>NW_027118766.1:608660-912991 GCF_036417845.1 Apteryx mantelli
AGCCACAAGTGACATCACAAACACAAACTGCACCCACATCACCAGCACTGGCCTATGAGGCACTGAGCCACAAGCGACATCACAAACACTAACTGCACCCACAGCACCAGCACTGGCCTATCAGGCACAGAGCCACAAGTGACATCACAACCACAAACTGCACACACATCACCAGCACTGGCCTATCAGGCACTGAGCCACAAGTGACATCACAAACACAAACTGCACACACGTGACCAGCACTGGCCTATCAGGCACTGAGACAAAAGTGACAGCACAAACACAAACTGCACCCACACCACCAGCACTGGCCTATCAGGCACTGAGCCACAAGTGACATCACAAACACAAACTGCACACACATCACCAGCACTGGCCTATCAGGCACTCAGCCACAAGTGACATCACAAACACAAACTGCACCCACATCACCAGCACTGGCCTATCAGGCACTCAGCCACAAGTGACAGCACAAACACAAACTGCACACACATCACCAGCACTGGCCTATCAGGCACTGAGCCACAAGTGACATCACAAACACAAACTGCACCCACAGGACCAGCACTGGCCTATCAGGCACTGAGCCACAAGTGACATCACAAACACTAACTGCACCCACATCACCAGCACTGCCCTATCAGGCACTGAGCCAGAAGTGACATCACAAACACAAACTGCACACACACCACCAGCACTGGCCTATCAGGCACTCAGCCACAAGTGACAGCACAAACACAAACTGCAGCCATGTCACCAGCACTGGCCTATCAGGCACTGAGCCACAAGTGACATCACAACCACAAACTGCAGCCACATCACCAGCACTGGCCCATCAGGCACTGAGCCACAAGTGACATCACAAACACAAACTGCACCCACAGGACCAGCACTGGCCCACCAGGCACTGAGCCACAAGTGACATCACAACCACAAACTGCACCCACACCACCAGCACTGGCCTATCAGGCACTGAGCCACAAGTGACATCACAAACACAAACTGCAGCCACATCACCAGCACTGGCCTATCAGGCACTGAGCCACAAGTGACATCACAAACACAAACAGCACCCACATCACCAGCACTGGCCTATCAGGCACTGAGCCACAAGTGACATCACAAACACAAACTGCACCCACACCACCAGCACTGGCCTATCAGGCACTGAGCCACAAGTCACATCACAAATATAAACTCCACCTACATCAATAGCACTGGCCTATCAGGCACTGAGCCACAAGTGACATCACAACCACAAATTGCAGCCACATCACCAGCACTGGCCTATCAGGCACTGAGCCACAAGTGACATCACAACCACAAACCGCACCCACATCAGCAGTACTGGCCTATCAGGCACTGAGACAAAAGTGACATCACACCCACAAATTCCACCCACAGGACCAGCACTGGCCTATCAGGCACTGAGCCACAAGTGACATCACAACCACAAACTGCAGCCACATCACCAGCACTGGCCTATCAGGCACTGAGCCACAAGTGACATCACAAACACAAACTGCAGCCATGTGACCAGCACTGGCCTATCAGGCACTGAGCCACAAGTGACATCACAACCACAAACTGCACCCACAGCACCAGCACTGGCCTATCAGGCACTGAGCCACAAGTGACATCACAAACACAAACTGCGCCCACAGGACCAGTACCGGCCTATCAGGCACTGAGCCACAAGCGACCTCACAAACACAAACTGCACCCACATCACCAGCACTGGCTGTTCAGGCACTGAGCCACAAGTGACATCACAAACACAAATTTCAGCCACATCACCAGCACTGGCCTATCAGGCACTGAGCCACAAGTGACATCACAACCACAAACCGCACCCACATCAGCAGTACTGGCCTATCAGGCACTCAGCCACAAGTGACATCACACCCACAATTTCCACCCACAGGACCAGCACTGGCCTATCAGGCACTGAGCCACAAGTGACATCACAAACACTAACTGCACCCACACCACCAGCACTGGCCTATCAGGCACTGAGCCACAAGTGACATCACAACCACAAACTGCACACACATCACCAGCACTGGCCTATCAGGCACTGAGCCACAAGTGACATCACAAACACAAACTGCACCCACACCACCAGCACTGGCCGTTCAGGCACTGAGCCACAAGTGACATCACAAACACAAACTGCAGCCACATCACCAGCACTGGCCCATCAGGCACTGAGCCACAAGTGACATCACAAACACAAACTGCAGCCATGTGACCAGCACTGGCCTATCAGGCACTGAGCCACAAGTGACATCACAAACACAAACTGCTCCCACAGGACAAGCCCTGGACTATCAGGCACTGAGCCACAAGTGACATCACAACCTCAAACTGCAGCCACAACACCAGATCTGGCATATCAGCCACTGAGCCACAAGTGACATCACAAAAACAAACTGCACCCACATCACCAGCACTGGCCTATCAGGCACTGAGCCACAAGTGACATCACAAACACAATGTTCAGCCACATCACCAGCACTGGCCTATCAGGCACTGAGCCACAAGTGACATCACAAACACAAACCGCACACACAACACCAGCACTGGCCTATCAGGCACTGAGCCACAAGTGACATCACAAACACAAACTGCACCCACAGGACCAGCACTGGCCTATCAGGCACTGAGCGACAAGTGACATCACAAACACAAACTGCTCCCACAGGACAAGCCCTGGCCTATCAGGCACTGAGCCACAAGTGACATCACAACCACAAACTGCACCCACAGCACCAGCACTGGCCTATCAGGCACTGAGCCACAAGTGACATCACAAACACAAACTGCACCCACAGGACCAGTACCGGCCTATCAGGCACTGAGCCACAAGCGACCTCACAAACACAAACTGCACCCACATCACCAGCACTGGCTGTTCAGGCACTGAGCCACAAGTGACATCACAAACACAAATTTCAGCCACATCACCAGCACTGGCCTATCAGGCACTGAGCCACAAGTGACATCACAACCACAAACCGCACCCACATCAGCAGTACTGGCCTATCAGGCACTCAGCCACAAGTGACATCACACCCACAATTTCCACCCACAGGACCAGCACTGGCCTATCAGGCACTGAGCCACAAGTGACATCACAAACACTAACTGCACCCACACCACCAGCACTGGCCTATCAGGCACTGAGCCACAAGTGACATCACAACCACAAACTGCACACACATCACCAGCACTGGCCTATGAGGCACTGAGCCACAAGTGACATCACAAACACAAACTGCACCCACACCACCAGCACTGGCCGTTCAGGCACTGAGCCACAAGTGACATCACAAACACAAACTGCAGCCACATCACCAGCACTGGCCCATCAGGCACTGAGCCACAAGTGACATCACAAACACAAACTGCAGCCATGTGACCAGCACTGGCCTATCAGGCACTGAGCCACAAGTGACATCACAAACACAAACTGCTCCCACAGGACAAGCCCTGGACTATCAGGCACTGAGCCACAAGTGACATCACAACCTCAAACTGCAGCCACAACACCAGATCTGGCATATCAGCCACTGAGCCACAAGTGACATCACAAAAACAAACTGCACCCACATCACCAGCACTGGCCTATCAGGCACTGAGCCACAAGTGACATCACAAACACAATGTTCAGCCACATCACCAGCACTGGCCTATCAGGCACTGAGCCACAAGTGACATCACAAACACAAACCGCACACACAACACCAGCACTGGCCTATCAGGCACTGAGCCACAAGTGACATCACAAACACAAACTGCACCCACAGGACCAGCACTGGCCTATCAGGCACTGAGCGACAAGTGACATCACAAACACAAACTGCTCCCACAGGACAAGCCCTGGCCTATCAGGCACTGAGCCACAAGTGACATCACAACCACAAACTGCACCCACAGCACCAGCACTGGCCTATCAGGCACTGAGCCACAAGTGACATCACAAACACAAACTGCACCCACAGGACCAGTACCGGCCTATCAGGCACTGAGCCACAAGCGACCTCACAAACACAAACTGCACCCACATCACCAGCACTGGCTGTTCAGGCACTGAGCCACAAGTGACATCACAAACACAAATTTCAGCCACATCACCAGCACTGGCCTATCAGGCACTGAGCCACAAGTGACATCACAACCACAAACCGCACCCACATCAGCAGTACTGGCCTATCAGGCACTCAGCCACAAGTGACATCACACCCACAATTTCCACCCACAGGACCAGCACTGGCCTATCAGGCACTGAGCCACAAGTGACATCACAAACACTAACTGCACCCACACCACCAGCACTGGCCTATCAGGCACTGAGCCACAAGTGACATCACAACCACAAACTGCACACACATCACCAGCACTGGCCTATGAGGCACTGAGCCACAAGTGACATCACAAACACAAACTGCACCCACACCACCAGCACTGGCCGTTCAGGCACTGAGCCACAAGTGACATCACAAACACAAACTGCAGCCACATCACCAGCACTGGCCCATCAGGCACTGAGCCACAAGTGACATCACAAACACAAACTGCAGCCATGTGACCAGCACTGGCCTATCAGGCACTGAGCCACAAGTGACATCACAAACACAAACTGCACCCACATCACCAGCACTGGCCTATCAGGCACTGAGCCACAAGTGACATCACAAACACAAACTGCTCCCACAGGACAAGCCCTGGACTATCAGGCACTGAGCCACAAGTGACATCACAACCTCAAACTGCAGCCACAACACCAGCACTGGCATATCAGCCACTGAGCCACAAGTGACATCACAAAAACAAACTGCACCCACATCACCAGCACTGGCCTATCAGGCACTGAGCCACAAGTGACATCACAAACACAAAGTTCAGCCACATCACCAGCACTGGCCTATCAGGCACTGAGCCACAAGTGACATCACAACCACAAACTGCACACACATCACCAGCACTGGCCTATCAGGCACTGAGCCACAAGTGACATCACAAACACAAACCGCACACACAACACCAGCACTGGCCTATCAGGCACTGAGCCACAAGTGACATCACAAACACAAACTGCACCCACACCACCAGCACTGGCCGTTCAGGCACTGAGCGACAAGTGACATCACAAACACAAACTGCTCCCACAGGACAAGCCCTGGACTATCAGGCACTGAGCCACAAGTGACATCACAACCACAAACTGCACCCACATCACCAGCACTGGCCTATCAGGCACTGAGCCACAAGTGACATCACAACCACAAACTGCAGCCACATCACCAGCACTGGCCTATCAGGCACTGAGCCACAAGTGACATCACAAACACAAACTGCTCCCACAGGACAAGCCCTGGCCTATCAGGCACTCAGCCACAAGTGACATCACAAACACAAAGTTCAGCCACATCACCAGCACTGGCCTATCAGGCACTGAGCCACAAGTGACATCACAAACACAAACTGCACCCACAGGACCAGCACTGGCCTATCAGGCACTGAGCGACAAGTGACATCACAACCACAAACTGCACCCACATCACCAGCACTGGCCTATCAGGCACTCAGCTACAAGCGACATCACAACCACAAACTGCAGCCACATCACCAGCACTGGCCTATCAGGCACTCAGCCACAAGTGACATCACAAACACAAACTGCACCCACACCACCAGCACTGGCCTATCAGGCACTGAGCCACAAGTGACATCACAAACACAAACTGCACACACATCACCAGCACTGGCCTATCAGGCACTGAGCCACAAGTGACATCACAAACACAAACTGCACCCACATCACCAGCACTGGCCTATCAGGCACTGAGCCACAAGTGACATCACAAACACAAACTGCACACACATCACCAGCACTGGCCTATCAGGCACTCAGCCAAAAGTGACATCACAAACACAAACTGCACCCACAGGACCAGCACTGGCCTATCAGGCACTGAGCCACAAGTGACATCACAAACACTAACTGCACCCACATCACCAGCACTGGCCTATCAGGCACTGAGCCACAAGTGACATTACAAACACAAACTGCACACACACCACCAGCATTGGCCTATCAGGCACTCAGCCACAAGTGACATCACAAACACAAACTGCACCCACAGCACCAGCACTGGCCTATCAGGCACTGAGCCACAAGTGACATCACAACCACAAACTGCAGCCACATCACCAGCACTGGCCCATCAGGCACTGAGCCACAAGTGACAGCACAAACACAAACTGCACCCACACCACCAGCACTGGCCTATCAGGCACTGAGCCACAAGTGACATCACAACCACAAACTGCACCCACACCACCAGCACTGGTCTATCAGGCACTGAGCCACAAGTGACATCACAACCTCAAATTGCACCCACACCACCAGCACTGGCCTATCAGGCACTGAGCCACAAGTGACATCACAAACACAAACTGCAGCCACATCACCAGCACTGGCCTATCAGGCACTGAGCCACAAGTGACATCACAAACACAAACTGCTCCCACAGGACAAGCCCTGGACTCTCAGGCACTGAGCCACAAGTGACATCACAACCTCAAACTGCACCCACATCACCAGCACTGGCCTATCAGGCACTGAGCCACAAGTGACATCACAAACACAAACTGCACACACATCACCAGCACTGGCCTATCAGGCACTGAGCCACAAGTGACATCACAAACACAAACCGCACACACATCAGCAGTACTGGCCTATCAGGCACTGAGCCACAAGTGACATCACAACCTCAAACTGCAGCCACATCACCAGCACTGGCCTATCAGGCACTCAGCCACAAGTGACATCACAAACACAAACTGCACACACACCACCAGCACTGGCCTATCAGGCACTGAGCCACAAGTGACATCACAAACACAAACTGCACCCACATCACCAGCACTGGCCTATCAGGCACTGAGCCACAACTGACATCACAACCACAAACCGCACTCACAGGACCAGCACTGGCCTATCAGGCACTGAGCCACAAGTGACATCACAACCACAAACTGCACACACATCACCAGCACTGGCCTATCAGGCACTGAGCCACAAGTGACATCACAACCACAAACTGCACACACATCACCAGCACTGGCCTATCAGGCACTGAGCCACAAGTGACATCACAAACACAAACTGCTCCCACAGGACAAGCCCTGGCCTATCAGGCACTCAGCCACAAGTGACATCACAAACACAAACTGCACCCACAGGACCAGCACTGGCCTATCAGGCACTGAGCGACAAGTGACATCACAAACACAAACTGCACCCACAGGACCAGCACTGGCCTATCAGGCACTGAGCGACAAGTGACATCACAAACACAAACTGCACCCACATCACCAGCACTGGCCTATCAGGCACTCAGCTACAAGCGACATCACAACCACAAAATGCACCCACATCACCAGCACTGGCCTATCAGGCACTGAGCCACAAGTGACATCACAAACACAAACTGCAGCCACATCACCAGCACTGGCCTATGAGGCACTGAGCCACAAGTGACATCACAAACACAAACTGCAGCCACATCACCAGCACTGGCCTATGAGGCACTGAGCCACAAGTGACATCACAAACACTAACTGCACCCACAGCACCAGCACTGGCCTATCAGGCACAGAGCCACAAGTGACATCACAACCACAAACTGCACACACATCACCAGCACTGGCCTATCAGGCACTGAGCCACAAGTGACATCACAAACACAAACTGCACCCACAGGACCAGCACTGGCCTATCAGGCACTGAGCCACAAGTGACATCACAAACACAAACTGCACCCACAGGACCAGCACCTGCCTAACAGGCACTCAGCCACAAGTGACATCACAACCACAAACTGCACCCACACCACCAGCACTGGCCTATCAGGCACTGAGCCACAAGCGACCTCACAACCACAAACTGCACCCACACCACCAGCACTGGCCTATCAGGCACTGAGCCACAAGCGACCTCACAAACACAAACTGCACACACATCACCAGCACTGGCCTATCAGGCACTGAGCCACAAGTGACATCAAAACCACAAACTGCAGCCATGTGACCAGCACTGGCCTATCAGGCACTGAGCCACAAGTGACATCACAAACACAAACTGCAGCCACATCACCAGCACTGGCCTTTCAGGCACTGAGCCACAAGTGACATCACAAACACAAATTTCAGCCACATCACCAGCACTGGCCTATCAGGCACTGAGCCACAAGTGACATCACAAACACAAACTGCAGCCACATCACCAGCACTGGCCTATCAGGCACTCAGCCACAAGTGACATCACAAACACAAACTGCACCCACAGGACCAGCACTGGCCTATCAGGCACTCAGCCACAAGTGACATCACAAACACAAACTGCACCCACAGGACCAGCACTGGCCTATCAGGCACTGAGCCACAAGTGACATCACAAACACTAACTGCACCCACATCACCAGCACTGGCCTATCAGGCACTGAGCCACAAGTGACATCACAAACACAAACTGCACACACATCACCAGCACTGGCCTATCAGGCACTCAGCCACAAGTGACATCACAAACACAAACTGCACCCACAGGACCAGCACTGGCCTATCAGGCACTGAGCCACAAGTGACATCACAAACACTAACTGCACCCACATCACCAGCACTGGCCTATCAGGCACTGAGCCACAAGTGACATCACAAACACAAACTGCACACACACCACCAGCACTGGCCTATCAGGCACTCAGCCACAAGTGACATCACAAACACAAACTGCACCCACATCACCAGCACTGGCCTATCAGGCACTGAGCCACAAGTGACATCACAACCACAAACTGCAGCCACATCACCAGCACTGGCCCATCAGGCACTGAGCCACAAGTGACAGCACAAACACAAACTGCACCCACATCACCAGCACTGGCCTATCAGGCACTGAGCCACAAGTGACATCACAACCACAAACTGCACCCACACCACCAGCACTGGTCTATCAGGCACTGAGCCACAAGTGACATCACAACCTCAAATTGCACCCACACCACCAGCACTGGCCTATCAGGCACTGAGCCACAAGTGACATCACAAACACAAACTGCAGCCACATCACCAGCACTGGCCTATCAGGCACTGAGCCACAAGTGACATCACAAACACAAACTGCTCCCACAGGACAAGCCCTGGACTCTCAGGCACTGAGCCACAAGTGACATCACAACCTCAAACTGCACCCACATCACCAGCACTGGCCTATCAGGCACTGAGCCACAAGTGACATCACAAACACAAACTGCACACACATCACCAGCACTGGCCTATCAGGCACTGAGCCACAAGTGACATCACAAACACAAACCGCACACACATCAGCAGTACTGGCCTATCAGGCACTGAGCCACAAGTGACATCACAAACACAAACTGCACCCACATCACCAGCACTGGCCTATCAGGCACTGAGCCACAAGTGACATCACAACCACAAAGTGCACCCACACCACCAGCACTGGCCTATCAGGCACTGAGCCACAAGTGACATCACAAACACAAACTGCACCCACACCACCAGCACTGGCCTATCAGGCACTGAGCCACAAGTGACATCACAACCACAAACTGCACCCACATCACCAGCACTGGCCTATCAGGCACTGAGCCACAAGTGACATCACAAACACAAACTGCACCCACATCACCAGCACTGGCCTATCAGGTACTCAGCTACAAGTGACATCACAAACACAAACTGCACCCACACCACCAGCACTGGCCTATCAGGCACAGAGCCACAAGTGACATCACAACCACAAACTGCACCCACATCACCAGCACTGGCCTATCAGGCACTGGGCCACAAGCGACCTCACAAACACAAACTGCACCCAGATGACCAGCACTGGCCTATCAGGCACTGAGCCACAAGTGACATCACAACCACAAACTGCACCCACAGCACCAGCACTGGCCTATCAGGCACTGAGCCACAAGTGACATCACAAACACAAACTGCACCCACAGGACCAGTACTGGCCTATCAGGCACTGAGCCACAAGCGACCTCACAAACACAAACTGCACCCACATCACCAGCACTGGCCTATCAGGCACTGAGCCACAAGTGACATCACAACCACAAACTGCACACACATCACCAGCACTGGCCTATCAGGCACTGAGCCACAAGTGACATCACAAACACAAACTGCTCCCACAGGACAAGCCCTGGCCTATCAGGCACTGAGCCACAAGTGACATCACAAACACAAACTGCACCCACAGGACCAGCACTGGCCTATCAGGCACTGAGCGACAAGTGACATCACAAACACAAACTGCACCCACAGGACCAGCACTGGCCTATCAGGCACTCAGCTACAAGCGACATCACAACCACAAACTGCACCCACATCACCAGCACTGGCCTATCAGGCACTGAGCCACAAGTGACATCACAAACACAAACTGCACCCACATCACCAGCACTGGCCTATGAGGCACTGAGCCACAAGCGACATCACAAACACTAACTGCACCCACAGCACCAGCACTGGCCTATCAGGCACAGAGCCACAAGTGACATCACAACCACAAACTGCACACACATCACCAGCACTGGCCTATCAGGCACTGAGCCACAAGTGACATCACAAACACAAACTGCACACACGTGACCAGCACTGGCCTATCAGGCACTGAGACAAAAGTGACAGCACAAACACAAACTGCACCCACACCACCAGCACTGGCCTATCAGGCACTGAGCCACAAGTGACATCACAAACACAAACTGCACACACATCACCAGCACTGGCCTATCAGGCACTCAGCCACAAGTGACATCACAAACACAAACTGCACCCACATCACCAGCACTGGCCTATCAGGCACTCAGCCACAAGTGACAGCACAAACACAAACTGCACACACATCACCAGCACTGGCCTATCAGGCACTGAGCCACAAGTGACATCACAAACACAAACTGCACCCACAGGACCAGCACTGGCCTATCAGGCACTGAGCCACAAGTGACATCACAAACACTAACTGCACCCACATCACCAGCACTGCCCTATCAGGCACTGAGCCAGAAGTGACATCACAAACACAAACTGCACACACACCACCAGCACTGGCCTATCAGGCACTCAGCCACAAGTGACAGCACAAACACAAACTGCAGCCATGTCACCAGCACTGGCCTATCAGGCACTGAGCCACAAGTGACATCACAACCACAAACTGCAGCCACATCACCAGCACTGGCCCATCAGGCACTGAGCCACAAGTGACATCACAAACACAAACTGCACCCACAGGACCAGCACTGGCCCACCAGGCACTGAGCCACAAGTGACATCACAACCACAAACTGCACCCACACCACCAGCACTGGCCTATCAGGCACTGAGCCACAAGTGACATCACAAACACAAACTGCAGCCACATCACCAGCACTGGCCTATCAGGCACTGAGCCACAAGTGACATCACAAACACAAACTGCACCCACATCACCAGCACTGGCCTATCAGGCACTGAGCCACAAGTGACATCACAAACACAAACTGCACCCACACCACCAGCACTGGCCTATCAGGCACTGAGCCACAAGTCACATCACAAATATAAACTCCACCTACATCAATAGCACTGGCCTATCAGGCACTGAGCCACAAGTGACATCACAACCACAAATTGCAGCCACATCACCAGCACTGGCCTATCAGGCACTGAGCCACAAGTGACATCACAACCACAAACCGCACCCACATCAGCAGTACTGGCCTATCAGGCACTGAGACAAAAGTGACATCACACCCACAAATTCCACCCACAGGACCAGCACTGGCCTGTCAGGCACTGAGCCACAAGTGACATCACAACCACAAACTGCAGCCACATCACCAGCACTGGCCTATCAGGCACTGAGCCACAAGTGACATCACAAACACAAACTGCAGCCATGTGACCAGCACTGGCCTATCAGGCACTGAGCCACAAGTGACATCACAACCACAAACTGCACCCACAGCACCAGCACTGGCCTATCAGGCACTGAGCCACAAGTGACATCACAAACACAAACTGCGCCCACAGGACCAGTACCGGCCTATCAGGCACTGAGCCACAAGCGACCTCACAAACACAAACTGCACCCACATCACCAGCACTGGCTGTTCAGGCACTGAGCCACAAGTGACATCACAAACACAAATTTCAGCCACATCACCAGCACTGGCCTATCAGGCACTGAGCCACAAGTGACATCACAACCACAAACCGCACCCACATCAGCAGTACTGGCCTATCAGGCACTCAGCCACAAGTGACATCACACCCACAATTTCCACCCACAGGACCAGCACTGGCCTATCAGGCACTGAGCCACAAGTGACATCACAAACACTAACTGCACCCACACCACCAGCACTGGCCTATCAGGCACTGAGCCACAAGTGACATCACAACCACAAACTGCACACACATCACCAGCACTGGCCTATCAGGCACTGAGCCACAAGTGACATCACAAACACAAACTGCACCCACACCACCAGCACTGGCCGTTCAGGCACTGAGCCACAAGTGACATCACAAACACAAACTGCAGCCACATCACCAGCACTGGCCCATCAGGCACTGAGCCACAAGTGACATCACAAACACAAACTGCAGCCATGTGACCAGCACTGGCCTATCAGGCACTGAGCCACAAGTGACATCACAAACACAAACTGCTCCCACAGGACAAGCCCTGGACTATCAGGCACTGAGCCACAAGTGACATCACAACCTCAAACTGCAGCCACAACACCAGATCTGGCATATCAGCCACTGAGCCACAAGTGACATCACAAAAACAAACTGCACCCACATCACCAGCACTGGCCTATCAGGCACTGAGCCACAAGTGACATCACAAACACAATGTTCAGCCACATCACCAGCACTGGCCTATCAGGCACTGAGCCACAAGTGACATCACAAACACAAACCGCACACACAACACCAGCACTGGCCTATCAGGCACTGAGCCACAAGTGACATCACAAACACAAACTGCAGCCACATCACCAGCACTGGCCTATCAGGCACTGAGCGACAAGTGACATCACAAACACAAACTGCTCCCACAGGACAAGCCCTGGCCTATCAGGCACTGAGCCACAAGTGACATCACAACCACAAACTGCACCCACAGCACCAGCACTGGCCTATCAGGCACTGAGCCACAAGTGACATCACAAACACAAACTGCACCCACAGGACCAGTACCGGCCTATCAGGCACTGAGCCACAAGCGACCTCACAAACACAAACTGCACCCACATCACCAGCACTGGCTGTTCAGGCACTGAGCCACAAGTGACATCACAAACACAAATTTCAGCCACATCACCAGCACTGGCCTATCAGGCACTGAGCCACAAGTGACATCACAACCACAAACCGCACCCACATCACCAGCACTGGCCTATCAGGCACTCAGCCACAAGTGACATCACACCCACAATTTCCACCCACAGGACCAGCACTGGCCTATCAGGCACTGAGCCACAAGTGACATCACAAACACTAACTGCACCCACACCACCAGCACTGGCCTATCAGGCACTGAGCCACAAGGGACATCACAACCACAAACTGCACACACATCACCAGCACTGGCCTATGAGGCACTGAGCCACAAGTGACATCACAAACACAAACTGCACCCACACCACCAGCACTGGCCGTTCAGGCACTGAGCCACAAGTGACATCACAAACACAAACTGCACACACATCACCAGCACTGGCCCATCAGGCACTGAGCCACAAGTGACATCACAAACACAAACTGCAGCCATGTGACCAGCACTGGCCTATCAGGCACTGAGCCACAAGTGACATCACAAACACAAACTGCTCCCACAGGACAAGCCCTGGACTATCAGGCACTGAGCCACAAGTGACATCACAACCTCAAACTGCAGCCACAACACCAGATCTGGCATATCAGCCACTGAGCCACAAGTGACATCACAAAAACAAACTGCACCCACATCACCAGCACTGGCCTATCAGGCACTGAGCCACAAGTGACATCACAAACACAATGTTCAGCCACATCACCAGCACTGGCCTATCAGGCACTGAGCCACAAGTGACATCACAAACACAAACCGCACACACAACACCAGCACTGGCCTATCAGGCACTGAGCCACAAGTGACATCACAAACACAAACTGCACCCACAGGACCAGCACTGGCCTATCAGGCACTGAGCGACAAGTGACATCACAAACACAAACTGCTCCCACAGGACAAGCCCTGGCCTATCAGGCACTGAGCCACAAGTGACATCACAACCACAAACTGCACCCACAGCACCAGCACTGGCCTATCAGGCACTGAGCCACAAGTGACATCACAAACACAAACTGCACCCACAGGACCAGTACCGGCCTATCAGGCACTGAGCCACAAGCGACCTCACAAACACAAACTGCACCCACATCACCAGCACTGGCTGTTCAGGCACTGAGCCACAAGTGACATCACAAACACAAATTTCAGCCACATCACCAGCACTGGCCTATCAGGCACTGAGCCACAAGTGACATCACAACCACAAACCGCACCCACATCAGCAGTACTGGCCTATCAGGCACTCAGCCACAAGTGACATCACACCCACAATTTCCACCCACAGGACCAGCACTGGCCTATCAGGCACTGAGCCACAAGTGACATCACAAACACTAACTGCACCCACACCACCAGCACTGGCCTATCAGGCACTGAGCCACAAGTGACATCACAACCACAAACTGCACACACATCACCAGCACTGGCCTATGAGGCACTGAGCCACAAGTGACATCACAAACACAAACTGCACCCACACCACCAGCACTGGCCGTTCAGGCACTGAGCCACAAGTGACATCACAAACACAAACTGCAGCCACATCACCAGCACTGGCCCATCAGGCACTGAGCCACAAGTGACATCACAAACACAAACTGCAGCCATGTGACCAGCACTGGCCTATCAGGCACTGAGCCACAAGTGACATCACAAACACAAACTGCAGCCATGTGACCAGCACTGGCCTATCAGGCACTGAGCCACAAGTGACATCACAAACACAAACTGCTCCCACAGGACAAGCCCTGGACTATCAGGCACTGAGCCACAAGTGACATCACAACCTCAAACTGCAGCCACAACACCAGCACTGGCATATCAGCCACTGAGCCACAAGTGACATCACAAAAACAAACTGCACCCACATCACCAGCACTGGCCTATCAGGCACTGAGCCACAAGTGACATCACAAACACAAAGTTCAGCCACATCACCAGCACTGGCCTATCAGGCACTGAGCCACAAGTGACATCACAACCACAAACTGCACACACATCACCAGCACTGGCCTATCAGGCACTGAGCCACAAGTGACATCACAAACACAAACCGCACACACAACACCAGCACTGGCCTATCAGGCACTGAGCCACAAGTGACATCACAAACACAAACTGCACCCACAGGACCAGCACTGGCCTATCAGGCACTGAGCGACAAGTGACATCACAAACACAAACTGCTCCCACAGGACAAGCCCTGGACTATCAGGCACTGAGCCACAAGTGACATCACAACCACAAACTGCACCCACATCACCAGCACTGGCCTATCAGGCACTGAGCCACAAGTGACATCACAAACACAAACTGCACCCACACCACCAGCACTGGCCCATCAGGCACTGAGCCACAAGTGACATCACAAATATAAACTCCACCTACATCAATAGCACTGGCTGTTCAGGCACTGAGCCACAAGTGACATCACAACCACAAATTGCACCCACATCACCAGCACTGGCCTATCAGGCACTGAGCCACAAGTGACATCACAACCACAAACCGCACCCACATCAGCAGTACTGGCCTATCAGGCACTGAGACACAAGTGACATCACACCCACAAATTCCACCCACAGGACCAGCACTGGCCTATCAGGCACTGAGCCACAAGTGACATCACAACCACAAACTGCAGCCACATCACCAGCACTGGCCTATCAGGCACTGAGCCACAAGTGACATCACAAACACAAACTGCACCCACATCACCAGCACTGGCCTATCAGGCACTGAGCCACAAGTGACATCACAAACACAAACTGCAGCCATGTGACCAGCACTGGCCTATCAGGCACTGAGCCACAAGTGACATCACAACCACAAACTGCACCCACAGCACCAGCACTGGCCTATCAGGCACTGAGCCACAAGTGACATCACAAACACAAACTGCACCCACAGGACCAGTACCGGCCTATCAGGCACTGAGCCACAAGCGACCTCACAAACACAAACTGCACCCACATCACCAGCACTGGCCCATCAGGCACTGAGCCACAAGTGACATCACAAACACAAATTTCAGCCACATCACCAGCACTGGCCTATCAGGCACTGAGCCACAAGTGACATCACAAACACAAACCGCACCCACATCAGCAGTACTGGCCTATCAGGCACTCAGCCACAAGTGACATCACACCCACAATTTCCACCCACAGGACCAGCACTGGCCTATCAGGCACTCAGCCACAAGTGACATCACAAACACTAACTGCACCCACACCACCAGCACTGGCCTATCAGGCACTGAGCCACAAGTGACATCACAACCACAAACTGCACACACATCACCAGCACTGGCCTATCAGGCACTGAGCCACAAGTGACATCACAAACACAAACTGCACCCACATCAGCAGTACTGGCCTATCAGGCACTGAGCCACAAGTGACATCACAAACAGAAAGGGCACCCACACCACCAGCACCGGCCAATGAGGCACTGAGCCACAAGTGATATCACAACCACAAACTGCACCCACATCACCAGCACCTGCCTATCAGGCACTCAACCACAAGTGACATCACAAACACAAACTGCAGCCATGTGACCAGCACTGGCCTATCAGGCACTGAGCCACAAGGGACATCACAACCACAAACTGCAGCCACAGGACCAGTACTGGCCTATCAGGCACTGAGCCACAAGTGACATCACAAACACAAATTGCAGCCACATCACCAGCACTGGCCTATCAGGCACTGAGCCACAAGTGACATCACAAACACAAACTGCACCCAGATGACCAGCACTGGCCTATCAGGCACTGAGCCACAAGTGACATCACAAACACAAACTGCTCCAACAGGACAAGCCCTGGCCTATCAGGCACTGAGCCACAAGTGACATCACAAAAACAAACCGCACCCAGATGACCAGCGCTGGCCTATCAGGCACTGAGCCACAAGTGACATCACAAAAACAAACTGCAGCCACATCACCAGCACTGGCCTATCAGGCTCTGAGCCACAAGTGACATCACAACCACAAACTGCAGCCACATCACCAGCACTGGCCTATCAGGCTCTGAGCCACAAGTGACATCACAACCACAAACTGCACACACACCACCAGCACTGGCCTATCAGGCACTGAGCCACAAGTGACATTACAAACACAAACTGCACCCACAGGACCAGCACTGGCCTATCAGGCACTGAGCCACAAGTGACATCACAACCACAAACTGCACCCACATCACCAGCACTGGCCTATCAGGCACTGAGCCACAAGTGACATCACAACCACAAACTGCACCCACATCACCAGCACTGGCCCATCAGGCACTGAGCCACAAGTGACATCACAACCACAAACTGCACCCACATCACCAGCACTGGCCTATCAGGCACTGAGCCACAAGTGACATCACAAACACAAACTGCACCCACAGGACCAGCACTGGCCTATCAGGCACTCAGCCACAAGTGACATCACAAACACAAACTGCACCCACAGGACAAGCACTGGCCTATCAGGCACTGAGCCACAAGTGACATCACAACCACAAACCGCACCCACATCAGCAGCACTGGCCTATCAGGCACTCAGCCACAAGTGACATCACACCCACAAATTCCACCCACAGGACCAGCACTGGCCAATCAGGCACTGAGCCACAAGTGACATCACAAACACAAACTGCTCCCACAGGACCAGCACTGGCCTATCAGGCACTGAGCCACAAGTGACATCACAAACACAAACTGCACCCACATCACCAGCACTGGCCTATCAGGCACTCAGCCACAAGTGACAGCACAAACACAAACTGCACACACATCACCAGCACTGGCCTATCAGGCACTGAGCCACAAGTGACATCACAAACACAAACTGCACCCACATCACCAGCACTGGCCTATCAGGCACTGAGCCACAAGTGACATCACAAACACAAACTGCTCCCACAGGACAAGCCCTGGACTATCAGGCACTGAGCCACAAGTGACATCACAACCTCAAACTGCAGCCACATCACCAGCACTGGCCTATCAGGCACTGAGCCACAAGTGACATCACAAACACAAACTGCACCCACATCACCAGCACTGGCCTATCAGGCACTGAGCCACAAGTGATATCACAACCACAAACTGCACCCACATCACCAGCACCTGCCTATCAGGCACTCAGCCACAAGTGACATCACAAACAGATACTGCACCCACACCACCAGCACTGGCCTATCAGGCACTGAGCCACAAGTGACATCACAACCACAAACTGCACCCACATCACCAGCACTGGCCTATCAGGCACTGAGCCACAAGTGACATCACAAACACAAACTGCAGCCACATCACCAGCACTGGCCTATCAGGCACTGAGCCACAACTGACATCACAACCACAAACCGCACTCACAGGACCAGCACTGGCCTATCAGGCACTGAGCCACAAGTGACATCACAACCACAAACTGCACACACATCACCAGCACTGGCCTATCAGGCACTGAGCCACAAGTGACATCACAAACACAAACCGCACACACAACACCAGCACTGGCCTATCAGGCACTGAGCCACAAGTGACATCACAAACACAAACTGCACCCACAGGACCAGCACTGGCCTATCAGGCACTGAGCGACAAGTGACATCACAAACACAAACTGCTCCCACAGGACAAGCCCTGGACTATCAGGCACTGAGCCACAAGTGACATCACAACCACAAACTGCACCCACATCACCAGCACTGGCCTATCAGGCACTGAGCCACAAGTGACATCACAAACACAAACTGCACCCACACCACCAGCACTGGCCCATCAGGCACTGAGCCACAAGTGACATCACAAATATAAACTCCACCTACATCAATAGCACTGGCCTATCAGGCACTGAGCCACAAGTGACATCACAACCACAAATTGCACCCACATCACCAGCACTGGCCTATCAGGCACTGAGCCACAAGTGACATCACAACCACAAACCGCACCCACATCAGCAGTACTGGCCTATCAGGCACTGAGACACAAGTGACATCACACCCACAAATTCCACCCACAGGACCAGCACTGGCCTATCAGGCACTGAGCCACAAGTGACATCACAACCACAAACTGCAGCCACATCACCAGCACTGGCCTATCAGGCACTGAGCCACAAGTGACATCACAAACACAAACTGCACCCACATCACCAGCACTGGCCTATCAGGCACTGAGCCACAAGTGACATCACAAACACAAACTGCAGCCATGTGACCAGCACTGGCCTATCAGGCACTGAGCCACAAGTGACATCACAACCACAAACTGCACCCACAGCACCAGCACTGGCCTATCAGGCACTGAGCCACAAGTGACATCACAAACACAAACTGCACCCACAGAACCAGTACCGGCCTATCAGGCACTGAGCCACAAGCGACCTCACAAACACAAACTGCACCCACATCACCAGCACTGGCCCATCAGGCACTGAGCCACAAGTGACATCACAAACACAAATTTCAGCCACATCACCAGCACTGGCCTATCAGGCACTGAGCCACAAGTGACATCACAAACACAAACCGCACCCACATCAGCAGTACTGGCCTATCAGGCACTCAGCCACAAGTGACATCACACCCACAATTTCCACCCACAGGACCAGCACTGGCCTATCAGGCACTCAGCCACAAGTGACATCACAAACACTAACTGCACCCACACCACCAGCACTGGCCTATCAGGCACTGAGCCACAAGTGACATCACAACCACAAACTGCACACACATCACCAGCACTGGCCTATCAGGCACTGAGCCACAAGTGACATCACAAACACAAACTGCACCCACATCAGCAGTACTGGCCTATCAGGCACTGAGCCACAAGTGACATCACAAACAGAAAGGGCACCCACACCACCAGCACCGGCCAATGAGGCACTGAGCCACAAGTGATATCACAACCACAAACTGCACCCACATCACCAGCACCTGCCTATCAGGCACTCAACCACAAGTGACATCACAAACACAAACTGCAGCCATGTGACCAGCACTGGCCTATCAGGCACTGAGCCACAAGGGACATCACAAACACAAAGTGCACCCACATCACCAGCAATGGCCTTTCAGGCACTCAGCCACAAGTGACATCACAAACAGATACTGCACCCACACCACCAGCACTGCCCTATCAGGCACTGAGCCACAAGTGACATCACAAACACAAACTGCACACACATCACCAGCACTGGCCTATCAGGCACTGAGCCACAAGTGACATCACAAACACAAACTGCACCCACACCACCAGCACTGGCCTATCAGGCACTGAGCCACAAGTGACATCACAACCACAAACTGCTCCCACAGGACAAGCCCTGGCCTATCAGGCACTGAGCCACAAGTGACATCACAAACACAAACTGCTCCCACAGGACAAGCCCTGGCCTATCAGGCACTGAGCCACAAGTGACATCACAACCTCAAACTGCACCCACATCACCAGCACTGGCCTATCAGGCACTGAGTCACAAGTGACATCACAAAAACAAACTGCACCCACATCACCAGCACTGGCCTATCAGGCACTGAGCCACAAGTGACATCACAACCTCAAACTCCAGCCACATCACCACCACTGGCCCACCAGGCACTGAGCCACAAGTGACATCACAAACACAAACTGCAGCCACATCACCAGCACCTGCCTATCAGGCACTGAGCCACAAGTGACATCACAACCACAAAGGGCACCCACACCACCAGCACTGGCCAATCAGGCACTGAGCCACAAGTGATATCACAACCACAAACTGCACCCACATCACCAGCACCTGCCTATCAGGCACTCAGCCACAAGTGACATCACAACCACAAACTGCAGCCATGTGACCAGCACCTGCCTATCAGGCACTGAGCCACAAGGGACATCACAACCACAAACTGCACCCACAGGACCAGCACTGGCCTATCAGGCACTGAGCCACAAGTGACATCACAAACACAAATTGCAGCCACATCACCAGCACTGGCCTATCAGGCACTGAGCCACAAGTGACATCACAAACACAAACTGCACCCACAGGACCAGCACTGGCCTATCAGGCACTGAGCCACAAGTGACATCACAAACACAAACTGCTCCCACAGGACAAGCCCTGGCCTATCAGGCACTGAGCCACAAGTGACATCACAAAAACAAACCGCACCCAGATGACCAGCACTGGCCTATCAGGCACTGAGCCACAAGTGACATCACAAACACAAACTGCTCCCACAGGACAAGCCCTGGCCTATCAGGCACTGAGCCACAAGTGACATCACAACCTCAAAATGCAGCCACATCACCAGCACTGGCCTATCAGGCACTGAGCCACAAGTGATATCACAACCACAAACTGCACCCACATCACCAGCACTGGCCTATCAGGCACTCAGCCACAAGTGACATCACAAACACAAACTGCAGCCATGTGACCAGCACTGGCCCACCAGGCACTGAGCCACAAGTGACATCACAACCACAAACTGCACCCACATCACCAGCACTGGCCTATCAGGCACTGAGCCACAAGTGACATCACAAACACAAACTGCACCCACAGGACCAGCACCTGCCTATCAGGCACTCAGCCACAAGTGACATCACAACCACAAACTGCACCCACAGGACCAGCACTGGCCTATCAGGCACTGAGCCACAAGTGACATCACAACCACAAACTGCACCCACATCACCAGCACTGGCCCATCAGGCACTGAGCCACAAGTGACATCACAAACACAAACTGCAGCCATGTGACCAGCACTGGCCTATCAGGCACTGAGCCACAAGTGACATCACAAACAGAAATTGCAGCCACATCACCAGCACTGGCCCATCAGGCACTGAGCCACAAGTGACATCACAACCACAAACTGCAGCCACACCACCAGCACTGGCCTATCAGGCACTGAGCCACAAGTGACATCACAAACACAAACTGCAGCCACAGGAAAAGCAGTGGGCTATCAGGCACTGAGCCACAAGTGACATCACAAACACAAACTGCACCCACAGCACCAGCACTGGCCCATCAGGCACTCAGCCACAAGTGACATCACAAACAGATACTGCAGCCACACCACCAGCACTGGCCTATCAGGCACTGAGCCACAAGTGACATCACAACCACAAACTCAACCCACAGGACCAGTACTGGCCTATCAGGCACTCAGCCACAAGTGACATCACAAACACAAATTTCAGCCACATCACCAGCACTGGCCTATCAGGCACTGAGCCACAAGTGACATCACAACCAGAAACTGCAGCCATGTGACCAGCACTGGCCTATCAGGCACTCAGCCACAAGTGACATCACAAACACAAACTGCAGCCATGTGACCAGCACTGGCCTATCAGGCACTGAGCCAGAAGTGACATCACAACCACAATCTGCACCCACACCACCAGCACTGGCCTATCAGGCACTGAGCCACAAGTGACATCACAAACACAAACTGCACCCACACCACCAGCACTGGCCTATCAGGCACTGAGCCACAAGGGACATCACAACCACAAACTGCACCCACATCACCAGCACTGGCCTATCAGGCACTGAGCCACAAGTGACATCACAACCACAAACTGCAGCCATGTGACCAGCACTGGCCTATCAGGCACTGAGCCACAAGTGACATCACAACCACAAACTGCACCCACAGGACCAGCACCTGCCTATCAGGCACTGAGCCACAAGTGACATCACAAACACAAACTGCACCCACACCACCAGCACCTGCCTATCAGGCACTCAGCCACAAGTGACATCACAACCACAAACTGCAGCCACACCACCAGCACTGGCCTTTCAGGCACTGAGCCACAAGTGACATCACAACCACAAACTGCAGCCATGTGACCAGCACTGGCCTATCAGGCACTCAGCCACAAGTGACATCACAAACACAAACTGCAGCCATGTGACCAGCACTGGCCTATCAGGCACTGAGCCACAAGTGACATCACAAACACAAACTGCAGCCACACCACCAGCACTGGTCTATCAGGCACTGAGCCACAAGTGACATCACAACCTCAAATTGCACCCACACCACCAGCACTGGCCCATCAGGCACTGAGCCACAAGTGACATCACAAACACAAACTGCACCCACACCACCAGCACTGGCCTATCAGGCACTGAGCCACAAGGGACATCACAACCACAAACTGCACCCACATCACCAGCACTGGCCGTTCAGGCACTGAGCCACAAGTGACATCACAAACAGAAACTGCACCCACACCACCAGCCCTGGCCTATCAGGCACTGAGCCACAAGTGACATCACAAACACAAACTGCACCCACATCACCAGCACTGGCCTATCAGGCACTGAGCCACAAGTGACATCACAACCACAAACTGCACCCACATCACCAGCACTGGCCTATCAGGCTCTGAGCCACAAGGGACATCACAACCACAAAATGCACCCACACCACCAGCACTGGCCTATCAGGCACTGAGCCACAAGTGACATCACAACCACAAACTGCACCCACACCACCAGCACTGGCCTATCAGGCACTGAGCCACAAGTGACCTCACAAACACAAACTGCAGCCATGTGACCAGCACTGGCCTATCAGGCACTGAGCCACAAGTGACATCACAAACACAAACTGCACGCACAGGACCAGCACCGGCCTATCAGGCACTGAGCCACAAGTGACCTCACAAACACAAACTGCAGCCATGTGACCAGCACTGGCCTATCAGGCACTGAGCCACAAGTGACATCACAAACACAAACTGCACGCACAGGACCAGCACCGGCCTATCAGGCACTGAGCCACAAGGGACATCACAAACACAAACTGCAGCCACATCACCAGCACTGGCGTATCAGGCACTCAGCCACAAGTGACATCACAACCACAAACTGCACCCACTTCACCAGCACTGGCCTATCAGGCACTCAGCCACAAGTGACATCACAACCACAAACTGCACCCACAGGACCAGCACTGCCCTATCAGGCACTCAGCCACAAGTGACCCCACAAACACAAACTGCACCCACATCACCAGCACTGGGCTATCAGGCACTGAGCCACAAGTGACATCACAAACACAAACTGCACCCACCTGACCAGCACTGGCCTATCAGGCACTGAGCCACAAGTGACATCACAAAAAAAAACTGCACTCACATAGCGAGCACTGGACTATCAAGTACTGAGCCACAAGTGACCTCACAACCACAAACTGCAGCCACAGGACCAGCACTGGCCTATCAGGCAATCAGCCACAAGTGACATCACAAACACAAACTGCACTCACAGGACCAGCACTGGCCTATCAGGCACTCAGCCACAAGTGACCTCACAAACACAAACTAAAACACTTCACCAGCACTGGCGTTATCAGGCACTGAGCCACAAGTGACCACAAAATCAGAAACTACACCCACAGGACCAGAGCTGGCCTATCAGGCACTGAGCCACAAGTGACATCACAAACACAAACTGCACCCACACCACCCGCACTGGCCTATCAGGCACTCAGCCACAAGTGACCCCACAAACACAAACTGCACTCACAGGACCAGCACTGGCCTATCAGGCACTGAGCCACAAGTGACCTCACAACCACAAACTGCACCCACAGGACCAGCACTGCCGTATCAGGCACTGAGCCACAAGTGACATCACAAACACAAACTGCACCCACAGGACCAGCACTGGCCTATCAGGCACTGAGCCACAAGTGACATCACAATCGCAAACAGCACCCAGGCACCTAGCACTGGCCTATCAGGCACTCAGCCACAAGTGACCTCACAAACACAAACTGCACTCGCACGACCAGCACTGGCCTATCAGGCACTGAGCCACAAGTGACCTCACAAACACAAACTGCACACACGTGGCCAGCACTGGCCTATCAGGCACTGAGCCACAAGGGACATCACAAACACAAACTGCAGCCACAGGACCAGCCCTGGCCTAACAGGCCCTCAGACACAAGTGACATCACAAACTGCAATCACACAGCCAGCACTGGCTTGTCAGACACTGAGCCACAAGTGACCCCACAAACACAAACTGCACCCACCTGACCAGCACTGGCCTATCAGGCACTCAGCCACAAGTGACCTCACGAACACAAACTGCACTCACATAGCGAGCACTGGACTATCAAGTACTGAGCCACAAGTGACCTCACAAACACAAACTGCACTCACACCACCAGCACTGCCCTATCAGGCACTCAGCCACAAGTGACCTCACAACCACAAACTGCACTCACATAGCCAGCACAGGCCTATCAGGCACTCAGCCACAAGTGACATCACAACCACAAACTGCACTCACATAGGAAGCACAGGACTATCAAGTACTGAGCCACAAGTGACCTGACAACCACAAATTGCACACACCTGACCACCACTGGCCTATCAGGTACTGAGCCACAAGTGGCCTCACAACCACAAACTGCAGCCACAGGAACAGCACTGGCCTATCAGACACTCAGCCACAAGTGACATCAAAAACACAAACTGCACCCACAGGACCACCACTGGCCTATCAGGCACTCAGCCACAAGTGACCCCACAAACACAAACTGCACCCACAGGACCAGCACTGCCCTATCAGGCACTCAGCCACAAGTGACATCACAACCACAAACTGCAACCACATCACCAGCACTGGCCTTTCAGGCACTCAGCCACAAGTGACATCACAAACACAAACTGCACTCACACCACCAGCACTGGCCTATCAGGCACTCAGCCACAAGTGACATCACAAACACAAACTGCACTCACATAGCCAGCACTGGCCTATCAGGCACTCAGCCACAAGTGACCTCACAACCACAAACTGCAGCCACAGGACAAGCACTGGCCTCTCAGGCACTGAGCCACAAGTGACATCACAACCACAAACTGCAGCCACAGGAACAGCACTGCCCTATCAGGCACTCAGCCACAAGTGACATCAGAAACACAAAATGCACTCACAGGACCAGCACTGCCCTATCAGGCACTCAGGCACAAGTGACATCAGAAACACAAACTGCACCCACATCACCAGCACTGGCCTATCAGGCACTGAGCCACAAGTGACATCACAACCACAAACTGCACTCACATAGCCAGCACTGGCCTATCAGGCACTCAGCCACAAGTGACCTCACAACCACAAACTGCACTCACATAGCCAGCACTGGCCTATCAGGCACTCAGCCACAAGTGACCTCACAACCACAAACTGCACTCACATAGCCAGCACTGGCCTATCAGGCAATGAGACACAAGTGACCTCACAACCACAAACTGCACTCACATAGGAAGCACAGGACTATCAAGTACTGAGCCACAAGTGACCTCACAACCACAAATTGCACACACCTGACCACCACTGGCCTATCAGGCACTCAGCCACAAGTGACATCACAAACACAAACTGCACTCACACCACCAGCACTGGCCTATCAGGCACTCAGCCACAAGTGACATCACAACCACAAACTGCACTCACATAGCCAGCACTGGCCTATCAGGCACTCAGCCACAAGTGACATCACAACCACAAACTGCACTCACATAGCCAGCACTGGCCTATCAGGCACTCAGCCACAAGTGACCTCACAAACACAAACTGCACTCACATAGCCAGCACTGGCCTATCAGGCAATGAGACACAAGTGACCTCACAACCACAAACTGCACTCACATAGGAAGCACTGGACTATCAAGTACTGAGCCACAAGTGACCTCACAACCACAAATTGCACACACCTGACCACCACTGGCCTATCAGGCACTCAGCCACAAGTGACATCACAAACACAAACTGCAGCCACAGCTCCAGGACTGGCCTATCAGGCACTCAGGCACAAGTGACCTCACAAACACAAACTAAAACACTTCACCAGCACTGGCGTATCAGGCACTGAGCCACAAGTGACCACAAAATCAGAAACTACACCCACAGGACCAGAGCTGGCCTATCAGGCACTGAGCCACGACTGACATCACAAACACAAACTGCACCCACACCACCCGCACTGGTCTAACAGGCACTGAGCCACAAGTGACATCACAACCACAAACCGCACTCACACCACCAGCACTGGCCTATCAGGCACTCAGCCACAAGTGACCCCACAAAAACAAACTGCACTAACAGGACCAGCACTGGCCTATCAGGCACTCAGCAACAAGTGACATCACAACCACAAACTGCACTCACACCACCAGCACTGGCCTATCAGGCACTCAGCCACAAGTGACATCACAACCACAAACTGCACCCACATCACCAGCACTGGCCTATCAGGCACTCAGCCACAAGTGACCTCACAACCACAAACTGCACTCACATAGCCAGCACTGGCCTATCAGGCAATGAGACACAAGTGACCTCACAACCACAAACTGCACTCACATAGGAAGCACTGGACTATCAAGTACTGAGCCACAAGTGACCTCACAACCACAAATTGCACACACCTGACCACCACTGGCCTATCAGGCACTCAGCCACAAGTGACATCACAAACACAAACTGCAGCCACATCACCAGCACTGGCCTATCAGGCACTCAGCCACAAGTGACATCACAAACACAAACTAAAACACTTCACCAGCACTGGCCTATCAGGCACTGAGCCACAAGTGACCACAAAATCAGAAACTACACCCACAGGACCAGAGCTGGCCTATCAGGCACTGAGCCACGACTGACATCACAAACACAAACTGCACCCACACCACCAGCACTGGCCTATCAGGCACTGAGCCACAAGTGACATCACAACCACAAACTGCAGCCACATCACCAGCACTGCCCTATCAGGCACTCAGCCACAAGTGACATCACAACCACAAACTGCACCCACAGGACCAGCACTGCCCTATCAGGCACTCAGCCACAAGTGACCCCACAAACACAAACTGCACCCACATCACCAGCACTGGCCTATCAGGCACTGAGCCACAAGTGACATCACAAACACAAACTGCACACACATCACCAGCACTGGCCTATCAGGCACTGAGCCACAAGTGACATCACAAAAACAAACTGCACTCACATAGCGAGCACTGGACTATCAAGTACTGAGCCACAAGTGACCTCACAACCACAAACTGCAGCCACAGGACCAGCACTGGCCTATCAGGCAATCAGCCACAAGTGACATCACAAACACAAACTGCACTCACAGGACCAGAGCTGGCCTATCAGGCACTGAGCCACAAGTGACATCACAAACACAAACTGCACCCACACCACCCGCACTGGCCTATCAGGCACTCAGCCACAAGTGACCCCACAAACACAAACTGCACTCACAGGACCAGCACTGGCCTATCAGGCACTCAGCCACAAGTGACCTCACAACCACAAACTGCACCCACAGGACCAGCACTGCCGTATCAGGCACTGAGCCACAAGTGACATCACAAACACAAACTGCACCCACAGGACCAGCATTGGCCTATCAGGCACTGAGCCACAAGTGACATCACAAACACAAACTGCACCCACATCACCAGCACTGGCCTATCAGGTACTGAGCCACAAGTGGCCTCACAACCACAAACTGCAGCCACAGGAACAGCACTGGCCTATCAGGCACTCAGCCACAAGTGACATCACAACCACAAACTGCACTCACAGGACCAGCACTGGCCTATCAGGCACTCAGCCACAAGTGACCTCACAAACACAAACTGCACTCGCACGACTAGCACTGGCCTATCAGGCACTGAGCCACAAGTGACCCCACAAACACAAACTGCACCCACAGGACCAGCACTGCCCTATCAGGCACTCAGCCACAAGTGACATCACAACCACAAACTGCAACCACATCACCAGCACTGGCCTTTCAGGCACTCAGCCACAAGTGACATCACAAACACAAACTGCACTCACACCACCAGCACTGCCCTATCAGGCACTCAGCCACAAGTGACCTCACAACCACAAACTGCACTCACATAGCCAGCACAGGCCTATCAGGCACTCAGCCACAAGTGACATCACAAACACAAACTGCAGCCACAGGAACAACACTGGCCTATCAGACACTCAGCCACAAGTGACATCAAAAACACAAACTGCACCCACAGGACCACCACTGGCCTATCAGGCACTCAGCCACAAGTGACCCCACAAACACAAACTGCACCCACAGGACCAGCACTGCCCTATCAGGCACTCAGCCACAAGTGACATCACAACCACAAACTGCACCCACATCACCAGCACTGGCCTATCAGGCACTCAGCCACAAGTGACATCACAAACACAAACTGCACTCACACCACCAGCACTGGCCTATCAGGCACTGAGCCACAAGTGACATCACAAACACAAACTGCACTCACATAGCCAGAGCTGGCCTATCAGGCACTGAGCCACGACTGACATCACAAACACAAACTGCACCCACACCACCCGCACTGGTCTAACAGGCACTGAGCCACAAGTGACATCACAACCACAAACCGCACTCACACCACCAGAACTGGCCTATCAGGCACTGAGCCACAAGTGACATCACAAACACAAACTGCACCCACATCACCAGCACTGGCCTATCAGGCACTGAGCCACAAGTGACATCACAACCACAAACTGCACTCACAGGACCAGCACTGGCCTATCAGGCACTCAGCCACAAGTGACATCACAAACACAAACTGCACCCACATCACCAGCACTGGCCTATCAGGCACTCAGCCACAAGTGACCTCACAACCACAAACTGCACTCACATAGCCAGCACTGGCCTATCAAGTACAGAGCCACAAGTGACCTCACAACCACAAACTGCACTCACAGGACCAGCACTGGCCTATCAGGCACTCAGCCACAAGTGACATCACAACCACAAACTGCACCCACATCACCAGCACTGGCCTATCAGGCACTCAGCCACAAGTGACCTCACAACCACAAACTGCACTCACATAGCCAGCACTGGCCTATCAGGCAATGAGACACAAGTGACCTCACAACCACAAACTGCACTCACATAGGAAGCACTGGACTATCAAGTACTGAGCCACAAGTGACCTCACAACCACAAATTGCACACACCTGACCACCACTGGCTTATCAGGCACTCAGCCACAAGTGACATCACAAACACAAACTGCAGCCACATCACCAGCACTGGCCTATCAGGCACTCAGCCACAAGTGACATCACAAACACAAACTAAAACACTTCACCAGCACTGGCCTATCAGGCACTGAGCCACAAGTGACATCACAACCACAAACTGCACACACATCACCAGCACTGGCCTATCAGGCACTGAGCCACAAGTGACATCACAACCACAAACTGCAGCCACAGGAACAGCACTGGCCTATCAGGCACTCAGCCACAAGTGACCTCACAAACACAAACTGCACTCACATAGCCAGCACTGGCCTATCAGGCAATGAGACACAAGTGACCTCACAACCACAAACTGCACTCACATAGGAAGCACTGGACTATCAAGTACTGAGCCACAAGTGACCTCACAACCACAAATTGCACACACCTGACCACCACTGGCCTATCAGGCACTCAGCCACAAGTGACATCACAACCACAAACTGCAGCCACAGCTCCAGGACTGGCCTATCAGGCACTCAGCCACAAGTGACATCACAAACACAAACTAAAACACTTCACCAGCACTGGCGTATCAGGCACTGAGCCACAAGTGACCACAAAATCAGAAACTACACCCACAGGACCAGAGCTGGCCTATCAGGCACTGAGCCACGACTGACATCACAAACACAAACTGCACCCACACCACCCGCACTGGTCTAACAGGCACTGAGCCACAAGTGACATCACAACCACAAACCGCACTCACACCACCAGAACTGGCCTATCAGGCACTGAGCCACAAGTGACATCACAAACACAAACTGCACCCACATCACCAGCACTGGCCTATCAGGCACTGAGCCACAAGTGACATCACAACCACAAACTGCACTCACAGGACCAGCACTGGCCTATCAGGCACTCAGCCACAAGTGACATCACAACCACAAACTGCACCCACATCACCAGCACTGGCCTATCAGGCACTCAGCCACAAGTGACCTCACAACCACAAACTGCACTCACATAGCCAGCACTGGCCTATCAAGTACAGAGCCACAAGTGACCTCACAACCACAAACTGCACTCACAGGACCAGCACTGGCCTATCAGGCACTCAGCCACAAGTGACATCACAACCACAAACTGCACCCACATCACCAGCACTGGCCTATCAGGCACTCAGCCACAAGTGACCTCACAACCACAAACTGCACTCACATAGCCAGCACTGGCCTATCAGGCAATGAGACACAAGTGACCTCACAACCACAAACTGCACTCACATAGGAAGCACTGGACTATCAAGTACTGAGCCACAAGTGACCTCACAACCACAAATTGCACACACCTGACCACCACTGGCTTATCAGGCACTCAGCCACAAGTGACATCACAAACACAAACTGCAGCCACATCACCAGCACTGGCCTATCAGGCACTCAGCCACAAGTGACATCACAAACACAAACTAAAACACTTCACCAGCACTGGCCTATCAGGCACTGAGCCACAAGTGACCACAAAATCAGAAACTACACCCACAGGACCAGAGCTGGCCTATCAGGCACTGAGCCACGACTGACATCACAAACACAAACTGCACCCACATCACCAGCACTGGCCTATCAGGCACTGAGCCACAAGTGACATCACAACCACAAACTGCAGCCACATCACCAGCACTGGCCTATCAGGCACTCAGCCACAAGTGACATCACAACCACAAACTGCACCCACAGGACCAGCACTGGCCTATCAGGCACTCAGCCACAAGTGACCTCACAAACACAAACTGCACTCACATAGCCAGCACTGGCCTATCAGGCAATGAGACACAAGTGACCTCACAACCACAAACTGCACTCACATAGCCAGCACTGGCCTATCAGGCAATGAGCCACAAGTGACCTCACAACCACAAATTGCACACACCTGACCACCACTGGCCTATCAGGCCCTCAGCCACAAGTGACATCACAACCACAAACTGCAGCCACAGCTCCAGGACTGGCCTATCAGGCACTCAGCCACAAGTGACATCACAAACACAAACTAAAACACTTCACCAGCACTGGCGTATCAGGCACTGAGCCACAAGTGACCACAAAATCAGAAATTACACCCACAGGACCAGAGCTGGCCTATCAGGCACTGAGCCACAAGTGACATCACAACCACAAACTGCACCCACATCACCAGCACTGGCCTATCAGGCACTCAGCCACAAGTGACATCACAACCACAAACTGCACTCACATAGCCAGCACTGGCCTATCAGGCACTCAGCAACAAGTGACATCACAGCCACAAACTGCACCCACCTGACCAGCACTGGCCTATCAGGCACTGAGCCACAAGTGACCTCACAAAAACAAACTGCACTCACATAGCGAGCACTGGACTATCAAGTACTGAGCCACAAGTGACATCACAACCACAAACTGCAGCCACAGCTCCAGGACTGGCCTATCAGGCAATCAGCCACAAGTGACATCACAAACACAAACTGCACTCACAGGACCAGCACTGGCCTATCAGGCACTCAGCCACAAGTGACCTCACAAACACAAACTAAAACACTTCACCAGCACTGGCGTATCAGGCACTGAGCCACAAGTGACCACAAAATCAGAAACTACACCCACAGGACCAGAGCTGGCCTATCAGGCACTGAGCCACGACTGACATCACAAACACAAACTGCACCCACACCACCAGCACTGGCCTATCAGGCACTGAGCCACAAGTGACATCACAAACACAAACTGCACCCACACCACCAGCACTGGCCCATCAGGCAATGAGCCACAAGTGACATCACAAACACAAAATGCACTCACAGGACCAGCACTGGCCTATCAGGCACTCAGCCACAAGTGACATCACAAACACAAACTGCACCCACCTGACCAGCACTGGCCTATCAGGCACTCAGCCACAAGTGACATCACAAACACAAACTGCAGCCACGTGACCAGCACTGGCCTATCAGGCACTGAGACACAAGTGACCTCACAAACACAAACTGCACCCACGTGACCAGCACTGGCTTGTCAGACATTGAGGCACATGTGACCTCACAAGCACAAAAATAGCAATGTGCTTGATGCTGTCTAATCAGGTGGTGAAGCAAAAGTCACCTCACAAATACAAAAAAGGAGCAATGTGGCTGCTGGTGGCCTGGCAGATACTGAGGCCAAATTACTCCACAAACACAAGCAGCAGCAATATCCATCAAGCTGGACTGTCAGGTGCTCATGCTGAAGTGATCTCACAGGCAGCCATGAAGCCAGATAGCTGCTCCTGGCCTCTTTGCAACTGAGGCACAATTGACCTAAACAAGCACAAACAGCAGCAATGTCCATGCTGATCGCCAGTCACATACTGATGCACAACTCACCACAAAAGCACCAACAGCAGCAATGGCCCTGCTCACCCTTTAGGAGGCATTGAGACACAAGAGACCTCACCGTCATCACCGACGCCACATGCATGCTGTTGGCCTACCAGCTTCAGAGGCACAACTCACCTCACAAGCACAAATGGCATCGACGTGCCTGCTGCTGCCCTATCTTTGACTGAGTCACAAGGGAGCTGAAAAGTGCAAACCTTCACAGAGGAGAAGCTCACCTGGGCCACTCGCATGTCCCTTGATTACGCTGTGATCACTCCATACAGAACAGTCTTCTGCAAATGGCTTTCATCTCCTGGCAAGACTCTCTCCAGATCATGCGACAGCTCCACTCTGGCACCCTGGCGACAAATCACAAAAGGAACAATTGGTCTCGCTTTTCCTTTAGTACCATCAAGTCCGAGCTGGGAGCCTTCGCACTGCAGCACCTACACAATGGCAGCAGCATGCCACTTCCATTTCTAGTGCATTTCTAGGGACAGAGATCAGCTGAGGGAGCAGCTGCACTGCAAAGGCTTTCTGACACTCTCAGATCAACTCGGCACTGCACCAGGCATCAACCTGATGCCAGACCTCTGCTCTGCCACCTACTCTACAAACACACTGCCTCTGCCCCACACAGCTGCCTCTTCTGCTAGATACAACCAAGTGCCAGCAAGAACAGATGCATGCAGGACACTTGCCACTTGCACACTCCACAGCCACTGCTCTGCTCGCTGCCTTCCCTTGGCTCCTCAATCCAGACACTCAGGCAAGCTCTTGCGGTAACACCACAAGGTGACCAAGGCACTCTAGGCTCACAAGGCATGTGCAAATGAGCAGCACAAGATCAGGCACAGAGCTGCCTCCTTGAGTGATGCTCCCCTTTTCAGAGGGAAGGATCCTGCTTTCTTTGGGCACAGCAGGCTGCTGCTTTCCACCCCCATTCCCTCAGGAATCTCCAGCTAGGGATGGGGGAATGGGGATTTTCTTCAGTAATACAAAAGATACAGATACAATGCAGAAACAGTTGAAAGTCCTGAAGGCCTCCTGAGCCCAAAGTAACCTCCCTTCCTTTCCTTTAGTTACTAGGACAAGGAGCCCTGGGGAAGGGAAAAAGGGTGCAGAGCCTTTGAAATGAGGCCCAAGCAATGAGGCAGCCCCACACTGGATGGCTGCTGAAATGACAGCTCTCCTGGCTGCGCAGCCTCTGCAGCACCAGTCCGCGCTCCACAGCTGGCTTCACAGAGCACGGAGGGCTGGGTGCCACGGGCAACCTGGCCCTGGGCACATCTTCACCCCTCCCAGAGCCAGCAGCCCAAGAGCTCTGAGACTTCCACAGATCAAGCTATGGACGCTTTGGGGCACTCACAAAAAGGCACTCAGGACATGCTGGCATCTATTATAAGGGTCTTGGACTCGTCCTATATGGCACCACAACCTCCTAGGAAAAGGAGGGGGCACCGTAGCATTTGTTGAGCGGGCTGGCAATAACAGCACTTGTGGGAGGCGGAATTTGCAGCACAGCAGAGGTACCAGGAGCTGAACCCACAACCCAAGTCACCCAGGGAAGACAGGCGCATTTATGGAAGCCTTCGCATCCATACGTAGCCTCTTCTCAGTCACTTGCAGCTGCTTTCACAGAGGGCTCACGACGCTGGCCAAGATGTTGACAGGTACAGGGACACAGCCTGGCATTCTGCCTCCATCCTCAGCGCCTCTAGCACTGCACTGGGAACCTCCATGAGTGGAGCAACCTAGAAAGAAAGAAAGAATCGGAGTGTTACTGGCAGTTCTGCTGGCCTTACGGAGTCGCAACAGGCAGGGGCAAATGTCTCCCCTCTGTGCTGAGCTCTATTGGTGAGAGCACAGCCAGCAGGGCCACCAAGACATTCTACCCCTCTTTTTGGCACAGGTGACACCATGTCTGTATACCAGGTCCTGTTTGGGTTCTCCAGTTCTGCACAGGCACTAACACACTGCAGGGAGTCCAGCACAGGGACACCAAGATGGTCAGGGGCTGCAGCATGGGGCATAAAAGGAGAGGCTGCGAGAGCTGGCTTTGTTCAGCCTAGACAAGAGAAGGCCAACGGGGATCTTCATGCTGTGCACAGCTACCTTATGAAGGGCACAGAGAAGACGGAGCCGGATTTTCTTGGAGGTGCACACTAGTAGCATGGGAGGCAAGAGGGACAAATCGGACAATGGGAACTGCTTCTGAGACATTAAGAAGAAACCTTTTTCTCCGTGACGGTGGCCAAACTGCGGCACAGGGATCCAGAGAGGTTCCCAGATCTCCATCCTTGGAGGTAATCAAAACTTCACTGGAAAAGACCCCAAGATACCTCCTCTACTGGCACCTGCCTGGAGCAGGGCATTGGAGCCCTGCTACCTCCACATGGCTCCCCCATTGCAGCCTCAAGGAATATGCTAGTCTGAGACTCTTGCCAAAGGCACCAGAGGCTTTGGAGATGCCACCTCCACCGCTCAACAAGGACAGGTGTCTCAGAGCAACCCATCGCCCTCACAGGCCTGACTTCTTGGGAGGGGGGCATCTCCCCTCTCTGCAAGGCTCTGCGTAGGCACAACGTGCAGAAATGCCTCTGACTGCTTTCATTAACTACCCATCTCGCTGAGGGACTGGAATGGATTAGCGTCTGAGATGGGAAGATGCAATGAGGGTCCAGATTCAGCAGAAAGCCTTTAAGGAGGGAGAAGAGAACTCTCTCCAGCAGTCAGTAAAATCCCAAAGACTCACGGAAGCATCAAACCCTTCCGAAACTGCAAGCCTGAACCTCAGCTGACACAAACCACCAAACTGGGAGCAGCCCTGCCTCGCACCACGATGCTCCAAGGAGGCAACACGGTCACCAACAGTCCTCACCCAGGTCTCCCAGAAGGACACTGTGATGGCAGGCTGGGCCTTGGGAGCAGAGCACTGCTCTCTCCAGACACCTCCTCCCACGCTGAGCAGCAAAACACTGGCGCCACCACCCGGCTCCACCACAGGGCATCTCGCACTGTAACACGCCGTTACCTCCACACCTCACAGAGGGTTGGCAACCAACACACGCCTCTGCATCAGCAACACACAGCCCACAGCACCACACATGGCAGCACACAGGGCACCCCAAGCACCCCACAACACACAAAGCCCAGCTCTCCAGACCTTCCATTCCTTTCTAGTCCTCCAAGGCCTTGCAACAGGCTCTGCCTCTGAACAGCCACTCACAGCCCGGGGCCTGCTCACTTCCCACCTTCCCACCAGGAAGCAGAGAAGAAGTACTCTCACAGGGGCTGATCAGGCCAGCTTTTCCCTCTCGCTTGTGCCTCAACTTCTCTGAACAAGAAATCTCTTTCAAAATGTGGCCCATACCCTTTTTGGGGGGTGACATTCCTTCCATCTCCTCCAACAGCCTTTGCACCCATTCTCCAATGACTGCATACATGGACAGAAAATCAGAGACCCCTAAAGTGTTACAGTTCTAAACGTGTCATAAAAGCAGCTGGACACCTCAAAGACAGACACAGCATTCAGACCTTGCAGGAAAATCTCACAAGCTCCCTGCTCTTTTGACAGGGGCAACTTCTAAAGCACACACACCCTGGCAAGAAGAGATTATTCACACCACTGCTCACACCAGCACTACATTCACTTAGCAGCCTCAAAAGTCTAGCTGGACTCCCTAGCTGACTGCGAGGACGCTGCAAGCTTCTACTTAGCAACAAGTGGAAAGGCCAACTCCATGTCCATGCTCACCACAGAACATCATCTGCATTTTAAATGTAGCAGTACTAACTCATGATGATGGAGTGGAATAAAATTTGTGTCAGATGATGTGGAATATCGACTTCTGCTTGATTAATGAGTTGCATTTCTGTATTGCTGTAGAGCTCTGCAGGGGTCAATCCCTCCTCTGAGCACACGCAACAAACCCAGAAGTGACCTCACCACCAACATCCAAGCCATGTGTCTTCCCCTGACCTGTCAGCTGCTCACACAGAGGTGTCATCACATCACAGATTCACATCATGGCCTCATAATACTCACAATGCTCTGAAACACCCATTGCCTACCAGTTACTACACCAAAAGATTAGCTTCTGCTATGCATTATCAACACCTAGCCTATGAAATTTAAGAATTGCAGAACAGCCTGCAAGTAATTCTTGGCAACATTTTCTAACGGGAGGATTGCATGGGAGCAGCGATCATGAAACTGAAGACAGCAGGGCCTCATGTCCCAGAAGCCTTCCCGCAACTCAGAACTCTGGTTCCTTCCCCAATGCTGAACAAAACCAGAAAATCCTCTACACATCCAGGACAACAAGCATTCTCCTATTTTAGGCCCTGACAACTGGAGGCACGTGGAAGGACTCAGGCCAGGGCATCTCAGTTGGTGAAACCAGCAGAGACACAATTCAGCAACTCTTCACCCTGACCTAGGAGCATGGAAAGAACAACAGCAAGTGCAAGCACTGGCCGTTCATCAACTTTCAGGGCCCTGACAAGCAAAACAGCTCACACTTACAGAGCTCTTCTGCAAACACCCTTCACCCTGCTGCCAGGCTCACAGGTCGCGGCGCAAAGCAAGAGGCAGGGAGCAAAAACAACGGCTAAGGCACGGCATCACATGCGGGCACAGCCTCTCTCAGAGCCACTCGGAAATGCAGTTTTCACAACAAAAGACACCATTGGGAAGGGCACCTCGCGACGACACCAGCAGCCTGCTCACACTTTGCCCAGCACCTCCCAAACGCAGCTCCGAGCAGCATCTGGGGCTGCGCTGGCAGCAGCTCAGGGAAACGCTTTAACAGGGATCCCAGGGCCACCACAGGGCCAAAGGTTCCTGCCCCCAAACCCCACCGAGCCGCCCCGGCCCAGCTGCTCGCGGCAGGCCGCCACGTCTGGCTGCAGGGCAGCTCCCCCCTCTGGCCCACGTCGCTCTGGCCCCTGCTCACGGCCCCACCAGCCCCTGCTGCAGCTCCTGCAGCAAAGCAGCCCCGGCAAAGCCAGCACCGCTGCCCCGCCCCGGCGGGAGGGCACCCGCCGCCATTTGAACGCGCCCGCAGCCCCCACCAAACGCTCTCGCCCGCTCGCTTCTCGCCTGCTTTGCTCCCGCTCCTCTTCCACCTCTTTGACGTCTTTTTTTTTCCCCACATGTTGGACTGCAATTGGCTGGCAGAGCCATCAGTGAAACCGATGCCCGCCCTCCTCCTCCTGACAGCCAATAGGAGGGCTGCACTGGGGCGATGCCATGGCAACACTGGGCCCTCCTGCCCTGGCGGCCAGCTCCGCCCCCTCCCCCGCGGTCGGGCGCCATGTTGTGGGCGGCAGCGCGGGGCGCGGCGGGGCCTGGGGGCAGCGCGGTGGAGTGTGGGCGGGCAGTGCGGGGCCCCGGGGCGCGGCCGCTGCCCCGGTGGGGCTGGGCTGTGCGGCAGGGGCCCCGCGGGGCTGCTGGCTGCCCTGTGCCCTGGGGGCCGTGCGGGGCGTGGGGGGGCAGCGCTGGGGCCTGTGCTGGTGGCATCCGTGGTGCCGCTGTGGGGGCCCTGGGGCTGGCCGTGGCACCAGAGCCCTCAGGCAGCGTCCTCCTGCCCCCAGGGCAGGGCAGGGCAGGGCAGCGTCCTCTCGCCCCTCCTGCCCCGGCCGCCTGCCCACCGCAGCCCTAGGGCTTGGCTAGGGAGCGGTGGTGTGGGGTCGTGAGGGGGCTGGTGGAGATGGCTGTGTTGGGCTCACCCCAGCACTGCCCACCCAGCTCAGAGAAAAGACCTTGGTGTCAGCCAGGACCTGTTGAATGAGGATTGCACCTCCACCTGTTTCCAGGCTGCTCTCTCCAATGTATTTTCTTTTGGGTGCAGAGGTTTGAGCCCAATTTGCAGGAGGACAGGGGCTGTGGCCATCTGAAGGTGGCATCTCTGAGCCCAAAACATGCTGCGCCAAGCTGGAAGCATAAAAGGATCGAGGGGGAAGGAAGAGAGATTTTTCCCAAACACCCAGAGGACTTGGGGTTATTAAAAGGTGAAGGTTTTATTATCATATACGGACATTTCCAGCAGGCTTTTGAGAGCCCCATGGAGCTGCAGGCCACCTCAGCGTCTGGGATGCAGGACCCCTTTCCTGCCAGAGCCAGACCCCAAGGGGGGGACCCACTCCCAGGAAAACCTGTCATGGATTCCCATGCCCCCCCCCACCCTAAGAGGCGATGGAGCTGGCCGCACAGAAGCCTTGGGGCTCAGGACAGCCCCATCCCCAGGACCCAGCAGTCCTGGCTGCCACATTGTCCCCTGAGCCAGAGGGGACCCTCAGGCAGGGCTCTCGCAGCAGCCCCCAGCCCTGTCCAGGCACCCCCACAGCCCGGGATCCGCAGCAGTTTTGGCAGTTAACAGTCTCTGTGCGACACCTCGGGAAGGATCTCCCAAAGCCCTTACCCTCGGTGGAGAGCCGCAGGAGCGCAGGGGACAAGGAGCTGTGGTCCTGGCTGATGGTGTCCATCCAGCAGTCCTCCATCTCGCTTGCCCTCTTGCTCTCGTTTCACCTCTCCAGCCAGAGAAACAGGACGCTCTTCCCATCTCATTACCCAAAACTCCTTTCCAACATGCCCCTGCTCCTCTGCCTGTTGGTGAGGGGCCTCAACGTGGCCCCACTGCCTCCTGTCCCCTCTCCTTGCCGTGGAGCCACTAGGAAGGGCAGCCGTGGGGAGGGTGTGAGCAGTGCCCAGGAGTGCCTGGGCCTCACAGGGAAGTGAGGGTCCCCGCCCACGACACTGGGGAGACCTCCCTGTGATGTGGCATGTCCCATTGGGACCTCAGCTCGTGTCATCTGGGGGCTCAGTAGGTCACTGCCATGGAGATGGCACAGGCAGGGAGAGAGCAGAGGGATTTCCCCTCACATCCTGGAAAGCCATCACTTGCCTTCACTGCAGTTATTTTCCATAATTTTCTGATAAATCCTTCAGGAATGTCTCCAGACAGTGTCAAAGACTGTGAAATATCTCAAATGGGGCACTGGAGATGTCACTTCTGCGCCCCTGCACTGACAGGTCACTGCACTGGGCAGACCTGTGCAGGAATCTGGGGTTTGGGGGTTGGCATTTTTACAGGATCCAAGGCATGTGGGATGAACCAGCACAAAGCATGGCCACAGGCTGAGAAATGCTTTGGTGAGCCTCAAAACTGGTTTCTGCTGTGGGCCCCTCTTTTTGTGGAAGCAGGATGTAGGACAATGTGGGACAGGACGTAGCTTTCCTCCTTTAGGCACCAAGGCAGGCTCTTTGCTTTCAGAAGTGCTCGGCAAGGTTTCTCAGTCGGCAGTGCTTGAGATGGAGATGCTATGCCAGAGAAGAGCAAACATAGCCTTAACACACATCATCCAGAGGCCCTTATCCAGGACCCTGGAGCCTGCCAGGCTCCAAAGCCATGGGCGAGGCCAGGTAGCAAATGTGGGGAAGTTTTCCCATTTCCCATGAAGTTTGCCCATCTTTCCTTCTGGCTGAGCCTGAGGAAAGCCATTTCTCATCCCTGGGCCTCATTTGGTCCTTGTGCTTTTCAGTGTCACCTTGGGGCTGTGCGAGAATTCTCCCCTGGGTACGCTCCTCAGCCCCCTGCCCTCCTCCTCCCCGCAGGCACCCTTGCTCTCCCAGGTCTGTATAGCCCTGACATCCTGGATCTCCCACATTTTATGACTCTGGGCTTCTCAGGACATGCCCATGTACTGCAGTGCTGCTGTCCAGGCTCCGGTGCAGAGCCTATGAGGCAGTGCGATGCCTCAGGACGTGCATTTTGACTCACTCCCAAGTTTGTGAGATGACCAGCTCCCAGCTCTGCAGCTGCTGAAGCTTGAGAGCATCCCTGCAACCGACCTTCCTGCTCTTGCTAGTCTCTGCCTAGTCCAGGGGCAAATCTTGCAGAAGGGAGACTCCATCCCCCTTGAATACTGTGAGAGATGTGGCTTTCCAAGTCACTGCAAAAGGAAGGACTCCTTTACTTCTTTGGGTTGCTTCTTGAGCCTGTGGCACCCCCTCTACGATGCTGGGAGCCCCTGGTCTGCACTCTGATGTCTCTGCTCTTTCTCTCCCTTGTCTCCTGCTTGACTACCCAAAGTCTTCTCTCCACACCACGGGCATGGGAAGTGCTGCTCTAGAGAGCTCATTTGAAGCTGTGACACGCTGTGAAGCTGAAGGCCTGAAGGAGGCTAGTCTGGGATGTGGCCAGGCCCACAGACCCCCTCCTGCTCCCAGCCCGAGGATGCAGGAAGGTCTCCAGGGAGAGCAGTGGGTTTGGGGGTGGGTGGGATGGGTTTCCCTCAACATCCCTGGGTCCTGCATGGGTTTCTCTAAGCATCCAGGAAAATCCCTCTTCTCTAGGGGCTTGCATCAAGGCTTTTCCAGACTTTTGTAAGAAACACAGCCTGGTCTGGGATCCCCAAGAGCAGCATGGCCCCCAGCATCGCCCGGGACCCCCAGGAGCTGTCTGGCTCTCTCTTCTGCTCCCCCATTCCCTGATTAAATTGACAGTTTGTAGCCTCAGCTTTACAACACTCCATCTGGACACTGCAACATTGTGACTCCTCCCCTAGCTCATTCCCATAGGCAGCTGCTGATTTGCGACCCGCCTATTGGCTGGCAGGAGGAGGGGGGCGGGTCTGGATTTCACTGAAGGCTCTGTCAGCCAATCGGAGTCCACCATGTGGAAGAAAAACAGACGTGAAAGAGAGAGGTGGAAGAGGAGAGGGAGCGAAGCAGGGGAGGCTTTGGGTGGAAAGCAGGACTGGGCTTGGGCAGCTTGTTTCTCACAAGAACGTGAGAAACGCTCTGCCCCCCCTGGCCAGTATAACTGCTCTGCCTGGCACTGAGGCACAGGAGGACTCAGGGTGGAGATCGGGCTCTGCAGATAAGAGCCCCAGGGGCAGAGTTAGGAAACAAGAAAAGACCTCGAATGCGAAAAAACAGCATCTTTAAGTACACCAGAAACCAGCAGGGGCTGGAAAATGCCCCAAGCTGTAGTAAAAGTTTCTGAGCATAAAGAAAAATCAATGAAAAAAAAGAAAAACTGTTCAAATTTGAAAAATAGATGGATGTAACCGAGTAACCTTAAAAGAAATAGCTTCAGCAGTTACAGTTAAAACCAAACTATAACAACCTAATGGCCTTGGTAGGCTTTTCTTTTTGTCTGGGTTTTACAGAGTGACCCTCTGAAGAGCAACAACTTGAAAAGAAGCAGCCAGAAAGAGTGGTAGAATTGTTAGGCTAAGTAATGTGTTTTTTAAAAGTATCTAAATAATAGAATGAATCTAGGAGCCAGGAGAGAAGTAACATCAAAGGAAGATGGCAGACCTAAGAATGAGAGGATACACATACCAGGCTGATAACGAAACTCAACAGCTGTATTCTAGTGTTTGTAAAAATTGATGATCCTAAGGAAGGGGCTAACACCTTCCCTTGATGAAAGGAAAGGAAAGAAAGAGAAAAAGATGGTAAAATCTAAGCATAAGTGTAACAGCTGTTGATCTGAAGTTAAAGTTGTCTGTTTCCTATAGAGAAGACAGGGAAATACGGAAAAAGAATAATAAAAAAAAGGTGACCAACTCTATTTGAAGCTCCTCTAAAGGGAACTATTCCAGCTTGGGGAACAAACTGATCTTTCGGTGCAGGAAAGAAATGCCTGCAATTAAAGGAAATAAGATTTCTGTGTTAAGATATGGAGCTGGAACAACACTCGGATTCACCGAATTTGGGTCAATAGGCCAGACCAATCATGTTGCTATTAGGATTAAGACTGTTATTTTTAACAGTTGTTTGCGTGTTACTGCAAATGGGCATGCTTTGCTTTTGGCGTCTATTAATAGCAGTGCGCATTTCCCCAGTACTGTGCTTACCCAAAAGCCGCCCACTGCACACCAAGGGGAATTTGCTGACTTCTGAAATAAATGCGTGTGTCTGGCGGTGTCAAGGGGTGGAGTGACAGGCGCCACACAGGCAAGCGTGGGACTCTGGATGGTGCAGCCCACAGAAGAGGGGTTTGCTCTGGGGTGATCCCAGGAGTTAAGGAACCCCGGGTGCATCACGGCTGGAGCCACCACACTGTGGGGTTGCTGCAGCCTGGGGGCAACCGTCTAACGACCCCACGACTGACAATTCCAGACAGAGGAGAAGTGACACCACAGACTCACCCCATAAACATCTAGGTGCTGTGGAACCATTCCCCACAGAACGACCTGTTCATGGGTGCTGTTGCCAACTGAGCAGTGCTGTGGGCTGAGCACTAGGTTACCTGTTGATGTGCATGCTGTTATTGACTGAGGCCATACAGCTTTTGTGTAACTGCGGTCTGGCGTTGTTTTGACTGGCTATAAAAGAGAGTAAGCCACAGAAGTTGGTGTGGACTCTGACCGACCATCAGCTGGCCTGTGGATGTCAATGGCGTGGTGAGGAGAATCTGGGCAAAACCGTACCGGAAGGGTGGCCAATAAAGGGCGAGAGCAGTCGCTGTACCGTGCATCCATGATTTAACTGTAGAGCTCTGATATGTATATATTTTTTTTCAGTTCTGTTATATTTCTAGCTTTTTTTGTTATAACCTCTTATCTCTAATAAATTCTCATACTTGACAAATGATGATCTCTCGGAGTTCAGTGCAAATAAACCCGAATCTGAAAGAATCACAGACGCCCCTCTATTGGCGTGTCACAGGTAACACTCACAAGGGGCATCAAATCTCTTGAACGGGATGGTTGGTTACTGTCCAGATGGTGGTGGCAGTCTCCTTTGCCAGGGTCCTTCCAACAGTGGCTTCCACTGGATCAGATGAGACTCCCCGAACTGTTCTTCTGGGGAATTTTTATAGTCCAGCTGGCTTGTGGTCCTGTGTGACCTCTCCAGCATATGCATGAGCCATTGCTACTGATTACCTTAAACTGCGTATCAAAGCATCTCCTAACTCTCCTAAGAATGCACAGAAGACTGTTCTACATAGCCGCTTCTTCATTTGCAGGAGCAGTTTGTACTGTCGATTTTCAAGGGCCTTAAGTATTTACAGTTTAATCAGTTCTGCAGCAGGAGCTGCTGCAGAGATTCTGAAACAGCCAGATACTCCACCTGAGATGGTACTCACCACATTTAAGCACAGGAATTGGTCCAGGCACAGCAGGATCTGCCTCTAGAAATCTCTAGAACTGTCTGAAATACCCACTTGGAGAGGTTCTGCACCAGTCAGTCCAACACTTAATTTGGAAAGTGGTAGGAGTTCAGTCAATCTCCTAGTTTCAAGTCTGAAACTGCCTGTCTCAGACCTGCCCATCAGCTCACCTGTGTGGATTACTAGATGGGGGAGTTCCTGGGCCACCCCAAGGGGTTAATCACAGAATCACAGAATCACTGAGGTTGGAAGGGACCTCTGGAGATCATCTAGTCCAACCCCCCTGCTCAAGCAGGGTCGCCTAGAGCACATGACTTGAGTGCTCTGAGTGTGCACACAGGCACAGGCCTGATAGCCTGGTGCCTACCCACACCACAGTTCTAACTGTAAGAGAAACCTGAATTTCATACCTGGAACTTGATTTCCAGAGCTTTTGCCACAAGTACTGGCTCTTAGCTAGCACTCTGGCCTACCTCTGCAAGCAAGTGAGGCAGGAGAGTTGTTTCCTGTGTCTAAAGACAGGTGGGATGAATCAACCTTTATTTCATGCCATTGGATATAAACAAAGAGAAAATGAGAATCCCTTGTGCAGTTCTGGTCTCCCACCTCAAGAAAGAAAAGTAGGACTAGGAAAAGGGAAGGGAAAGTTGATGAAGGCAGCAAGGCGAATTTCACCACACATGACATTAGTTACTCTTGTCACACCTTCAACTGACTGCCTTCTGAAATGGATCCTCCCAACCATACCATAGCGGGAAAATTCTTCCTCAAGGCCTTTTCAGTCACTCATGAAATGCAAATCCTCTTCTTCACACTGCCGTGGGTGATTTATCTGCTCACTGCCATGGGGCATATGGTCATGATATCTATCATTTGACTCAACCACCAGTTCCACCCCTAGCGTATCTCTTCCCCAGCAGCTTCCCCTTCCTAGATATTTGGTTCCCTTTGCCCCTAAAAGGTTTGTCGGCCTCATCTTGGAGATTAAGACCATCCCACAGCTGCTTGCCAGTTCCAGACCGTGCTTTCCATCTTCCTGGGCACCGCTGAGTTCAGCCTGCTTGTTGTGCTGTCTTTTGATTGCTGTGGGGCCATTTGCAATCCATCGCACTGTACCATCTTTATGAAGCCCTGGTTGGACTCCACACTCATCTTTATCCATTGGCTGATGGCATCTCTATCCTTGCTCAGCCCCACCATCTTATATACCAAGGTACCCTGTGTCCCCAGTAAAGAGACTCTTTCTTCTGTGGCCTCATCCCTTTGATGAGAGCAGCCTGCATGGGCACCAGCTACCTTCAAACATGAGCTTTGCTCTCTCCTCTGCTGTGTTGCTGAGCTCCTTCACATTGACCCCTGTGTCTTATGCCTGCACTAGATGCACTATCCTGAGAATACCCTCTGGGAAAGTCATATGAAGCCTTCTTCACCAGCATAGCCGGTGACACTGCCATCGTCACTACTGCATATGGTAGCTCCATTTTTGGCTACGAGGGGCCTGAATACAGCAAATCCTTTGAACCAACCAAAGCCTGATGAAAGGGTTCAAGACGGTTACCTCCATGGTGAGCAGAGAAGCTGCTTTGCTGTAAGCTCTCAGCAGCTTTGCAGGCTCCTCTAAGAAAGTACATTGAGGAGAAGCATGATTTTAGCTGACATCCAGCAGACTAAGAAGACACAACACTTTGAGCGTTGGAACTTACCCAGCAAATGGGAAGCTGGGACTGTCACCTCTGATTCACTGAGGCTACAGTGATATTGCTGTAGGTGACCGGGCTTGAGTTTTTGCTCAAATAATTACAGCCAGTGGTTCAATTTCAGCATATCTTCCAGATGAACCCAGTCCAGAGATTCCCCTATGCCAGACTAGAAGCAGAGAGCAAGACAGAGCATCTGAGATCTAGGACTAACCTGAGCTCCAGGTTAAAACACCAATGCAAACATGAGGTATTGCCCACTAATGAGCTTCCCGTTTTACTCTCTGTGTAAGAGTCACCCATTACACTCTGAGACAGGTTCTGGGGGGACAACAGAGTCTGTGGAGAACCTCTGGTTCACTCCTTGAAACCCATCATCTCCTTCTCCCCTCTGCCCCTGCATTTTTGAAGCATCCTATTTGTGGAGTCATCTGCTCCTTTCCTTATATGTCTAAAACTAAATGCAAAGGTGGAGGGAAAAATGTCAGTATTTATTGCCTATGTTTTCCTTGGACTTCCTGCTGTTAGACGTGTTCTTTGGTTTGAAAAAGAAATTAGCTACTTAGTAAATTAAGAGGTTTGAGACAGAAGTAGTGAGTTTCATCAGCTTCATTAGAGGTGTCTGTGCGCAGCTGGTGTCTGCACTTGTTTTCCCTTGGTCCCTATTTTGTTAATGGAGGCAAAGAGAGAGCTCTAGAGAGAGGCTGTGTCCTCCCAGACTATAACTGGCATGTGAAAGAAGTGTTACCAGTCTCTTCCAGACACTCTTCTCCCTCTCTGCACTGACAAGATGGGAGGAAGCTAACTTGCTCAAACTGAAGTGCCTGACTTTTAGACATCTAAAACATCACCCTGCTTAGTATTTTCTTCGTTCCAGACCCTTCCTATTTCAAATAATCAAAAGGACAGCCTTTAAGTTCTTTAAGATGAGACAATCCCGCTCCTCCCCTAGAGGGAAGGCAAGGCATTTAGGTCAGGGCATTTAATAACAATGGAATTTGGCAATGCTTTGGCAAGAACTCTATTTCAGTGCACAATGATATCAGATGAGACTGTCTGACACAGACATTTCCAATGACTGAATGGAACCCTCCTGAATTTCACTATTTAGAGTATTAAAGAAGGCAAGCTATACTTGTTCTCTATGTCTCCCCATTTTCTGGAGAAAGAGAGAGGAAGAAGCTGTGGAAGAAAGCAGGGGATTACAGAAGAGATGCTCAGTACTGGCTTGTTTTGAAACCAGCAGCCTCACAGATTTTCCAAGTCAAAAAAGGCAAGCACCGAAAAGTAGAAGGAATAACTTTCCAAATACTTATCTAAATGGATGGACTGGCATCTGCAGATAATAGTAAGCACTTTTGCTGGGAGATTAGGTTGGCTTTTGAAGCACAGATGTGATTTATGTTTGCAATAGGTCGAAGTGAACAGGGAATTTCCCAGGCATGGCATGAACTAGTTCACAACCTCTTTACAATACTGTGCTCTTGAGAAAGAATCCTTTGTGAGTGGCTGGAAAAGGTAGAAAGAAGACAGTAAAATCTCTGAGGACTGTAAATGTGAAGCGGAGAAATCAGGGTGCGATGAATGGCTGAGAGGAAAATTTCTGTCTGTGCTACCTAGGAAGCAAGCAAGGGAGCAAAGAAGGAAGGATCTACCCTCCCGTCGAGACTGTGAAATTCTCACGCTTGCTTCTTCATGCTCCTGTCTCAGCAGCATGTACTGAAATTAGACATAGAACCAGGAAATGAAACTATAGTTGCTGAGTTCATCCTGAAGGGTTTCTCAGGGCTTGATCAAAGACTACAGCAATTTCTCTCCCTGCTCCTTCTACTCATATACCTGACAACAGTGACGGGGAACACAATGATCATCTTCCTCATGTGTGTGGATCACCGCCTGCAAACTCCCATGTACTTTTTCATCAGCAGTCTGGCATTCCTGGAAATCTGGTTCACATCCTCCACAACCATCACATTGTTGGCGATTCTGAGCTCTGGAAGGAGACCAATCTCATTAAGCAGCTGCTTTGCCCAATCCTATTTCTATTTTGCCCTGGGTTTTATAGAGTTCTCCCTCCTTGTTGTCATGTCCTTTGACCGCTACGTTGCCACCTGCCAACCTTTGCATTATGCTGCTGTCATGAAGTGGCAGCTCTGCACCCACCTGGTTGCTGCTGCGTGGGTCCTAGGCTTCACACTCTTCAGCTACTGCCTGGTCTTGCTCTCAAAGCTGACTTTCTGTGGCCCCAACAAGATCCACCACTTTTTTTGCGATAACTCCCCCTTACTCAAACTGTCCTGCTCTGATGCCAGCCCGCTTTGGAAAGTAGACACCATTTTCATATCGCTTGTAGTGCTGGGTTCCTTATGTCTAATCATAGTGTCCTCCATGTGCATCTTCCACTGTATTCTGCACATGCCAGCAGCATCTGGGAGGAAGAAAGCTTTTGCTACATGTTCTTCCCATCTCACCGCCTTAGCCATTGTCTATGGATGCTGCATTGTTCTCTATGCACGGCCCTCAGAAGGGGTTTCCTTGGAGAACAACAGAATTGTAGCTTTGCTGGACACTGTCCTGTACCCATTCTTAAACCCCTTCATCTACAGTCTCAGAAACGAGACTGTGAAGGTGGCCCTGAAGGAAGCCATTGGTCGTGCAAAGGTTCGGCTTTTTCCCCAGTCATGATGCTTTTCATGACAGCAATTCTGATTATGTATCATATATCATGTCACACACATATATATGTAGCTACTAAATACAGGTGCCTCGGGAGATTTATTTTCTCATTGGATTGTAGTGGTGAAAGGAAGCAATGTGAATTGTGTGTCTTGGTTACAGGGGTTTCTTATAAACAAAATCTAAAAAATATTAATAAAATGTTGAACACACACACACACACACACACACACACACACACACACTTCTTAGGAGTGGGGCATAGACTGCCAGTGCATGCTGACACAAGGAAGTTTTCATAAGTCATCTCAGGAAATTTAGCTGAAAACTCTGGGGACAATGTCCAAGGGTTGTTGAGAAAAGCTCAAAACACCTTCTCTCCCTGAATAACAGAAGATGCTAAGCACGAAAATTAAGCTCAGACATTACAATGGGTTCAGATTCACTGGATTCAAATCCATAAAACACTTCTCAGTTTCATTAGTGTGATGAAGACAGCCTCACTGATTTGCCAGTGATAGCATGCAGACAACAGCTTTTTTTATTCACTTTGTCTTATGGGGGGGGCCACTACCAATAAGCATAATTGGTGCGGACTCTCTTTTCTTCTAATATAGCAGTATCCTAGAAACTCTTTGCTCTTAATTAACCATCCAAGTAACCTCCCAATCCAGTGAAATGGGGGGGAGGGGGGCAGAGTTCTGAGCTCTCCCTGCCAAAAGGCTCGCTGCCTTGTGGATCTCTGCTGCCACCTGCACACCATGCACTGCCCTGGGCCCTGAAACAAGACATCCAGGGGCTGACTTCCAGGAGGAGGCGGCAGAGAGCAGTTTTGACATGGTGGGACTTTTTTCTCTGGCATAGTGAACAAGGAAATGGTCTTGCCGTGACAGAGCTCTCAGAGGTACTCTTTTGAGCAGCAGTGCCACAGTCATTACCTTTCAGAATGGGCACATAAGGAAAACTTCCAAAGACAAAGTATTTCTTCAGAAAAGAATTGGCCTCTTACAACAAGTTCTCCCAGACGCACATACAACAGTGAGTGATGTTTCAAGGGCTCAGAGCTTATTTTTTGTGCTGAAAACAAAGAAAATCACAACATTGCTTTTGGAGCCTGAAAATCATCGCCTGCATGAATACCTGACTGGATAGAAGCCAAAAACATGCTGAGGTGATGTCCATAAGGCAAGGTAAAAGACCAGCAGCAGGCCCATTGGCTTGGTAGGTGATTATGAGATCAGTTGTGTCTGATAAGCCACCAGGAAGCTGATGGCTGGGGACATTTTTATGAGATTAGTTGTTTCTCAGAAGCTCATAGGAGAGTAGGAGGCCCACGATCATAAAGATGAAAGTGAGGTCACTTCTGCCTCTACAGGTGATGGACGATGAGCAGACACATGAGTGGGAAAGTGGCTGTGAGGTGACTTCTATGGGTGAAGCTGATAGGCCAGCACTTGACTCCTGTCTGGGGTAAGAGGTTGCGAGGTCCTGCCTGCCTGAGTACCTGCTAGGCCACCAACAGGCACAGGGCTAGCATGTGGGTTTAGTGGTCACTCCTGTCTCTGGTGGGTGCGACTTGGTCTGTGCAGAGAGTGAGCAGTGGCATGGACAGCCCTGGGCTGCAAGTGGTTTTGGGCCACTGGGCTCTGTGTGAGACACAGAAATATATTTTTTAATGGTGCAGGCCTGATAATACCAAACGTCAATAAAAAATGAAACAAGAAAGAAAGAAATAAAATGATCTAAAATGAAGAAATGTTTTGTAACACTTCCCAGCTTTTAAATTTTTTTGTGTTCTTGTTGTCTGTCTTTGCTTTGTTGTCTTTTTTTTAATATACCTTTTTTTTTTTTTTTTTTGAAAAGGAAAGCGATTTCCAGAATTGCGGTGGGATGCAGTCACAGGGTCACTGACGACTGGTGCTGTTGTAGGTGTACTGGTCCACTCTACCCACCCTCTATCTGCAGATTCAAGGGGCTCCGGTCTCCCACAGGTCCCCTGTGAGAGCTGCCAGGCCCAGGCAAGTACCTCTGATACACCAGGACCTCTCCACGTGCCACTGGGTGCTTGTGGTTAGAACAGAGCTCTGCCTGAAAAGGTGGAGAAGAATTTTCAACATTTAAAAAATATGAGCACACTTTCATCAGCTAAAATGACTAATTTTAATGTCCACTTTTCCCATGATAAAATAGTGGAAATGTTCAGGCAGGGTATGACTCTCAGGAGAAGAAATATTGATCTGCCCCTCAATTTGTTACCACTGCTCTGTTTATTATGCTGTGGATTTAAGCTCAGTAATTCCTCACATATTTTAACATGTCCTGATTAAACTGATCATTTCTAAAGGCATCTTTGCATCAGACAAACTAGACATATCTTACGCTTTATCCATCAGATGCCTCTCAACTCTCCAGCTGCTGCTCTGAGCTTCAGGGCGTCTGAAGCCTGCCTCGTCGTTCAGGAGTCTTATTTTCTCTCTAGCCAGCTCCTTAGTTCTGTTCCTATCTTTCCTTTCCTATCTATCTGTCAAAATCATTTCAAGGAGGGTTATTCCTTGTGGAAAGTGGACCACACTGGAGGCAGCTTGCACTTAACATACAGTTGAGGAGTGTCTTTTACCTTTTATTAAACTGTATCCTATTTTATTTTTGCTTGTTTGCAGTTGAGAAAAATCCTCCTGTGTCTGCAGCTAGTTGTCTAAGGAAAGCAGGTGGGAATTGGTGCGTAGGAGCTGTAACATTCAGCTACAGACTCGAGTGGAAAAAAGTTAGATTTTAACAAGAGTCATATAAGTCCCCAGTGGCTAATGAGAGAAATGGCAGGGTTGGGGAGGTGAGGAGGAAAGTTGTCCATAAAGGTCTCATATGGAAAATACTGCTTTTCCTACATGTCTGGACTTCATTAGGAGACCCTCTGGGTCAGTACAAATTGGAGAATGTGGCTATCACTTATTCTGTAACCTGAAAAATAAAGGAAGCTTAAAAAGGAGAAATCCCTTCTTTTTCAGGTGCTCATGGAAATCTTGCTCTTGTAAATACACTCCTGAATCCCCTCCAATTAGGCACACAAGAACTGAAGAAAATTAGGGGAAGTGACATGCCTTGTGAGGGCTTTTGGCATTTTAATGGCCTCTCGAGTGTATTTGGTGCTGAGTCTATGAACCTGAGGGGGGACATTGTACTGCCTCCCAAGACTGAGGGGACATTGAACAAGCCTCTCAAGAAATTAAAATCAGAAGTAAATTCCAAAGTTTCTTGGAGCGTTAATGGGTCCCACTGAGGGTTGTTACCAAGGAAGGCTCCCCAGGGGCTGATGAGAGCAGAAAGCTGGAGGCCCTGATTGCAGGTAGGCAAAGGCAATGTGTGGGTGGCTCTGATGCCAAGTAAGCCTTGATGTGTTTTATCAAGCAGAATGGCCAGGCACTGACACCCAGCCCCTGGGCAGGGTGATCTTTTCCCTCGCGCTTTGCTCAGGGCTCTTCCTGGGGGCAGTGTGAGGGTGGGGGTGTGCAATGCCGAGTGCAGGACAGTGATACAGCACCTCCTGAGTCCCCAGGGACGAGAAGGCAGCGAGGTCACAGTGCTTTAAGGAAACATCTTCTTGAGGGCCTCAGTGGCAGGGACAACAGCCATAGCCAAGAGGACAAAGAGCTCAGTTTTGTAGGCAGCCTTCAGCCTTGGCAGTGCCCATGGCTGTCTCCACTACAGGCTGTCCTATGCTGTCCCACACCTGTGTCTGTTTCCCTGCAGACTGTACACACCAACCTGCTTTGCCACCTTGTTCTCACCCATGGATGTCCCTACCTCTACTCATGTCTCTCTGTCCTCACTTGGTTTTCCTTGAATCACAAAGCCAGGGGCTGATCACAGACACCCTCTAGGTGACCTGTAGCACCACAGCACTACCCTTCAAGTGACATTTCCTTTTCCTAATGTTACATCTGAACCCCACAAGCTGCTGTTTGTAGCTTTTTTCCATTCTCATGCTTTTTCCCACTACCAAGAAAAGCTCCATCATCTCTGAAATCACCCTTCAAGCAGTCACAAGCTACTACTCTCCTGCCCTTCACCTCCACTTCATCAGGCTAAAGAAGCGCAGGTCCCCCCAACCTCTCCTCTTGGATGCGGTTATTCCTCCCTACTCACAGGACTTGACACTTCTCTTGTAAATCTTCATGAGGTGTCTGTTGGCCAAATCACCCAAGTTTCTCAAGGTCCTTCTAGACTGAAGTTCCTCTGTGTCAAAAAAAAAACCCAAACCCCAAACCCACAAAACAGGAAAGGGTAAGCAGGTGTGGGCTGACTATATGGGAGGGGATAAGGATGTTAAAAGTCACAAACTTAGAAGGGGGAAAGGGGGGGAAAAAAGGGGGAAATTAAAAGTGAAGCAAAGGATTGATCAAGACCTTTGGGGGAGTCCTGCCAAGAAGCCCTGCATCTGAACAATTCTGAATGGAGGAGGAGAAGAAAGCTGACCTACTTCCACTGTTGGAAACTGTGTGGTTTCTGAAGCTCGTTCCTCCTGCCTGCCTATGTCCCTCTGAATGGCAGCCCTCAAGCATATGACTGGTCTCCCCCTTCCATTTTGGGGCAATCTACAAGCATGATGAGTGTTGCTTCCTCCGTGTCACTAATAAAGATGATAAACAGGACAGGTTCCTGGAGAGATCAGTGGTACTCCACTTATCTCTGGCTACCAGGGAGAGTGCTACCCATTCACCAGTGCCCTCTGAGCCTGACTATCCAAGCAGCTTTTTACCTATCCGGTTGTCTATCTGCCTAGGCAGTAATGTTCTAACTTGCAAACAAGAATATTGTTGAAGACAGTGTCAAACACCTTGCTAAAGTCCAGAAAAAAGTCATTTACTCTTCTCCAGCCACAAATGCAGTTATTTAATCATAGAAGTCAATCATGTTGGTGAGGTACAATTTACCCCGGGTAAATCCATGCTGACTGCTCTCTATCACCTTCTTCTCCTTCATGTGCCCAGAAATGTGATGTGAGAGGATTCACTCCATGACACACTCCTCACCAAAGTGAGGCTAAACTATCTGCAGCTCCCCAGGCAGTCCTGTTGGCCTGTTTTGAAGATGGATGTAACATTTGCCTTTTTCCAGTCATTGGGACCTTGCCCAGTCTCCCCAGTCTTTCAATTATGATAGCAAGTGGCCTTGCTATGACAGCAGGCAGCTCTCACAGCATCCTCATATGCAGCCCATCCAACCCCATTAACTTGCATAGTTTGAGTTTTCACAAGTAATCCCTAACTAACCTCACCCCTGTTGGTTCTTCTTCTCCTCAGGAGTCCTGAGGTAAGGCACAACAGCCTGAGAAACCTTTTTTGTGAAAATGAAAGCTAACAAGGCATTGGTTTCTTCAGATCTATCTGCATCTGCTCTTACTAGATTCCCTGCCCCATTCAGCAGTGAGCCCGCCTTTTCCTTTTTATTCTTACTGGAGCAGTAGCAGCTCATCCTCATGCTCTTGACATCCTCTGCAAGTGTCAATCCTAGGGGAGCTTTGTCTTCCCGAACACCACGCCTACCTTGCCAGACAATATTTCTAAATTCCTCCTTTGCAGCCTCTCTCTCCTCCCCCTTCCCATATGCTACCTTATCGCCCTGGAGCTCAGGTGCAAGTTCCCTCTTTAGCCAAGCTGGTCCCCTGACATGGCTACTGGTTTTACTGTGCATCAGGATGGACCATTCTTGTGCTTGGTGGGTGCTGTCCTTAAAGCCCTGCCAGTTTTCCAGAGCTGCCTCTCATGGGCTCCCCCACCAGTCCCGAGGACAGGCCCAAGTCTGCTCCTCTGAAGCCCAGCGTCTGTACTCTGCTGCTGTCCTTCTTCGCTCCCTTCAGGATCTGGGACTCCACTTTTTCACGGTCACTGTAGGCGAGGCTGACACTGACTATCCCATGCCTGAGCAGTTCCTCCTTGTTTGCAATTTCCACATCCAGGAAAGCATCACCTTTATTGGCCCATCTGGCAGCTGTGCTAAGAAGTTTTCCCTGACGTCTTCCAAAAACCTCCTGGACTCCTTGCACTCTGCTGTTTGTCCTTCCAGTGAATGTCAGGGAGATTATGGTCTCCCCATAAGAACCAGAGCCTGTGAGCCACAGATTTCCTCAGGTTGCTTAAAGGAGATTGCGTCCACCTCCTCACCCAGATCACATGGTCTGTAGCTCCCATCACAATGTCATCCTTCTTCTCATGCTTACCCACAAGCTCTCATGCAGCTCCTTGTCCATCCCAGGGAAGAGCTCCATACATCTGAGCTGCCCCTTCACAGAAAGGGCATTACCCCTCCTCATCTTCCCCAACAGTTTCTCCTGAAGAGCTTGTACTGTGCTATCACAGCCCTCCAGTCACGTGAGTGATCCCACCACATCTCAGTTATTCTGGCAATGCTGTAGTCCTGTGACAACTTGTGCATCTCCATCTGCTCTTGTCTGTGCCCCAGGCTGCATTTGCTTGCATATATTTGGGTTGCAGAGCCTCAGTTGTGGCACAGAACATAGATTGCTCATGGTGAACCATGTTACCAAGAGTCAAGGACACTGTATGTGCAATGGCCCACTTCAGTGCAGGGACATGCTGGCATAGATAGCAGGTGTCAATGTAATGGTGAAAGGAGATTCCCACTAAGGGAGCAAACCCTGCAGTACCTGAGGCTGGAAGAAAACAGAGCTGGACTGTGCAGAAATGGCAGGAAAGGGCTTTGCTGCCTGAGCTGGCTTTGCAGCACCACAGGGCCTGTGAAAGAGGTCAACCGATCTCCAGGAAGGACAAGGTGCCACTGAAGAAGTCCCTGGGCCTGAACAACCTGTGATCCAGCCATCCTGTGGACATCATTAGCACAGTCCCTGTTCATATCATTGGGATGAGAAGAGGTTCAGGGGTGGGAGAGCTAGAAGGGTTTGAGAGTGCAGAAACTACAGCGGAGGCCTTGGTGTGATGTGCCTCCCAATTATGCAGCTGCTTGAATGTAGATGGGATGGACTTTCCTAGAGGCAGTGGTGGAAATCAGTTATTTGGGCACAGGTAGAAAACCTGAGATGGCAGCACCAACAGAGAAAGGAGATCTTCCTCTGACAGCCCTCCTGAGACAGAAGCAGGTCTTCTTTGAGTCTGGCCTTGAACTGAATGTCCCTGACATCCAAGAGGAAGTTCTTGGGCACTTGAAATAGAATTGAATAGCATTGAATAGGCTTTCAATATGGCACATGTGAGTTCTGGCTGAAGACAAAAGGATCCCTCTGACATTTGGCTCTGCCTTTTCCAAACCAGTTGGTCTGTCCTTCCATCACAGAGCACTGACACTGAGACCCCTTGCCCTGAGGGTCAATCCCTGTTCAGGCCAAGGTCTCAGCCCACCTGACTCAGCCCCTCACTGACTAGCTGCACATGGGACCCTGTCATGGGCACCAAGGGCCCATGGACCGCATCACAGAGACCTTGCCACTTCTTCAGAAGCAGATCCCATAATATACGGCCTAAATTAGGCCTCCAGTATTTCTCTGCCTTCTCCCTATACACACAACTCTACAGCTTTCTTTTTAACTCCCTAGCACTAGGAGAAGATGCTGAGATGGGACAGGAAGGACTAGGAGCTCGTCCTAGGAAAGGCAGCTATGCAAAAGAGAGAAGAGCAACATGAGCAAGCTCAAAGGCAGGTCCTGAGCGATTACTCTGGAGTGTGCTTGGCCCTAAAGCTTGGCTGGCCCCAGGGGATGGAACCTCCAGGGCAGAGCAAAGACGTGTTCATGTGGGAGCTCCTGCTGACACTCTACCTGTTTTCCCTTTTATAGTAATGGAGCTGTCAGTAAAGGGGGTGGAGTGCTTTCAAAATGTGAACATCCACCTACAAATGCAAAATAAAGAGCACTGGTGCCTGTTCCCAGTGAGAGTGACTGACCTGTGCCTGGTGATGGATTGAGCTGCAGGGCTTACACAGACCAGGGGCTGTACAGCGCCACTGGGAGAGTCAGGGTGCCCAGGAGCATCGAGGGCGCGCAGGACTGTACAGAGCCCCAGATGTCTCTGTGGGGTTGGCAGGGTCTGAGGGAGATCCTCACACTCTGAGAGTGGGAAGCCAGGCAGTACAGCCTACGGCAACTCAAATGGTGCTGGAAACCATCGTGAACAAGGAAATCTCACCGTTGTGGGGGAGAGAGACCCACTTCCCGAGCGGGATCCCTCCTCGCCTGCACCTGCTCTCCAAAGTACATGAGGTCAGTCAGTCTCTCTATTGACCAGAAAAGGAGTTTTCAGCAGAAATTGCTCCCCCCAGGTTTTGCCATTGCCAGACAAGCTGGGTATCTCCGGCCTCATTTCTGAGCAGCAGAGAGCAGGAGATGTTCCTGGGGCGTGAATCATCCTGTGCTATATGTTACCATGTAAACCCAGGCAGAACACCACCTCCTCTTCACTGAAAGCAAGGGCAACGTGAGAGGCACTGCCTCAGACATCTCTGCATCGTGTATGAAACTCCTTGCATCTGTCGTTAATCCCTTCTGGCCTCTACTCACCATTCCACAAGAGTGCAGGTGTTATGGAAGTCCCATAACATATTTTCCAGCTCTGTACTGGAGCTACATGCCTACAGCTGGGCAAATGAGTCTTGCTACTGAATAACTCTATAGACCCAACTGACTGTATTCACCAACTGTCCAATGATTTCATTAAAGCAGGAACTGAAAGTACCTAACTTGCATGTAGACATCTGCGTTATCAAAAGCCATTTTTAGGTGTTTAAATACAGAACTGAACTTTCATCCCTAAGGATGGGTAATGTGAATCCCACACTTTGGGATCCAGTTACCTAATATGTCCCAGGACAGCCTGCCTGGCCTCCAGTTGATGTTCAAAGAAAGCTTTGGTCTCCTGGAGGTCTTGAGTCATATGTCACAGCCCAATGTGGCTGTCTCTGATTTTCTACGATGCCCTTCCCTACCTTTAGAGAAGTGGTTGGTCTCTTACCTATGTAAATTGTCATGTTCACTAAGAACAAGCCTTTAGAGTCACCAGGAGAAATCAACAGTGCCTATAGGAACCTGTTTTTCATCTACTGTAGGACAGATGAATCATCTCAAAAGGGATGCCTATGCCTTTTCAAGGACATATTAGAAGCCTACATAATGAGATCAACTGTAGCTATCTAAAACTGGCAGACATGATTTCAACCTGAGCACAGTTATCACATACAGCCTAGTCATCATCAGAACCAGTTCCCAAGTTCTTTTATGCTTTGTAGGGTGTTGGGCTCTACCCACAGAGCAAGTCGCTTGTGCCCTGTGTGGCTTTGGGCAAGAAGGTGTCTCCCGCAGAACTGAAACTGAAGGCAAATTCTTACACTCTGGGCCCCTTTACAATGTATTCAGAAGCCAGTTGAGGCCCTGCTGAAGAGCCCTAAGTTGCCTGTTACACAAACAGCTGAAGCTCTCAGCCTTTCAGTCATGGCACAGGGGCTCCAGACGCAATTGAATGGTACTGCCCTTGCAGTTGGCCTCCTGGTGCTGGTTAAAGTCTCAGCAGAGGTCCATGACAACCTCTGGAGGGAACAGCAGGGACCCCAGAGATTAGCAGCCCAGACAGTGGTGTTTAATCTACTGCATAAACATAGGCAATGCCCCTCCATCCCCAGGAAACATGGTAGTCACAAGGCAGTACTGCTCTCATGTCGAGAGTCGGTCAGCGTCTACCTCTTTGTTTCCTGTTTTCCAGGACCAAGTAATTTTGACATAGCCCTTCAGGGAGGATTAACCATACAGCAGAGCCCTGTGTTTAAGGCCATTCCAGCAAATCTGCTCTCCCTCTCTTTTCCACATTGCCCCTCTGAGGAATACCAGTGTTAACTGGCCACCAGTTGGACTTTGTATCACTGATCACAGTCCTTTGAATTTAGACGCTAGCTCAAATGCAGACATAGCAATCTAAATTTGGCTGTGGAAAAGTACATTTATGTCCTATCTACCAGCCTTCTGTGGGTGTCTCAGATACCTGAGGGTATCTCAGCGGGTACCTGACACCCATGTTTAGGTAAAGTAGTCTCACCTTTTGCCAACGTATGTGAATGACTGCCCTAAATTTAAAGGAGATGTTACTTACTCCAGAGGACATGCCTTTGTCTGTCCACAGGACAACAGGGGCTAACAGCTTCTCAAGCACTCACTTTAATGTGGCACCTTCATTAATAATAATCTGGATCTTGATGCTTCACATTCTCATTCACACTCACGCTCCTCAGAGAACAGAGAATGGGTTTCAAGAAACTCAATTCTAATTGTAGAGCCAGCTAATCCTGTCTGAGACCCAAGACCTCCTGCTGCATCTTTTTGTTCCTCAGGCTGTAAATGAAGGGGTGGACCACTGGAATCAGGCTGATATCACTATAGGACTGCTTAACCATTGGGGTGAAGTTGCAGGAGAAGCGATTGATTTCATTGTGACCACAAAAAGTCAATTGTGACTAAAAAGTGCTGTTATTGCACTTGCAAATAATCCTCCCGTCCCAGATCCACCTGCTAGTGGGAGGCAGATCCTCCCATTCATCAGGGTTTCATAGCGCAATGCTTTGCATATGGCTGTATAGGGATCATGTGACATTAAAGCTAAAAGTTTAACACACTGCTGTTGCCAGAAAACAAGAGCAAGAAATTTGCATGAAGCAGCCAATAATGGAAATAGATCTTTCCCAGTCAGAAAGCTCGACAATGTCCTGGATAAGATAGTGGAAATACTGCAGACACCCAGGAAAGACAGATTCCCTTGTGAGGGTGCTGAACAGCCACCACAAGAGGGTGATGAGGGTGTTTCCAACCACTGTTGTGATGTAGCTCACTAAATGTAGCATCACTGTTGTGACGTAGCCATCTAAAAAAATAGACATCAAGGGCTCAGTCCAGTTGTTTACACAAAGGTTCCCAAAGCTCTCTGAAATGTGTGATGGGCTGCTGTTCAGCTGGACACTGACAGTCTGGAGAAACAGGCTGACAGAAATCTCAGGAGACAATAGAACAGAACTAAAAATAGAATACACATATCAGAGCTCTGGGGCAGCCTGGAGAAGGGAAGGCTGAGGGGTGATCTTGTTTCGATCTGCGGCTGTCTCGTGGGAGGCTGCAGGGAGGAGAGAGCCAGACTGTTTTGGAGGTGCACAGAGACAGGAATGGGCAGAAGCTGGAGCAAGGGGAACTCCAGTTAGACAGTAGGAGTAATTTTTCACCGTGACAGTAGTCAAACACTGGAACAGGATGCCAGAGTACTTGTGGGATCTCTTGGCCAGGAGGTTTTTCTAAACGAGGCAGTCCTTCCTTTAGGCCACTCTGAACCTGTATGCTAAATATACTACATTGGGTTAACACAGAGAGGTCACTCAAAGAAATACTAAAAGGTAAATGCTGATGAATGGTGTTCACCTGCAAAGGTTCTGGATTCCTGTCGAAATAGATAAATATAAATCATCACTAACAAAACCATTTGGATGCCTGGCTAACACCACAGGAGCCAATACAGTTCAATATGCCCTAGCTCTTAGAATTACCCAGTACCAATATATGAGAAGCTGGGAAATTAGTGAAGACTCTTATGGGAAAGAAAATGGTTTTTTTGAAGTTGTTCAGAGAGTAGCCAGGAGAAGGTGGGGTTGGAAAGACAGTGCGTGAACACATACTGTGGAGAATCAAGCCTGCAAACAGTCTGTACCTTCTTTTGCTTCTTCCCTTCTGTGTCCTTCTTTCCCCCACCCTGATGAACTGATGGTCATAACCTCACCCTACATCAAACATTTCTATCCGTTCCCACGGCTAAGAGCAGAGTTTTCTTCCCTGTGACCCCAAAGCATGGCCATGATACAAATGACCAACAGTGTTAATAACAGCAGGGCTGTTTCCCAAGGAGAGACGGAAGCCACAAAAAACCCAATGGTTTGCAAAGAACCTGTGGCAGTGCTCAGCGTCTCATCACTTGGCACATTTGTTGAAGGATGAGAGAGCCAAAAACTGATGTTTCACTTGTTCACACTGAATCCATCTCAGAAGACTGTAAGAATAAGTAGAATTGGTAAAGACAAAGAACACACTGGGCAAAAATCTGTACGATGATATTCATGTTTAAACAGAGAGAGTTTCAAATCGGGGGGAGAACAGCAGAGGGCTTTTGGTACCTGTGCCCACCTTGTGGTCTTTGGGAAAGAGAGGAGTGCCTCAGCACTCCTAGAGAGTCGTGGCGGTCTGTGGCCAGTAAAAGAGTCAGAGAGTTTTGGCCGCTCTCGCCATTGGTGTCAGTCCTGGAAGAGGATGGGCTCTCTCTTCGAGCTCGAGGGGAGTGGGCTGTTGTGTCTGCTAAATCATCTGAGATGTTGGAGGTACCTGGCTTTGGAGAAGATGCTGATTGCTGCCAGGGAGCTGTGGAATTAACTCTTCTGTGTAATAATAAGGTGGTAGACAGGGTCCCGAGGCTCTCAGGGGTAGCACTAGCTCTTTCAGAGTGGGCACAGGGCTTTAAAGGCTCCGTCCGATTTTCTGCAATGTCTGGGAAGAAGGCGAGTGGCTTTTGGCTACCAGGCTTTGGAGGAGGTATGGGCGGCCTTGCAGAGGTGTTGACTTGAGTGTTTGGTAAAACAGGTCGTTTTCTCTGGCTCTCATTTGCAATCCTTGGTTTTGTAGAAGATGATGTTTGCCTGAGAAATTGCACAGCGGCCAGCTGTGGTGAGTCCTCTGCCTTTTGTGTTAGCACCTGAGGGAATTTTGGAGGTGCTGTTTCTGTGGGTGCTGGCAGAGGAGTGGCATGCTGCCTAATGTGTTTCTTGGGCAATTCTGCTTTGCTGAGAATCATTTCTCGTTGAGGAGAAATCTTCTTGCCCATCCCTTCTGCTGTCGGCTTTCGAGCTTGAGAAGAAGTCTTCAGATTTCCTTGCTTATACACCTCAGCCCAGTCAATCTGCGACGTTAACTGTATGCCACTGCCCTTCAGCTTTTTAAAGCCCAACACCATCTCAAGGAGCACCTTTGTTACCAGAACAGAGCTAAATCCAAGTTTCTCTGAAAGTGATCGTTCATTCTTATACTTGCGTAGTATGTGCCTGACCGCCTTTTCCACAAGAGACTCGATAATCTGCTCTTCGTTTCGGAAACGCTTGCCTCCTCCGAGCTGATTCTTCTTCGCCACCCTTTTAGCAAGCTGGCTCCTTGGGGGGAGATGAGGTCCCGCCTATCCATATGTCCAGTTGCCAAGAGAGAATCAGCATGAAAAATTTTTTTTATATATTTCGTTACAATTTGGAACGTGAAAGATAGCAAATATTTTCTAAACATGAAGACCCCTTTGTGGTGTTTTTTTTATTGGTAGTAGTGGCTTCTGATTAACTTTGGTCAAAACCAGAACCAGGCTAAACTCTGCTCTTGTTTGGGCCATGCCCACTGAAGCCAAGGGAGCAAGGTGGGAGTGGAAAAGAGCAAATGGCCTCTTATGCTGAAGACGTGACAGAGTTTTGGTGTGACAAACCAGCTGATGGGATGTGGGAGTCTAGACTAAATCCACACAGTTAAACAGTCGCTTTTTGAGAACCATCATTTTGGCTTGTCAAAGGGCTCCCTGCCCCAACTCTCTCATGACCAGCAGCTTTGGATATTGAGCGGACCTCAGCAGTGTGAGGCATCAGAGACAACTGTAACCAAAAGTAGCATCTTTGCCTTTCAATCTGTCACCAGTCATGGATGCTACAGCTCAGCTCAGCCTCAGCTATGACTTAATGTGTTTTCAGTCCACATGAGAGACACTGGAAGAAATGCAGCAGAGAAAAAATTGCCCTCTGAAGGATGGAAGTAGAAAAGGGATTAAAAGTCAGTCTCAGTGAGCACTGAAGTTATCATCCCCCAGTACAGGAAGGCTGTTCTTGCCTCACCTTGGGACTGTGTATGGTTGTTGGCTCAGGGGTTCATGTGAAGGCTTATGGAAGCGCTATGGCTATAAGAAACGTGACTCCTGCAGCTGCCTGAGCCCCGAGACAGCCTCACTGAAGTCCTCAGGCCTGTCTACCTGGACTGTCTTGCTGGAGACGATTTTTGTATCCCATTTCCCTGTAGAGCTCATCTTACATTGCTACCTGTGCCAGAAGTGAATCTGCCTTCAAGACAGACAGCACAAGACACGCACCACCTACTGTAAAAGCAAGAGCTGCAGTGACATCATGCACACGTGTCTCCACTGTGCCCATAAAGCACACTGGCTATCGTGCGACTACTCCAAAAGCAGCGTTTCAGGGACAACCCTAAGAATACCTGAATTTGAAGACTACATTGTTCTAGTGCAATGTAAAGGAGCAAGATGTGATTCTTAGGCAGACATTGTAGCTACAAATCATGCAGATATCATGCAGAGTTGGATGGGATACCAAGAAAAAACACCTGCAACATGCGACTGATCCCAGGATGTCATTTTGCTTGAGCTGGAAAAATAGAAAGTTACCTGGGAAAGTGGAGGGTTTTCTTCGATCCTCTCCAATTTCTTGGCTTTAAGTTTCTGCTTCCACAGTGGAGGTGGCTTGTTGTTTAGCCTAGGTGGAGGTTTCTCCAGGGGTGGTCTTGGAGCAATTTTAGCCAGTGGAGGTGGCACAGATGTAGGCTTGGGCTGAGGTTCCTCCGCAGATGGTTTTGGTTTGCTCTCCCCATGTCCCCAGGACTTGTCAGGGAGGTGGGATCCTTCTTCCATTACTGCACTGAATACTTGGACAACAATGTCCTTGGTGAGATCTTGGAGGGCTGAGAATAATGCTGTCTTTTCTTTGAAGAAATGAGGAGTGCCAGAGGGAAACTGGCCATGATGGTCCTGAGAAGCTTCGGGGGGCTTGCTTTTTTCAGGACAGCTGTGATTTCTTTTTCACGTTCTTTGCTAGCCCCTGGTGCAGATCTCATCTTGGTCCTGTGAGACAGAAATTCAGCTGCCTTTTCATGAACAGTCTGCAAGAAGAGGGAAGAGGATGAAAATCTTACCAGAGTAAGCCCGTGAAGCACAGAGACTCAGTGAGGGAAGGCTAAACTAGGCAAATCCCATCTCTAGTTTGAAGAGGGGCCAAAGCCCAGTCTGAGGTCCAAGCCTCAGTGAGTTTTAATGACAGGTCTAGTGGAATCCAAGTTTTTGACTGGGCAAGTTCAGATCTTGCCCCCAAGGCGGACACCAGGTCAGGCAGCCCAATGTCATGGTTTGGACACCACAGGATGCTGCTGAGCACATGCTCTGCCAACGCTTGCAGAGAGCTGGGCAGTGCTGTGAGCACAGCTGAGCTCATGACATAGGTGGCACTTGTGCCTCCCCAGGCTTGAGGGCAGGATCATGAGTGTCAGAGCCAGATTGCAGCTTTCATTCAGCCACACATTCAGGGCTGCCAGTTCTTGCAATTTGAGTGTGATTTTCCCAGGGGATTTGCTTCAAGCCCCACCCTCCAGAAATGAGCAGACTATGGATTCTGTTCTGGGATAGTTGTAGCTTCATAGCTGTGGGAAAAAAAGAGCAAAACAGCATGTACTTGCTCTTCTTCCAGGATCTTGTCCCATGCATTTGTCCCGCTTATAGCACCAAGATTGTTCTCTGGCCATGTGCTGACATGCATGAATCTGAAGCTTATACTCAAGGCTCTGTGGAATGAGGGTTTTTCTGTGGAGACGGAGCCTTTGCCAGATCCCCCTCAGGGCCTCCCTGTAGCCCAAAGAGGAGGAATGGCCCAGTACTATAAGCAGCCTGTAGGAGGCACGTGCCTTTAAGAAAAGTGCCTCCTGCTCACGCTGGCGTTCGGCTTTCAAGTGATGAAAGTCAAGAAGAGAAAGTCTCCACCGCCTTCCTTTCTCAATCCCTTACACCCCAAATTCACACTGTTGGGTGCAGAGAAGGGCATTACACAGAGCTGGTCGTGTATGCAAATAATGCAAACCCCACAGGAAGGGGCTAAGGCTGAGATTTTGCTGCATGTATCTCTATACAACACTATACATTCAGTTTCCAATCAAATCAGATCACAGTCTTTGTGGCTTTGCACTCTGGGAAAAGGCCCAGGGCCCCACGATTTAGAAGAGAGAGACAGTTGGGTGAAAAGCCCTCACCGCTTCCTCCACCCGCTTCCTGTCCTTCCTGCATGCAATTTTGGCAGCAGACGGGTCCAGTATTCTCCACTCCAGGTCCTGCCCAGCTCTGGTCATGCATTGCTTCTCCCAGTGCCCTCCTAAGCTGGAGGTGGCAGGGTAGCGGCAGGAGTAGAAATGGCCCCTCTCGGTCCGACAGGAACACCTTTGACACTCAGTCTCTGGGCTGCAGCTGGGCTCTCCATATGCCGCCATGACATCCTCTATTTTCTGGGTGGTTTCTTCTATGACTGTCTGGAGGCTGTTAAACACCTCCCTGTCAGCGAGGAAGTCCATGAAGCTGGCAAATTCCTCGGCAGCCGGGCGGGAGGGGGAAAAGCGAGCATGCTGCTCCTCCTCTGCTTCCTCCACGGTGTTCCTCTCTCGGATGCTCCCAGAAGAAACGTCTCTGCCACAGCATGACTCCTGTGGGTCTTGGCATCCACCACATGCCCTCAGTCTAAGCTGGACTCTCCAGTCGGTGCGCTTGTGGAAGGACATGTCTCGCTGTGAAGGAGCAAAGCAGAGAGTCATTCAGGAGGAGACTGGAAAGGCTAGAGAAGCCGTCACTTGTCGATCACTGCCTATAGCCCTCAGCATGGGATTGGTGTTATAGCTCCATTGTGAAGCCATTGCAGGGAATAACCATGCTCTGGGGAAAGGCCTGCTATTCTAATGAGTGAAACGAAGACCCTTCCCATTCCCTTCTTGCCTTCCCCTTGCAGATTTCTACCTTGTAGATGTATGAATGCACTGCACTACATGGAATAAAAGAGTTGTTTGGTCCTCTTTTGCAGACATGGGAAATATGCAATTTTGCAAATTGCAAATATGCAATGCCCCAGGTCACAGTGTGAGGTGCAGCCAACTCCAAGCTTTATTTGCTCGAGCTGTTGTTTGCTGCTGTACCACTTCTAGTAAATCAGTTTGTGATACTCTGTGTCTAAGACTCTGCTTCGGGAAACTTAGGGTCAAGTAACTTCTTTAACACCGCAGTAGCTGTTTGCTTTGTCCTCACTCAGCATTATTCGGTTACCGCCACTTAGGCAGACTCACCACAAGTATTCTGTTTCAATTTCACATGGTTTTCTGCTTATATTTTCTGCTTCCAACCTCAACCATTCTGTGATTCTGTGATATCTCTCTTGCCAAATTGTCAATTGTCACGGATCCCAGGGAGTGATTCGCATAGTATATCGTGGAGCACCACCCCGAGGTCCCTCGGTTCATTCCCTTTTAACAGTGGGTCTAGCTTCATATTCAGGGGGATTTGAGGGGGACAAAGGATCATCTTCTCCTGGCTCGCTATCATCGGGATCACCCCACATGTCTCCATCCCAATCTTCAGGGCATACTATTAGTTTCCTAATCTGTACAATGTCAGGGGGGGCAGGGAGCCCCCATAAGCATCAGCTCAACCTTTTCTCCCAACTTCTGTCTTTTCTCCTTTTCCTCCTGTAACTCTTTCTGCAGCTGCTCAATTTTCAAAGACAGTAACAACTCAGCTGCCTTTCGATCTTCTATTTCTTCCTTTAGGTCCTGCTCCTCTTTATTTTTATTCTTCCTTTCTTGATATGCAGCTTCTAAACAGGTACCTAGCATCTTGCAGTTAATTCCTTTCCCTTTTCCATCCTTTATATGGCCCTTGGTCACTTTTAGGTATTCTTCAACAGCTTCCCAATTATGCCAATTGTCACGAGCCCATTCTTCTGAGAAGTTGGGACTTGGGTTCACTCCATGCCTCCCAAAATAATTGGTGATACTACTTGCCATCCTGCCGACTACACCAATTTGTTGCGGATGAGTGATGCACTTCACTCGTAAGAGAGAAGCAGCAATATGTTTTATTGAGATAAGACAGTGATTTAACAAGGTTTGATGGCAAGGTACACTCAGTTATTTACTGCATGGAGGGTAAAACAATAACTACATATAAGGTTCAAACCAAATTGTCAAGGAGGCCCTCCCGTTGAGTCACGAGGTTCAGAGTGGACCCCCTTGCTTTCCAAACTCCTTCTCAGAGGAGTCTGGGTGTGCCTGGATCCAATCTTAGTCCCAGATTTGGTCAGCGGTTTATGTCTAAAGGATTATGTGCACAATCAATCAAAGATGCAACTTAGCAAAGTTTCAGTGCACTATTAGTCACTTAGGGAGGATCTGTTGCAGGTAAGGGATCTCCCAACCTCGAGGAGTGACCTTGAGAGGTGTCCCTGTTCAAGAGGAGATCCTGCCGTGCAGCCCGCTGCCATGCAGTAGAGCTCAACGGGCTCTGGGCTGCCTCCTATTTACGGGGTAAGATGATTGACTTGTAGTCATATTTGCATGCCAACTGTATTTGGGTTGGTGCATGCTCAATTAGCCCTTGGCTATCGTGCTGTTATCTGTCTCCCCAAATTTCGATTTGAACTGGGTGCAGCCATCACAACTGTTGCTGATGTTTATCGCCTGAGCGGGGTTATGCAGAGGTCTGGCTGGGGTAGGGGGGAGCACACTGTCACCGTTTCCTGCTTGGGTTTTTGAAGGGGAGGCAAGGAAAGATGGGATGGCTTTAGTTCTTCCTCTTCCCGTCTCTTGCCTGAGTCCAGAGCCATCCCAGCACCACTAATAGGCAGGAAGTGTTCCCTGGCAGCAGCTTGGCTGGAATTTGCAGCCAGCCTCTCTAATCCCTCGGTCACTCTCTCCAGGATTCTCCTGGCCACCACACCTTCAGTAGCCATGGCACTGACCTTGCCTCTGGCAGAAGATCTGCAGGATGTTTCCAGAGCAGGCAGCTTGGTTCGACTTGTAGATCCTGATATTTTACCTGCAGAGGCCTCCAGGCCTCCATGTGCCTGCCTAGCTGCCTTGGTTGGCAGAGGTGGTAAGTCAGGCAGATGTGGTGTCTCTGCTCTTGCACAAGTCCTGCCAGGCAGTGTCTCCCTGTGTCCCAAAGGAGCCTTCCTTACAAGGCTGATGGAGGGATGCAGAGCTTGCACTGCAATGGGAACCTCCCTTGCAGTGTCCTCCACCATCTGCAATCAAAGCCCACAAGAAAGGCCAAGTTACTGCTGTCCTTTTCCCCTGCCCTCCATCCTTCCCAGGTGGAAGCTTCCTGTGGCTCCTGATGCCCTCGACAACAGAAGCACTCTCCCACGCAGGCGGCTGCTGCCCTGCTCCCAGAGGCTGGGTGGGGAGAAGGTTTGTCACTGTGGGGCAAGAGACAGGCAAAGGCAGCTCCCTTGGAGACCCTGCGACATGTCCTTGCAGACTGCCGTGCAGAGCAGGCAGTCAGCCTGTTGGGGGGCAGAGACCTCCTGGTCTCTCCCAGCTCTTCCCGCCTGCTTCTCAGCAGCTATGGGGAATCAGGCAGGGGCTTTGCCACCACCACTGCTCAGCTCTGTACCTTTGCAATGCCGTGTTCAGAGGCCGGTGAAACCTGTGGGCTGGGGAGCGAAGGCGGCCTGTCCCTTCGGTGGGACGAAGCTGGCGTCCAGATGTGCTGCCTTGCTGAGTGCAGCTCCTGCTGGCCCACCTATGGGGAGAAGGAGGCACATGATGGGGGTGATTGCATTGGTACGAGGGCCCCTGAAGCACAGGGAACCTCAGCCCCGTGTCGAACGGAAGATCATGGCCGAGTATGGCCCGGCTGAGCTTGGCCCAGAGCTGCTCTCTGCCTCTCAGCGCAGAGCTCACGGGGTCTGTGTGGGCCCTGGAGCATCCAGGTTGGTGTGCTTTGTCTCCAAGAAAATCCCCAGGCTAGGAATAAATACCCCCTTGCTGGAGGAGCTCATGCCCCAGCTCCTCTTCCCCACCGTCCTTGTGCTCTCTGTGCGGGTCCCATCCCTGCTGCCTGCCTCTCCCTCCAGCCCCATCACTCACCTCTCTCCTGTGCTCCTGTGTGCCTGGAAGCCCATCCATGGGCTGGGAGCAGACGTTTGCCTGCCGCTCCTTGCCCATCTCCAGGATCCTCTTCCAGAGACCTGCCACTCTGGCACCAAGGGGAGCTGCTTCCTCCTGATCGAGCCGCTCTCCTCGGAGTGAGGACCTCAGGGCTCTGGCCCCAGCAAGGACACGGTCACCACAGGGACTGCCCCATCACAATGGCCTTGTGGGCACGACGCCACTCCCATCACAAAGCCCTGGTGGTTGCTGTGGGGACCTCCATCAAAAAGCCCTGGTGGTCGCCATGGGGACCCCCATCACAATGCCTTCGTGGTGACCATGGGGACCCCCCATCAACAAAGCCCTGGTGGTTGCTGTGGGGACCTCCATCACAAAGCCCTGGTGGTTGCTGTGGGGACCTCCATCAAAAAGCCCTGGTGGTGACCATGGGGACCCCCAACTCAATGCCTTCGTAGTGACCATGGGGACCCCCCATCACAAAGCCCTGGTGGTCGCCGTGGGGACTCCCATCACAATGCCTTGGTGGTCACTGTGGGGATCCCCATCTCAATGCCTTGGCGGTCACCGTGGGGACATCCATCACCACGTCATTGCCTCCAAGCCTCTTGTTCCAGCTCTGAGCCCGCCTGGGAGCTGGGATCTGCAGAGCAGGACAAATTTTCCTCTCCCCAGCTCAGTGCTCCTTGGGCCTGGCAGAGGCTGCCCTTCTTCAGACAATCCATTGCAGAAATCCACTACAAGGCCACCCCTGTTGGTCTGCCCCCTAATCCTCACCCATACACTCTCGAATGCCTCACTGTCTGTCCCTAGGCAGAGCTTCCTGCATTCCCACTGCTCTCTCAGCATTTCTTTTCCCCACATCACCCTGCACCTTTTCATTGCCATCCCGCGCCATTACATCCTCACTCTTCTTTGAGTCACCCTCTCCTCCCACTCACTCCCACTTTAAGGCTCTCTTCACCAGCTTGGCCACCTGGTTGACCATCAGGTTGGCAGATGGGAACAGTCTCCTTCCAAATGAAGCGTGACAACCTGCAGCTTCACTCCCTCACTGCGGGCTCGGCTTCAGCACCTCCTCCAGCTGCTGTAACCCCAGGCCAGCCCGCGAAGCAGGTGCTCCCCTCTCCTGTGATCCTCTTCCTACTCATGGGGTTTGTTTTCAGACAGAAATCCCTCTCATCACAAAACTGCAAGGACTGACATGGGCTGAGAGCAGGACTGTAGGCGATGGACCATGTGCTGCTGCAGCATGGTTTTACACCCCCCTCAGCTCGATGTGACATCAACTCCCAACCTGCTACCATAAAAAGAGGGGAAAAAAAAGCTGAACTTGGGTGCTGAGGTTCAGAAGATGGGCTTGTTTCTCCCCATGCTCATTTACTACCCTCGAGCCCTCTGCCCTGTGGCTGCACTGAAGAGCCAGGCTGCAGCCTCTTGACTCTGCCCTTTCCCATCGTGCCCCTGGGACAGCCAGAATGAAATTAAGCCCTTGAGATTGAAGGGTGGGGGAATGGAGTTAATACCATTAATTAATTGCATTTAATATGCAACCTACTGACTTTTATTTAAGAAAAAAGTTTCTTTTCTGTTCTTCCCCTCAGTTTCCTGATTTTCCCCATAACAGGAGAGCAGAAAATCCATATCTTTTAAAAGGGCTCCCTAGTTTTACATACTTGCCTTCTGCACCTTTTAAGCACCCTCTCTCCCTCCCGCCTCCCCCCACACACCCCCTAGTTCCTTTCCTTTGCTTCAGCAGCATGCTAAGAGCAAGAAAGCGTAAGTGGGGAGGGAGAGAACAAAAAAGAGATAACAAGAATGAACAGCAGAGGGAAGACAAAAGAACATTATGTATGGAAATGCTTGCAAGCCCTCTCAGACACACAGAAGAAATCATTTCCTTCCAAAACCTGTACACTGAAAATGACCTAAAAAGTGAACCAATTCTGCATCCTTGTGGAATTTAGCGCCTAGAGTTGCCAGGGATACACTGCTGTAATGATCACTTTTGAGATGACAAAGCCTTCCAAGAGGCAGCCTAGCCTGCAGCAGACCACTTCCAGGACCAGGGCAGAGCAAGGCAGGTGTCTTCACTGTGCTCCACTTCTTATCTTAGCCAGCCCTCACTTTTAACAACAGGTTTCCAATCAGGCTTTACAGGGTGTGACCTACAGGGACAGTAAAACAGCAGAAATTATCACTTGTGCACTTTCACATAGAAGCAACACACATGAGGGAAGGGATAGTCATGAAAAAACTGGTATCAGGGTACATGACAGCAATACGAATTACGGTATCCGAAATGCAGAGCTAAAACATGACTCCTCAGGACATATTTCTTCTTCTTGCATCAGTGCATGCTCAGATCTGCATGGCTGTTGCTGCTGGCAGCATGTTGGGTGCATCACTGTGCCAGGGCCAAGGCCACCCCACAGGCCCTGGCTGAAGCCCCCGTCCCTCTTGCACCGACTCTCTCATGCTCCACGGTGAAGCGGCAGCGTTGCATCACGGTGCTCTTGTGCCAGTGCTCTCTCTGCTGGCCAGCGGCCCAAGCGTCGAGGGTATCAGATGTACAAAGCGTCCGCAGAACAAAGCCGATATCCTTAACTGCACCTTTCGTGTCATACAGAGAACATCGGCTGTCAATATGCTACCGAATTTGACTTACAAAAAAATCAGGGCGTCGATTTTAAGTGCAAATCCATTCCTATCAAAATCCATTCTCGGTCAGCACATGCTGGTACTTCAGAAGGGAAAACCCAAGGTGACAAAAAATGCCTGTGTGCTCCAGTCCAGCTTTTAGCCAGAGGCACATTTCATGCTGATCCTTCAGTCACAACTCGCCAGCATCGGTCTCCCAGCACACACAAAGCACAACCCAGCCTTCTCCCGGCAACATCCAGGGGTAACTACAAACAGGGTGAACACGGGCTGTGGAAGCTCTGGGGGAAGGAGCGGCCCCGGCAGGGCAGGCTCATTCCCCATGCAGAGGGGCTGCGTGGGGCAGGGCTGCTCACAGCTCCCGCTCACCCCCACGACACTTCCCCAGGGGCTTCTCAGCAGGAAGCTCCAGGCAGGGACGACACCAAAGGCAAGGAGCTTCCCCGAGCCTCTGCTTCCAGATCCCTGCTGGTGCAGTGGGGGGGAGGGAAAGGAGCCCGAGACTCTGAAGCCCACGGAGACACCAGCAGGTCTGCGAGGAAGCTCAGAAAGCGCCTTCACACCACTCTGCCCACAGGCAGCACCAGCAGCACTTCTGCTGGCTCCACCACGCCTGCTGTCACCTCCAGCCTGGAGCCACCACAAGCCCAGATGCACCCGCGCCCTCCCCTCGCGGCCGGGACGGCGCTGACAGACGGCCACCGCAGCCGGCACCAAGCCGCGGGGCCGCCAGCACAAGGGCACAAGAGCCGGGGGCTCCCGCGGGGCCGCAGGTGGCCCAGGCCGGGCCGGGCCTTCCCCAGCAGCTGCTCGCACACATCAGGCCGCGGAGGCTCCGGCTGCCCCCGTGCACACAGCCGCTCGCTCTGCCCAGCCCGCGGCCCTCGGCCCTCGGCCCCAGCATGGCAGCTCCCGGCGCTGCGGCTCGAGGCTCCGGACGGCCCCGCGCCGGGAGACGCTGCCCCGCGCGGCACCAGCCGCCTCTCGGCCCCTCCCTCCCCGCAGGGCCCGGGCAGCCCCAGCTCCGCCCCTGCCCCTCACCACCCTCCTCTGTGCCAGTGCGCATGCTCCGCAGGAGGCGGCACTTCCGGCCCTGTGGGGGGCGGGGCCTGTGTGTCCATGGCCACTGGCCCTGGTGCCGCCGGCCCCGCCCCCACTGGGCCCCGCCGCGGCGCCGCTCTCGAGGCCGCGGAGAAGCAGCTGCAGCAGCGGCGGGTGTTGGCGGCTGCTGCGCAGGGAGCCCGGAGCGATGCTGCGGCCCGGCGTGTGCTCGTGTGTGCGGAGCCTGCGGCGGCTGCTGCCGGCTGGAGGGCAGGGAGCGAGGGGGAGCGGCGCTGGGCTGGCCCTGGGCTGCGGGAGTTGTGCTGCAGGGGAGCGTTGGTGGGGAAATGCTGCTGCTGGGGCGCTGCTGCCACAGGGCCCCGCTCTGCCCCGGGGCCTGGGCGAGTCTCTGCAAGGGGACGCACGTGCACGTGATGGGAGCCCCGGGAGGCCGCGGCCTTTTTTTCAGAAGTGGGCGAACAACCCAGGGGCCATCGCAGCCTTTGGCATTATCTGCCATGAGCGGGTGGCCCTGAAATTTTGTCTCCATCAGCAGCCCAAGAAAGGGGCTGGAGGGGGGATCCCAGAGTGTCCCTCGGCCGGGAGAGCATAGAGAAGCGCTGGAGGCTGGCCCAGAGGAGCCACCTGACCATAGAGATGGTAGGGAGGGTGTCCCCTCCAGGTGACCACAGAGATGCAGCATGGTGTGTCACAGACTGTCCCTCGCCATGGAGACCATTGAGCCGGCACGGGCGGAGCCAACCCCAGAAAGTCCCCGAGACTCGTGATCCTCCTGAACTCCCTTTCTCACCGCACTTTCCTTTCCACCCCTTCTTCATCCCACGCTACTTCCAGTGCTACCTCCAGGAGAGAAATGTGATTGGTTCCAGTTTCCTGCACATGTTACACATCACAGCAAATACAGCCCTTCCCTATTTCTGGGGTTTGACCACAGGTGTGAAACACTGGTGCTGGCTGATGTTCAAGATCTTTTCACGGTACAAAAAGCATTCCCAGCTTTTACATTTGTGGTGCTTTTCCATGTAGCCTGGGCACCTCTCTCACAAAATCTTGGACAAACCATTTAAAGACTAATAGCCAGGGCCTTGTGCTGCCTCAGATCTACACATCAGCTGCAGTTAAGGCACCTTATTCTTGTGCCCGTGTTGTCTGCAGTCTCACAGCAGGCAGAAATGGCTATAATGCAGCTATGGAGATGTTTGTGCAAAGCCCAGCTTTTTTTTTTTACCCTTGGACATGATGAAGATGTGTTTAGTAATGTGTATCAGATCCTTAGACAACAGAGTTTTGCTTAGCACAACTGTCCTGTTTATGGACCACCAACAAAACAGTGGCCATTGCCCCTGCTATTTAGACTGACTAAATAGTGCTACTTTCTGTGGATGGTTTAGAAATGGAGGGTAGATCATATGGCACTGCCTGTCCAACCCCAGCCACTTTTATGATAAAGGCTGGCAGATGGAAAGTCTGATCAGAAAAAAAACAAAACAAAACAAAACTCCCTTTGACTCTAGGGGATCACTGACCCAAACACTTGTAAGATCTTGGTATTTGTATTGCTTAAATCAATAGTGGGGAAATAGAAAGATGGGTGCCAAAGCTGGTCCTACACGCTGCAGCCCCAAAGCCTCTGTGCCCTTTGGGAACCACAAGGTGATGGAGAAGCAGGACCTCAACATCAAGATCAAGTAGCTGCAGCACCTCCAAGGCCTGCACTGTTAAAGGATGCTGGATCCAGTGGATTTTTGAATAAAGGATTCCTCCTTCCTGGTCCACTGGAAGGGAAACTACTGCACTTCTCTGTTCCCTGGTCCTGCCAGCAGCGAGACAGGGCATGTACTTCCAAGAGGCATACACATGCTCTGTACGGTCATGGTTGACCACCAAAAAATCAACTCCGGCAGGGGCGCAGTACCTTTACAGGCACCACAGAGATGTGAGCAGCACTCATAAACATGAACGATACAAACGGCCTGGTCCTGTTCTTGCTCACCAGCTAATCAGACTCAAAGCTTGCAGGAGACCTCACACGCACCCTCGCACGGGTGTCTCTGGTAGCTGGCTGCCTTGACGTCTGCAAGCCTTCCACACATGCACTCATGCAGAACAGCGAGCACGCTCACCCAGAAAAGAGCTAGGAATAGGATTTAATACAATGATAGGCTACACTGCAGAGACCAGGTACACAGCCTGGCCAGACAAGTGTCCTTGCCAGCAGCTTGCTTACACGACTGGCCCCCCTTTTATTCCCTTTGCCTCCATTTTCCCATGCTGCTTCTTCCATGATGCAGCTTGATCCCTCCCTTTCTCCAGCTTTATCCCCTTTGAAATAAACAGCCCATCTCTAAGTATTTTTTTCTTCATTGGTGCCAGCTTTACTGCCTATGTACTCAAGTTTAATATTTCTGGTACGGTTAGCTAGGTAACCCCTGGCTCATGTGGTGCTTCTGATATCATTACCTCGGTACTGCTGGTGCTGCAAGAGTCTACTCCCCAAAGGATCCCCAATATGACAGTTATGTGTGACGCTTGGCCTTTTCTCATATAACTCTCCCTTAAGCACCGCTGAAATCCAGCCATCCGTCACCGTGCTGTCTGGAACTTGGCAGGGTCTCATTCTGTTCCCTGCAGTGTCCAAAGATTTCTCATAGCCACTAGTTTCTCACACCCTGTTCAGTTATCTCAACTCTGAGGCAGAGCCTAGTCGTCTGCCTGCATACCCTAACCCTGTGTTGCTGGTGGAGCTGTGGGTCTGGATGGGAAGACCCAGGGCCACCACATCCTTCACTGTGGTGCACAAGGACCCACCTGGAGCAGGAAGACCAAGGTGCCCAAGAGCGCCCAAGTGTTCTGCTGGGCTGAGCTTTGGTCACCCAACGTGCCATAGCTTCCCTAGGGTCCCACATGAGGAGATGGATTTTCCTATAAAGAGTTCACCCTTGTAGAATTCCCTTCGGAAATGGGACACTCACAAACAAACTTTAAAAGAGCTGTTAAGGACAATTCTGCCCCTCAGAGGCCCTAACAAAATGAAATGCTGATTAGAAACAACTGCACAGGAGTAAAGCAATGGCAATACCTTCCCTTCCTCTGTGCTTTGTTTTTCCCTGTGGAATGCAAAATAAAAGGAGAAAAGGGATCTCTGTGTGTTGATTATTTCTCTAAAATATGTTTCCTTTTATCAATTGTACATGCTTCTACCCATCTCTTTGCCATATAAAGATATGGATAGAGACAGAAGTGTAAAATAAGGGGGGATAGGGAGGAATATATAATTTCATTCATGGACAAGAAGAAAAAAGTGTGATAGAAGCATACATAGTTTATCTGAAAAAAATCTTGATGATGAAATAATCCTTCAGGAAAGAAAACAAAGGTAGAAAATGCCTAATTCTCCAAGAAGAAATATGATGTTCTTTTTTTTCCTTCAGGAGAATGCATCCTAGAGTCATCAATGGAGATAGATAAAGCAGGGCTTTAAACAGTGGACATGCTGACAGTACCTTACGAAAATATGAATTTTTAAGAAATCTCCCTCCAGAGTGAATAATAAAACTATCGTCTGCAGGCTATCATTGACAAATCAATGAGGCTGTCTTCATCACACTAATGAAACTGAGAAATGTATTATGGATTTGAATCCAATGAATTTGAACCCATTGTAGTGTCTGAGCTTAATTTTCATGTTTAGCATCTTCTGTTATTCAGGGAAAGTGTTCTGAGCTTTTCTCAACAACCCCTGGACATTGTCCCCAGAGTTTTCAGCTAAATTTCCTGAGATGACTTATGAAAACTTCCTTGTGTCAGCATGCACTGGCAGTCTATGCCCCAGTCCTAAGAAGTGTGTGTGTGTGTGTGTGTGTGTGTGTGTTCAACATTTTATTAATATTTTTTAGATTTTGTTTATAAGAAACCCCTGTAACCAAGACACACAATTCACATTGCTTCCTTTCACCACTACAATCCAATGAGAAAATAAATCTCCCGAGGCACCTGTATTTAGTAGCTACATATATATGTGTGTGACATGATATATGATACATAATCAGAATTGCTGTCATGAAAAGCATCATGACTGGGGAAAAAGCCGAACCTTTGCACGACCAATGGCTTCCTTCAGGGCCACCTTCACAGTCTCGTTTCTGAGACTGTAGATGAAGGGGTTTAAGAATGGGTACAGGACAGTGTCCAGCAAAGCTACAATTCTGTTGTTCTCCAAGGAAACCCCTTCTGAGGGCCGTGCATAGAGAACAATGCAGCATCCATAGACAATGGCTAAGGCGGTGAGATGGGAAGAACATGTAGCAAAAGCTTTCTTCCTCCCAGATGCTGCTGGCATGTGCAGAATACAGTGGAAGATGCACATGGAGGACACTATGATTAGACATAAGGAACCCAGCACTACAAGCGATATGAAAATGGTGTCTACTTTCCAAAGCGGGCTGGCATCAGAGCAGGACAGTTTGAGTAAGGGGGAGTTATCGCAAAAAAAGTGGTGGATCTTGTTGGGGCCACAGAAAGTCAGCTTTGAGAGCAAGACCAGGCGGTAGCTGAAGAGTGTGAAGCCTAGGACCCACGCAGCAGCAACCAGGTGGGTGCAGAGCTGCCACTTCATGACAGCAGCATAATGCAAAGGTTGGCAGGTGGCAACGTAGCGGTCAAAGGACATGACAACAAGGAGGGAGAACTCTATAAAACCCAGGGCAAAATAGAAATAGGATTGGGCAAAGCAGCTGCTTAATGAGATTGGTCTCCTTCCAGAGCTCAGAATCGCCAACAATGTGATGGTTGTGGAGGATGTGAACCAGATTTCCAGGAATGCCAGACTGCTGATGAAAAAGTACATGGGAGTTTGCAGGCGGTGATCCACACACATGAGGAAGATGATCATTGTGTTCCCCGTCACTGTTGTCAGGTATATGAGTAGAAGGAGCAGGGAGAGAAATTGCTGTAGTCTTTGATCAAGCCCTGAGAAACCCTTCAGGATGAACTCAGCAACTATAGTTTCATTTCCTGGTTCTATGTCTAATTTCAGTACATGCTGCTGAGACAGGAGCACGAAGAAGCAAGCGTGAGAATTTCACAGTCTCGACGGGAGGGTAGATCCTTCCTTCTTTGCTCCCTTGCTTGCTTCCTAGGTAGCACAGACAGAAATTTTCCTCTCAGCCATTCATCGCACCCTGATTTCTCCGCTTCACATTTACAGTCCTCAGAGATTTTACTGTCTTCTTTCTACCTTTTCCAGCCACTCACAAAGGATTCTTTCTCAAGAGCACAGTATTGTAAAGAGGTTGTGAACTAGTTCATGCCATGCCTGGGAAATTCCCTGTTCACTTCGACCTATTGCAAACATAAATCACATCTGTGCTTCAAAAGCCAACCTAATCTCCCAGCAAAAGTGCTTACTATTATCTGCAGATGCCAGTCCATCCATTTAGATAAGTATTTGGAAAGTTATTCCTTCTACTTTTCGGTGCTTGCCTTTTTTGACTTGGAAAATCTGTGAGGCTGCTGGTTTCAAAACAAGCCAGTACTGAGCATCTCTTCTGTAATCCCCTGCTTTCTTCCACAGCTTCTTCCTCTCTCTTTCTCCAGAAAATGGGGAGACATAGAGAACAAGTATAGCTTGCCTTCTTTAATACTCTAAATAGTGAAATTCAGGAGGGTTCCATTCAGTCATTGGAAATGTCTGTGTCAGACAGTCTCATCTGATATCATTGTGCACTGAAATAGAGTTCTTGCCAAAGCATTGCCAAATTCCATTGTTATTAAATGCCCTGACCTAAATGCCTTGCCTTCCCTCTAGGGGAGGAGCGGGATTGTCTCATCTTAAAGAACTTAAAGGCTGTCCTTTTGATTATTTGAAATAGGAAGGGTCTGGAACGAAGAAAATACTAAGCAGGGTGATGTTTTAGATGTCTAAAAGTCAGGCACTTCAGTTTGAGCAAGTTAGCTTCCTCCCATCTTGTCAGTGCAGAGAGGGAGAAGAGTGTCTGGAAGAGACTGGTAACACTTCTTTCACATGCCAGTTATAGTCTGGGAGGACACAGCCTCTCTCTAGAGCTCTCTCTTTGCCTCCATTAACAAAATAGGGACCAAGGGAAAACAAGTGCAGACACCAGCTGCGCACAGACACCTCTAATGAAGCTGATGAAACTCACTACTTCTGTCTCAAACCTCTTAATTTACTAAGTAGCTAATTTCTTTTTCAAACCAAAGAACACGTCTAACAGCAGGAAGTCCAAGGAAAACATAGGCAATAAATACTGACATTTTTCCCTCCACCTTTGCATTTAGTTTTAGACATATAAGGAAAGGAGCAGATGACTCCACAAATAGGATGCTTCAAAAATGCAGGGGCAGAGGGGAGAAGGAGATGATGGGTTTCAAGGAGTGAACCAGAGGTTCTCCACAGACTCTGTTGTCCCCCCAGAACCTGTCTCAGAGTGTAATGGGTGACTCTTACACAGAGAGTAAAACGGGAAGCTCATTAGTGGGCAATACCTCATGTTTGCATTGGTGTTTTAACCTGGAGCTCAGGTTAGTCCTAGATCTCAGATGCTCTGTCTTGCTCTCTGCTTCTAGTCTGGCATAGGGGAATCTCTGGACTGGGTTCATCTGGAAGATATGCTGAAATTGAACCACTGGCTGTAATTATTTGAGCAAAAACTCAAGCCCGGTCACCTACAGCAATATCACTGTAGCCTCAGTGAATCAGAGGTGACAGTCCCAGCTTCCCATTTGCTGGGTAAGTTCCAACGCTCAAAGTGTTGTGTCTTCTTAGTCTGCTGGATGTCAGCTAAAATCATGCTTCTCCTCAATGTACTTTCTTAGAGGAGCCTGCAAAGCTGCTGAGAGCTTACAGCAAAGCAGCTTCTCTGCTCACCATGGAGGTAACCGTCTTGAACCCTTTCATCAGGCTTTGGTTGGTTCAAAGGATTTGCTGTATTCAGGCCCCTCGTAGCCAAAAATGGAGCTACCATATGCAGTAGTGACGATGGCAGTGTCACCGGCTATGCTGGTGAAGAAGGCTTCATATGGCTTTCCCAGAGGGTATTCTCAGGATAGTGCATCTAGTGCAGGCATAAGACACAGGGGTCAATGTGAAGGAGCTCAGCAACACAGCAGAGGAGAGAGCAAAGCTCATGTTTGAAGGTAGCTGGTGCCCATGCAGGCTGCTCTCATCAAAGGGATGAGGCCACAGAAGAAAGAGTCTCTTTACTGGGGACACAGGGTACCTTGGTATATAAGATGGTGGGGCTGAGCAAGGATAGAGATGCCATCAGCCAATGGATAAAGATGAGTGTGGAGTCCAACCAGGGCTTCATAAAGATGGTACAGTGCGATGGATTGCAAATGGCCCCACAGCAATCAAAAGACAGCACAACAAGCAGGCTGAACTCAGCGGTGCCCAGGAAGATGGAAAGCACGGTCTGGAACTGGCAAGCAGCTGTGGGATGGTCTTAATCTCCAAGATGAGGCCGACAAACCTTTTAGGGGCAAAGGGAACCAAATATCTAGGAAGGGGAAGCTGCTGGGGAAGAGATACGCTAGGGGTGGAACTGGTGGTTGAGTCAAATGATAGATATCATGACCATATGCCCCATGGCAGTGAGCAGATAAATCACCCACGGCAGTGTGAAGAAGAGGATTTGCATTTCATGAGTGACTGAAAAGGCCTTGAGGAAGAATTTTCCCGCTATGGTATGGTTGGGAGGATCCATTTCAGAAGGCAGTCAGTTGAAGGTGTGACAAGAGTAACTAATGTCATGTGTGGTGAAATTCGCCTTGCTGCCTTCATCAACTTTCCCTTCCCTTTTCCTAGTCCTACTTTTCTTTCTTGAGGTGGGAGACCAGAACTGCACAAGGGATTCTCATTTTCTCTTTGTTTATATCCAATGGCATGAAATAAAGGTTGATTCATCCCACCTGTCTTTAGACACAGGAAACAACTCTCCTGCCTCACTTGCTTGCAGAGGTAGGCCAGAGTGCTAGCTAAGAGCCAGTACTTGTGGCAAAAGCTCTGGAAATCAAGTTCCAGGTATGAAATTCAGGTTTCTCTTACAGTTAGAACTGTGGTGTGGGTAGGCACCAGGCTATCAGGCCTGTGCCTGTGTGCACACTCAGAGCACTCAAGTCATGTGCTCTAGGCGACCCTGCTTGAGCAGGGGGGTTGGACTAGATGATCTCCAGAGGTCCCTTCCAACCTCAGTGATTCTGTGATTCTGTGATTAACCCCTTGGGGTGGCCCAGGAACTCCCCCATCTAGTAATCCACACAGGTGAGCTGATGGGCAGGTCTGAGACAGGCAGTTTCAGACTTGAAACTAGGAGATTGACTGAACTCCTACCACTTTCCAAATTAAGTGTTGGACTGACTGGTGCAGAACCTCTCCAAGTGGGTATTTCAGACAGTTCTAGAGATTTCTAGAGGCAGATCCTGCTGTGCCTGGACCAATTCCTGTGCTTAAATGTGGTGAGTACCATCTCAGGTGGAGTATCTGGCTGTTTCAGAATCTCTGCAGCAGCTCCTGCTGCAGAACTGATTAAACTGTAAATACTTAAGGCCCTTGAAAATCGACAGTACAAACTGCTCCTGCAAATGAAGAAGCGGCTATGTAGGACAGTCTTTTGTGCATTCTTAGGAGAGTTAGGAGATGCTCTGATATGCAATTTAAGGTAATCAGTAGCAATGGCTCATGCATATGCTGGAGAGGTCACACAGGACCACAAGCCAGCTGGACTATAAAAATTCCCCAGAAGAACAGTTCGGGGAGTCTCATCTGATCCAGTGGAAGCCACTGTTGGAAGGACCCTGGCAAAGGAGACTGCCACCACCATCTGGACAGTAACCAACCATCCCGTTCAAGAGATTTGATGCCCCTTGTGAGTGTTACCTGTGACACGCCAATAGAGGGGCGTCTGTGATTCTTTCAGATTCGGGGTTTATTTGCGATGAACTCCAAGAGATCATCATTTGTCAAGTATGAGAATTTATTAGAGATAAGAGGTTATAACAAAAAAAAGCTAGAAATATAACAGAACTGAAAAAAAATATATACATATCAGAGCTCTACAGTTAAATCATGGATGCACGGTACAGCGACTGCTCTCGCCCTTTATTGGCCACCCTTCCGGTACGGTTTTGCCCAGATTCTCCTCACCACGCCATTGACATCCACAGGCCAGCTGATGGTCGGTCAGAGTCCACACCAACTTCTGTGGCTTACTCTCTTTTATAGCCAGTCAAAACAACGCCAGACCGCAGTTACACAAAAGCTGTATGGCCTCAGTCAATAACAGCATGCACATCAACAGGTAACCTAGTGCTCAGCCCACAGCACTGCTCAGTTGGCAACAGCACCCATGAACAGGTCGTTCTGTGGGGAATGGTTCCACAGCACCTAGATGTTTATGGGGTGAGTCTGTGGTGTCACTTCTCCTCTGTCTGGAATTGTCAGTCGTGGGGTCGTTAGACGGTTGCCCCCAGGCTGCAGCAACCCCACAGTGTGGTGGCTCCAGCCGTGATGCACCCGGGGTTCCTTAACTCCTGGGATCACCCCAGAGCAAACCCCTCTTCTGTGGGCTGCACCATCCAGAGTCCCACGCTTGCCTGTGTGGCGCCTGTCACTCCACCCCTTGACACCGCCAGACACACGCATTTATTTCAGAAGTCAGCAAATTCCCCTTGGTGTGCAGTGGGCGGCTTTTGGGTAAGCACAGTACTGGGGAAATGCGCACTGCTATTAATAGACGCCAATAGCAAAGCATGCCCATTTGCAGTAACACGCAAACAACTGTTAAAAATAACAGTCTTAATCCTAATAGCAACATGATTGGTCTGGCCTATTGACCCAAATTCGGTGAATCCGAGTGTTGTTCCAGCTCCATATCTTAACACAGAAATCTTATTTCCTTTAATTGCAGGCATTTCTTTCCTGCACCGAAAGATCAGTTTGTTCCCCAAGCTGGAATAGTTCCCTTTAGAGGAGCTTCAAATAGAGTTGGTCACCTTTTTTTTATTATTCTTTTTCCGTATTTCCCTGTCTTCTCTATAGGAAACAGACAACTTTAACTTCAGATCAACAGCTGTTACACTTATGCTTAGATTTTACCATCTTTTTCTCTTTCTTTCCTTTCCTTTCATCAAGGGAAGGTGTTAGCCCCTTCCTTAGGATCATCAATTTTTACAAACACTAGAATACAGCTGTTGAGTTTCGTTATCAGCCTGGTATGTGTATCCTCTCATTCTTAGGTCTGCCATCTTCCTTTGATGTTACTTCTCTCCTGGCTCCTAGATTCATTCTATTATTTAGATACTTTTAAAAAACACATTACTTAGCCTAACAATTCTACCACTCTTTCTGGCTGCTTCTTTTCAAGTTGTTGCTCTTCAGAGGGTCACTCTGTAAAACCCAGACAAAAAGAAAAGCCTACCAAGGCCATTAGGTTGTTATAGTTTGGTTTTAACTGTAACTGCTGAAGCTATTTCTTTTAAGGTTACTCGGTTACATCCATCTATTTTTCAAATTTGAACAGTTTTTCTTTTTTTTCATTGATTTTTCTTTATGCTCAGAAACTTTTACTACAGCTTGGGGCATTTTCCAGCCCCTGCTGGTTTCTGGTGTACTTAAAGATGCTGTTTTTTCGCATTCGAGGTCTTTTCTTGTTTCCTAACTCTGCCCCTGGGGCTCTTATCTGCAGAGCCCGATCTCCACCCTGAGTCCTCCTGTGCCTCAGTGCCAGGCAGAGCAGTTATACTGGCCAGGGGGGGCAGAGCGTTTCTCACGTTCTTGTGAGAAACAAGCTGCCCAAGCCCAGTCCTGCTTTCCACCCAAAGCCTCCCCTGCTTCGCTCCCTCTCCTCTTCCACCTCTCTCTTTCACGTCTGTTTTTCTTCCACATGGTGGACTCCGATTGGCTGACAGAGCCTTCAGTGAAATCCAGACCCGCCCCCCTCCTCCTGCCAGCCAATAGGCGGGTCGCAAATCAGCAGCTGCCTATGGGAATGAGCTAGGGGAGGAGTCACAATGTTGCAGTGTCCAGATGGAGTGTTGTAAAGCTGAGGCTACAAACTGTCAATTTAATCAGGGAATGGGGGAGCAGAAGAGAGAGCCAGACAGCTCCTGGGGGTCCCGGGCGATGCTGGGGGCCATGCTGCTCTTGGGGATCCCAGACCAGGCTGTGTTTCTTACAAAAGTCTGGAAAAGCCTTGATGCAAGCCCCTAGAGAAGAGGGATTTTCCTGGATGCTTAGAGAAACCCATGCAGGACCCAGGGATGTTGAGGGAAACCCATCCCACCCACCCCCAAACCCACTGCTCTCCCTGGAGACCTTCCTGCATCCTCGGGCTGGGAGCAGGAGGGGGTCTGTGGGCCTGGCCACATCCCAGACTAGCCTCCTTCAGGCCTTCAGCTTCACAGCGTGTCACAGCTTCAAATGAGCTCTCTAGAGCAGCACTTCCCATGCCCGTGGTGTGGAGAGAAGACTTTGGGTAGTCAAGCAGGAGACAAGGGAGAGAAAGAGCAGAGACATCAGAGTGCAGACCAGGGGCTCCCAGCATCGTAGAGGGGGTGCCACAGGCTCAAGAAGCAACCCAAAGAAGTAAAGGAGTCCTTCCTTTTGCAGTGACTTGGAAAGCCACATCTCTCACAGTATTCAAGGGGGATGGAGTCTCCCTTCTGCAAGATTTGCCCCTGGACTAGGCAGAGACTAGCAAGAGCAGGAAGGTCGGTTGCAGGGATGCTCTCAAGCTTCAGCAGCTGCAGAGCTGGGAGCTGGTCATCTCACAAACTTGGGAGTGAGTCAAAATGCACGTCCTGAGGCATCGCACTGCCTCATAGGCTCTGCACCGGAGCCTGGACAGCAGCACTGCAGTACATGGGCATGTCCTGAGAAGCCCAGAGTCATAAAATGTGGGAGATCCAGGATGTCAGGGCTATACAGACCTGGGAGAGCAAGGGTGCCTGCGGGGAGGAGGAGGGCAGGGGGCTGAGGAGCGTACCCAGGGGAGAATTCTCGCACAGCCCCAAGGTGACACTGAAAAGCACAAGGACCAAATGAGGCCCAGGGATGAGAAATGGCTTTCCTCAGGCTCAGCCAGAAGGAAAGATGGGCAAACTTCATGGGAAATGGGAAAACTTCCCCACATTTGCTACCTGGCCTCGCCCATGGCTTTGGAGCCTGGCAGGCTCCAGGGTCCTGGATAAGGGCCTCTGGATGATGTGTGTTAAGGCTATGTTTGCTCTTCTCTGGCATAGCATCTCCATCTCAAGCACTGCCGACTGAGAAACCTTGCCGAGCACTTCTGAAAGCAAAGAGCCTGCCTTGGTGCCTAAAGGAGGAAAGCTACGTCCTGTCCCACATTGTCCTACATCCTGCTTCCACAAAAAGAGGGGCCCACAGCAGAAACCAGTTTTGAGGCTCACCAAAGCATTTCTCAGCCTGTGGCCATGCTTTGTGCTGGTTCATCCCACATGCCTTGGATCCTGTAAAAATGCCAACCCCCAAACCCCAGATTCCTGCACAGGTCTGCCCAGTGCAGTGACCTGTCAGTGCAGGGGCGCAGAAGTGACATCTCCAGTGCCCCATTTGAGATATTTCACAGTCTTTGACACTGTCTGGAGACATTCCTGAAGGATTTATCAGAAAATTATGGAAAATAACTGCAGTGAAGGCAAGTGATGGCTTTCCAGGATGTGAGGGGAAATCCCTCTGCTCTCTCCCTGCCTGTGCCATCTCCATGGCAGTGACCTACTGAGCCCCCAGATGACACGAGCTGAGGTCCCAATGGGACATGCCACATCACAGGGAGGTCTCCCCAGTGTCGTGGGCGGGGACCCTCACTTCCCTGTGAGGCCCAGGCACTCCTGGGCACTGCTCACACCCTCCCCACGGCTGCCCTTCCTAGTGGCTCCACGGCAAGGAGAGGGGACAGGAGGCAGTGGGGCCACGTTGAGGCCCCTCACCAACAGGCAGAGGAGCAGGGGCATGTTGGAAAGGAGTTTTGGGTAATGAGATGGGAAGAGCGTCCTGTTTCTCTGGCTGGAGAGGTGAAACGAGAGCAAGAGGGCAAGCGAGATGGAGGACTGCTGGATGGACACCATCAGCCAGGACCACAGCTCCTTGTCCCCTGCGCTCCTGCGGCTCTCCACCGAGGGTAAGGGCTTTGGGAGATCCTTCCCGAGGTGTCGCACAGAGACTGTTAACTGCCAAAACTGCTGCGGATCCCGGGCTGTGGGGGTGCCTGGACAGGGCTGGGGGCTGCTGCGAGAGCCCTGCCTGAGGGTCCCCTCTGGCTCAGGGGACAATGTGGCAGCCAGGACTGCTGGGTCCTGGGGATGGGGCTGTCCTGAGCCCCAAGGCTTCTGTGCGGCCAGCTCCATCGCCTCTTAGGGTGGGGGGGGGCATGGGAATCCATGACAGGTTTTCCTGGGAGTGGGTCCCCCCCTTGGGGTCTGGCTCTGGCAGGAAAGGGGTCCTGCATCCCAGACGCTGAGGTGGCCTGCAGCTCCATGGGGCTCTCAAAAGCCTGCTGGAAATGTCCGTATATGATAATAAAACCTTCACCTTTTAATAACCCCAAGTCCTCTGGGTGTTTGGGAAAAATCTCTCTTCCTTCCCCCTCGATCCTTTTATGCTTCCAGCTTGGCGCAGCATGTTTTGGGCTCAGAGATGCCACCTTCAGATGGCCACAGCCCCTGTCCTCCTGCAAATTGGGCTCAAACCTCTGCACCCAAAAGAAAATACATTGGAGAGAGCAGCCTGGAAACAGGTGGAGGTGCAATCCTCATTCAACAGGTCCTGGCTGACACCAAGGTCTTTTCTCTGAGCTGGGTGGGCAGTGCTGGGGTGAGCCCAACACAGCCATCTCCACCAGCCCCCTCACGACCCCACACCACCGCTCCCTAGCCAAGCCCTAGGGCTGCGGTGGGCAGGCGGCCGGGGCAGGAGGGGCGAGAGGACGCTGCCCTGCCCTGCCCTGCCCTGGGGGCAGGAGGACGCTGCCTGAGGGCTCTGGTGCCACGGCCAGCCCCAGGGCCCCCACAGCGGCACCACGGATGCCACCAGCACAGGCCCCAGCGCTGCCCCCCCACGCCCCGCACGGCCCCCAGGGCACAGGGCAGCCAGCAGCCCCGCGGGGCCCCTGCCGCACAGCCCAGCCCCACCGGGGCAGCGGCCGCGCCCCGGGGCCCCGCACTGCCCGCCCACACTCCACCGCGCTGCCCCCAGGCCCCGCCGCGCCCCGCGCTGCCGCCCACAACATGGCGCCCGACCGCGGGGGAGGGGGCGGAGCTGGCCGCCAGGGCAGGAGGGCCCAGTGTTGCCATGGCATCGCCCCAGTGCAGCCCTCCTATTGGCTGTCAGGAGGAGGAGGGCGGGCATCGGTTTCACTGATGGCTCTGCCAGCCAATTGCAGTCCAACATGTGGGGAAAAAAAAAGACGTCAAAGAGGTGGAAGAGGAGCGGGAGCAAAGCAGGCGAGAAGCGAGCGGGCGAGAGCGTTTGGTGGGGGCTGCGGGCGCGTTCAAATGGCGGCGGGTGCCCTCCCGCCGGGGCGGGGCAGCGGTGCTGGCTTTGCCGGGGCTGCTTTGCTGCAGGAGCTGCAGCAGGGGCTGGTGGGGCCGTGAGCAGGGGCCAGAGCGACGTGGGCCAGAGGGGGGAGCTGCCCTGCAGCCAGACGTGGCGGCCTGCCGCGAGCAGCTGGGCCGGGGCGGCTCGGTGGGGTTTGGGGGCAGGAACCTTTGGCCCTGTGGTGGCCCTGGGATCCCTGTTAAAGCGTTTCCCTGAGCTGCTGCCAGCGCAGCCCCAGATGCTGCTCGGAGCTGCGTTTGGGAGGTGCTGGGCAAAGTGTGAGCAGGCTGCTGGTGTCGTCGCGAGGTGCCCTTCCCAATGGTGTCTTTTGTTGTGAAAACTGCATTTCCGAGTGGCTCTGAGAGAGGCTGTGCCCGCATGTGATGCCGTGCCTTAGCCGTTGTTTTTGCTCCCTGCCTCTTGCTTTGCGCCGCGACCTGTGAGCCTGGCAGCAGGGTGAAGGGTGTTTGCAGAAGAGCTCTGTAAGTGTGAGCTGTTTTGCTTGTCAGGGCCCTGAAAGTTGATGAACGGCCAGTGCTTGCACTTGCTGTTGTTCTTTCCATGCTCCTAGGTCAGGGTGAAGAGTTGCTGAATTGTGTCTCTGCTGGTTTCACCAACTGAGATGCCCTGGCCTGAGTCCTTCCACGTGCCTCCAGTTGTCAGGGCCTAAAATAGGAGAATGCTTGTTGTCCTGGATGTGTAGAGGATTTTCTGGTTTTGTTCAGCATTGGGGAAGGAACCAGAGTTCTGAGTTGCGGGAAGGCTTCTGCCTGTGCCTGGGACATGAGGCCCTGCTGTCTTCAGTTTCATGATCGCTGCTCCCATGCAATCCTCCCGTTAGAAAATGTTGCCAAGAATTACTTGCAGGCTGTTCTGCAATTCTTAAATTTCATAGGCTAGGTGTTGATAATGCATAGCAGAAGCTAATCTTTTGGTGTAGTAACTGGTAGGCAATGGGTGTTTCAGAGCATTGTGAGTATTATGAGGCCATGATGTGAATCTGTGATGTGATGACACCTCTGTGTGAGCAGCTGACAGGTCAGGGGAAGACACATGGCTTGGATGTTGGTGGTGAGGTCACTTCTGGGTTTGTTGCGTGTGCTCAGAGGAGGGATTGACCCCTGCAGAGCTCTACAGCAATACAGAAATGCAACTCATTAATCAAGCAGAAGTCGATATTCCACATCATCTGACACAAATTTTATTCCACTCCATCATCATGAGTTAGTACTGCTACATTTAAAATGCAGATGATGTTCTGTGGTGAGCATGGACATGGAGTTGGCCTTTCCACTTGTTGCTAAGTAGAAGCTTGCAGCGTCCTCGCAGTCAGCTAGGGAGTCCAGCTAGACTTTTGAGGCTGCTAAGTGAATGTAGTGCTGGTGTGAGCAGTGGTGTGAATAATCTCTTCTTGCCAGGGTGTGTGTGCTTTAGAAGTTGCCCCTGTCAAAAGAGCAGGGAGCTTGTGAGATTTTCCTGCAAGGTCTGAATGCTGTGTCTGTCTTTGAGGTGTCCAGCTGCTTTTATGACACGTTTAGAACTGTAACACTTTAGGGGTCTCTGATTTTCTGTCCATGTATGCAGTCATTGGAGAATGGGTGCAAAGGCTGTTGGAGGAGATGGAAGGAATGTCACCCCCCAAAAAGGGTATGGGCCACATTTTGAAAGAGATTTCTTGTTCAGAGAAGTTGAGGCACAAGCGAGAGGGAAAAGCTGGCCTGATCAGCCCCTGTGAGAGTACTTCTTCTCTGCTTCCTGGTGGGAAGGTGGGAAGTGAGCAGGCCCCGGGCTGTGAGTGGCTGTTCAGAGGCAGAGCCTGTTGCAAGGCCTTGGAGGACTAGAAAGGAATGGAAGGTCTGGAGAGCTGGGCTTTGTGTGTTGTGGGGTGCTTGGGGTGCCCTGTGTGCTGCCATGTGTGGTGCTGTGGGCTGTGTGTTGCTGATGCAGAGGCGTGTGTTGGTTGCCAACCCTCTGTGAGGTGTGGAGGTAACGGCGTGTTACAGTGCGAGATGCCCTGTGGTGGAGCCGGGTGGTGGCGCCAGTGTTTTGCTGCTCAGCGTGGGAGGAGGTGTCTGGAGAGAGCAGTGCTCTGCTCCCAAGGCCCAGCCTGCCATCACAGTGTCCTTCTGGGAGACCTGGGTGAGGACTGTTGGTGACCGTGTTGCCTCCTTGGAGCATCGTGGTGCGAGGCAGGGCTGCTCCCAGTTTGGTGGTTTGTGTCAGCTGAGGTTCAGGCTTGCAGTTTCGGAAGGGTTTGATGCTTCCGTGAGTCTTTGGGATTTTACTGACTGCTGGAGAGAGTTCTCTTCTCCCTCCTTAAAGGCTTTCTGCTGAATCTGGACCCTCATTGCATCTTCCCATCTCAGACGCTAATCCATTCCAGTCCCTCAGCGAGATGGGTAGTTAATGAAAGCAGTCAGAGGCATTTCTGCACGTTGTGCCTACGCAGAGCCTTGCAGAGAGGGGAGATGCCCCCCTCCCAAGAAGTCAGGCCTGTGAGGGCGATGGGTTGCTCTGAGACACCTGTCCTTGTTGAGCGGTGGAGGTGGCATCTCCAAAGCCTCTGGTGCCTTTGGCAAGAGTCTCAGACTAGCATATTCCTTGAGGCTGCAATGGGGGAGCCATGTGGAGGTAGCAGGGCTCCAATGCCCTGCTCCAGGCAGGTGCCAGTAGAGGAGGTATCTTGGGGTCTTTTCCAGTGAAGTTTTGATTACCTCCAAGGATGGAGATCTGGGAACCTCTCTGGATCCCTGTGCCGCAGTTTGGCCACCGTCACGGAGAAAAAGGTTTCTTCTTAATGTCTCAGAAGCAGTTCCCATTGTCCGATTTGTCCCTGTTGCCTCCCATGCTACTAGTGTGCACCTCCAAGAAAATCCGGCTCCGTCTTCTCTGTGCCCTCCATAAGGTAGCTGTGCACAGCATGAAGATCCCCGTTGGCCTTCTCTTGTCTAGGCTGAACAAAGCCAGCTCTCGCAGCCTCTCCTTTTATGCCCCACGCTGCAGCCCCTGACCATCTTGGTGTCCCTGTGCTGGACTCCCTGCAGTGTGTTAGTGCCTGTGCAGAACTGGAGAACCCAAACAGGACCTGGTATACAGACATGGTGTCACCTGTGCCAAAAAGAGGGGTAGAATGTCTTGGTGGCCCTGCTGGCTGTGCTCTCACCAATAGAGCTCAGCACAGAGGGGAGACATTTGCCCCTGCCTGTTGCGACTCCGTAAGGCCAGCAGAACTGCCAGTAACACTCCGATTCTTTCTTTCTTTCTAGGTTGCTCCACTCATGGAGGTTCCCAGTGCAGTGCTAGAGGCGCTGAGGATGGAGGCAGGATGCCAGGCTGTGTCCCTGTACCTGTCAACATCTTGGCCAGCGTCGTGAGCCCTCTGTGAAAGCAGCTGCAAGTGACTGAGAAGAGGCTACGTATGGATGCGAAGGCTTCCATAAATGCGCCTGTCTTCCCTGGGTGACTTGGGTTGTGGGTTCAGCTCCTGGTACCTCTGCTGTGCTGCAAATTCCGCCTCCCACAAGTGCTGTTATTGCCAGCCCGCTCAACAAATGCTACGGTGCCCCCTCCTTTTCCTAGGAGGTTGTGGTGCCATATAGGACGAGTCCAAGACCCTTATAATAGATGCCAGCATGTCCTGAGTGCCTTTTTGTGAGTGCCCCAAAGCGTCCATAGCTTGATCTGTGGAAGTCTCAGAGCTCTTGGGCTGCTGGCTCTGGGAGGGGTGAAGATGTGCCCAGGGCCAGGTTGCCCGTGGCACCCAGCCCTCCGTGCTCTGTGAAGCCAGCTGTGGAGCGCGGACTGGTGCTGCAGAGGCTGCGCAGCCAGCAGAGCTGTCATTTCAGCAGCCATCCAGTGTGGGGCTGCCTCATTGCTTGGGCCTCATTTCAAAGGCTCTGCACCCTTTTTCCCTTCCCCAGGGCTCCTTGTCCTAGTAACTAAAGGAAAGGAAGGGAGGTTACTTTGGGCTCAGGAGGCCTTCAGGACTTTCAACTGTTTCTGCATTGTATCTGTATCTTTTGTATTACTGAAGAAAATCCCCATTCCCCCATCCCTAGCTGGAGATTCCTGAGGGAATGGGGGTGGAAAGCAGCAGCCTGCTGTGCCCAAAGAAAGCAGGATCCTTCCCTCTGAAAAGGGGAGCATCACTCAAGGAGGCAGCTCTGTGCCTGATCTTGTGCTGCTCATTTGCACATGCCTTGTGAGCCTAGAGTGCCTTGGTCACCTTGTGGTGTTACCGCAAGAGCTTGCCTGAGTGTCTGGATTGAGGAGCCAAGGGAAGGCAGCGAGCAGAGCAGTGGCTGTGGAGTGTGCAAGTGGCAAGTGTCCTGCATGCATCTGTTCTTGCTGGCACTTGGTTGTATCTAGCAGAAGAGGCAGCTGTGTGGGGCAGAGGCAGTGTGTTTGTAGAGTAGGTGGCAGAGCAGAGGTCTGGCATCAGGTTGATGCCTGGTGCAGTGCCGAGTTGATCTGAGAGTGTCAGAAAGCCTTTGCAGTGCAGCTGCTCCCTCAGCTGATCTCTGTCCCTAGAAATGCACTAGAAATGGAAGTGGCATGCTGCTGCCATTGTGTAGGTGCTGCAGTGCGAAGGCTCCCAGCTCGGACTTGATGGTACTAAAGGAAAAGCGAGACCAATTGTTCCTTTTGTGATTTGTCGCCAGGGTGCCAGAGTGGAGCTGTCCCATGATCTGGAGAGAGTCTTGTCAGGAGATGAAAGCCATTTGCAGAAGACTGTTCTGTATGGAGTGATCACAGCATAATCAAGGGACGTGCGAGTGGCCCAGATGAGCTTCTCCTCTGTGAAGGTTTGCACTTTTCAGCTCCCTTGTGACTCAGTCAAAGATAGGGCAGCAGCAGGCAGGTCGATGCCATTTGTGCTTGTGAGGTGAGTTGTGTGTCTGAATCTGGTAGGCCAACAGCATGCATGTAGCGTTGGTGACGATGGTGAGGTCTCTTGTGTCTCCATGCCTCATAAACGAAGAGCAGGTCCGTTGCTGCCCTTAGTGCTTTTGTGGTGAGTTGTGCATCAGTATGTGACTGGCGATCAGCATGGACATTGCTGCTGTTTGTGCTTGTTGAGGTCAATTGTGCCTCAGTTGCAAAGAGGCCAGGAGCAGCTATTTGGCTTCATGGCTGCCTGTGAGGTCTCTCAAGCCTGAGCACCTGACAGTCCAGCTTGATGGATATTGCTGCTGCTTGTGTTTGTGGAATCATATGGACAGGATCTGCTAGGCCACCAGCAGCCACGTTGCTAATTTTAGTATCTGTGAGGCCACTTCTGTTCAGTGGCTGATAGGCAACTGTTAGGCCCATGGCTGCAGTTTGTGTTTGTGAGGTCACTTGTGGCTCAGTGCCTGATAGGCCAGTGCTGGTGGTGTGGGTGCATTTTTTGGTTGTGATGTCGCTTGTGGCTGAGTGCCTGATAGGCCAGTGCTGGTCAGGTGGGTGCAGTTTGTGGTTGTGATGTCACTGGTGGCTCAGTGCCTGATAGGCCAGTGCTGGTGATGTGGGTGCAGTTTGTGGTTGTGAGGTCACTTGTGGCTGAGTGCCTGATAGGCCATGCTGGTCCTTTGGCTGCAGTTTGTGTTTGTCATGTCACTTGTGGCTGAGTGCCTGCTAGGCCAGTGCTGGTGATGTGGGTGGAGTTTGTGTTTGTGATGTCACTTGTGGCTGAGTGCCTGATAGGCCAGTGCTGGTGATGTGGGTGGAGTTTGTGTTTTTGATGTCACTTGTGGCTCAGTGCCTGATAGGCCAGTGCTGGTGATGTGGGTGAAGTTTGTGGTTGTGATGTCACTTGTGGCTGAGTGCCTGATAGGCCAGTGCTGGTCACGTGGCTGCAGTTTGTGGTTGTGATGTCACTTGTGGCTCAGTGCCTGATAGGCCAGTGCTGGTGATGTGGGTGCAGTTTGTGTTTGTGAGGTCACTTGTGGCTCAGTGCCTGATAGGCCTGTGCTGGTAATGTGGCTGCAGTTTGTGTTTGTGATGTCACTTGTGGCTCAGTGCCTGATAGGCCAGTGCTGGTGATGTGGGTGCAGTTTGTGGTTGTGATGTCACATGTTGCTCAGTTCCTGATAGGCCAGTGCTGGTGATGTGTGTGGAGTTTGTGTTTGTGAGGTCACTTGTTGCTCAGTGCCTGATAGGCCAGTGCTGGTGATGTGGGTGGAGTTTGTGGTTGTGATGTCACTCGTGGCTGAGTGCCTGATAGGCCAGTGCTGGTCAGGTGGGTGCAGTTTGTGGTTGTGATGTCACTTGTGGCTCAGTGCCTGATAGGCCAGTGCTGGCCACATGTGTGCAGTTTGTGTTTGTGAGGTCACTTGTGGCTCAGTGCCTGCTAGGCCAGTGCTGGTGAAGTGGGTGTAGTTTGTGATTGTAAGGTCACTTGTGGCTCACTGCCTGATAGGCCAGTGCTGGTCCTGTGAGTGCAGTTTGTGTTTGTGATGTCACTTGTGGCTGAGTTCCTGATAGGCCAGTGCTGGTCCTGTGAGTGCAGTTTGTGTTTGTGATGTCACTTGTGGCTGAGTGCCTGATAGGCCAGTGCTGGTCAGGTGGGTGCAGTTTGTGGTTGTGATGTCACTTGTGTCTCAGTGCCTGATAGGCCAGTGCTGGTGATGTCGGTGCAATTTGTGTTTGTGATGTCACTTGTGGCTCAGTGCCTGATAGGCCAGTGATGGTGATGTGGGTGCAGTTTGTGTTTGTCATGTCATTTGTGGCTCAGTCCCTGACAGGCCAGTGCTGGTCCTGTAGGTGGAGTTTGTGGTTGTGATGTCACTTGTGGCTCAGTGCCTGATAGGCCAGTGCTGGTTTACGTGGGTGGAGTTTTTGTTTGTGAGGTCACTTGTGTCTCAGTGCCTGATAGGCCAGTGCTGGTCATGTGTGTGCAGTTTGTGTTTGTGATGTCATTTGTGGCTCTGTGCCCGATAGGCCAGTGCTGGCTATGTGAGTGCAGTTTGTGTTTGTGATGTCACTTGTGGCTGAGTGCCTGATAGGCCAGTGCTGGTGATTTGGGTGGAGTTTGTGTTTGTGATGTCACTTGTGTCTCAGTGCCTGATAGGCCAGTGCTGGTCACATGGCTGGAGTTTGTGTTTGTGATGTCACTTGTGGCTCGGTGCCTGACAGGCCAGTTGTGGTGATGTGGGTGGAGTTTGTGTTTGTGATGTCACTTGTGGCTCAGTGCCTGATAGGCCAGTGCTGGTGATGTGGCTGCAGTTTGTGGTTGTGAGGTCACTTGCGGCTCAGTGACTGATAGGCCAGTGGTGGTCATGTGGATGCAATTTGTGGTTGTGATGTCACTTGTGGCTCAGTGCCTGATAAGCCAGTGCTGGTGATGTGGTTGGAGTTTGTGGTTGTGAGGTCACTTGTGTCTCAGTGCCTGATAGGCCATGCTGGTCCTGTGGGTGCAGTTTGTGTTTGTCATGTCACTTGTGGCTGAGTGCCTGCTAGGCCAGTGCTGGTGATGTGGGTGCAGTTTGTGGTTGTGATGTCACTTGTGGCTCAGTGCCTGATAGGCCAGTGCTGGTGATGTGGGTGCAGTTTGTGGTTGTGATGTCACTTGTGGCTCAGTGCCTGATAGGCCATGCTTGTCCTGTGGGTGCAGTTTGTGGTTGTGATGTCACTTGTGGCTCAGTGCCTGATAGGCCAGTGCTGGTCACGTGGGTGGAGTTTGTGTTTGTGATGTCACTTGTGGCTCAGTGAGTGCTAGGCCAGTGCTGGTCACGTGGGTGGAGTTTGTGTTTGTGATGTCACTTGTGGCTCAGTGAGTGCTAGGCCAGTGCTGGTCACATGGCTGCACTTTGTGTTTGTGATGTCACTTGTGGCTCAGTGCCTGATAGGCCAGTGCTGGTCATGTGTGTGCAGTTTGTGATTGTGATGTCATTTGTGGCTCTGTGCCCGATAGGCCAGTGTTGGTGATGTGGGTGCAGTTTGTGGTTGTGATGTCACTTGGGGCTCAGTGCCTGATACGCCAGTGCTGGTGATGTGGTTGGAGTTTGTGGTTGTGATGTCACTTGTGGCTCAGTGCCTGATAGGCCATGCTGGTCCTGTGGGTGCAGTTTGTGTTTGTCATGTCACTTGTGGCTGAGTGCCTGATAGGCCAGTGCTGGTGATGTGGGTGCAGTTTGTGTTTGTCATGTCACTTGTGGCTGAGTGCCTGCTAGGCCAGTGCTGGTGATGTGGTTGCAGTTTGTGGTTGTGAGGTCACTTGTGGCTCAGTGCCTGATAGGCCTGTGCTAGTCCTGTGGGAGCAGTTTGTGGTTGTGATGTCACTCGTGGCTCAGTGCCTGATAGGCCAGTGCTGGTCACATGTGTATAGTTTGTTCTTGTGATTTCAGCTATGGCTCAGTGCCTGATAGGCCAGTGCTGGTCACATGTTTCTAGTTTGTGTTTGTGATGTCACTTGTGGCTCAGTGAGTGCTAGGCCAGTGCTGGTCACGTGGGTGGAGTTTGTGTTTGTGATGTCACTTGTGGCTCAGTGCCTGATAGGCCAGTGCTGGTCACGTGCGTGCAGTTTTTGTTTGTGATGTCACTTGTGGCTCAGTGCCTGATAGGCCAGTGCTGGTGATGTGGCTGCAGTTTGTGGTTGTGAGGTCACTTGTGTCTCAGTGCCTGATAGGCCAGTGCTGGTCCTGTGGCTGGAGTTTGTGGTTGTGAGGTCACTTGTGCGTCACTGCCTAATAGGCCAGTTCTGAGCAGCAACAAGGACTGTGAAAAGAGCAGGTCCTGAGCTTAAGATGTCTTTGCAGAGTTCTTGTGGTTTTGATAGCTTTCTTTCTTCCTGTAGTTGCTTTAGGTGGAAAGTAACATGATGCCACAAATGGGCACTGTCCTTACTAGACCAAGGAGAAAGACCTGGACACACCCCTGCATGGAGAGCATTTTGAAAGGATTTACAGGTTAGGGCCCATTTTGTCATTTTGTTTCCAATATTCCTCGACACAAGCGTCCTTATTCCTTTCTCCCAGGCCCTTGGTTAAACCTAAATGGTAAAGCCAGAGCGGAACCCTCTCATGGAGGTGTGCATTGCTGTGGAGGACAGAGGTAGATGAGCAGAGACTTGATTTTTCCTTGCTTCTGCTTCTTGTCCGTTTGTGTGCCCTGGCTGTGGGTGCTTTAGCAAATCCAACCTTTCTCCATTCATTTCTGAACTGTGAAGAGAAAATGGCTCTTCCTGTGTGATTAAACTACTTCTGAGCCCCCAGGTGTTTGATAAAGACGTACAGAGCAAGAGTCTCGTGGATGGTGAGTGCTCTCCAAAACCTGGAGCAGGATGTGCTTCTGTTTAAGAGCAGGTATTGTTACTGCAGCCAGGTATTTAAACTGTAGTTCTCTCTGAATGTTGCATTGAGAATGTTGACTTGTTCTTTCTCTCTGCAGGAGAGCTGATGTGTGCAAGCTGTGACTGAAGACAACTCGACTGAAACTCACGTGCTAAAAGTTGAACTGGAGGACACAGAAGTCTTCTGCCACCTTGAGTTTTGCCTTCTGAAATACCAAAGCATGCTGAATGAGAATCTATTTTAGTAGGAACAGATCTGCATTTACCATCCAGCCGCCAATATTTTCTGCATGACGTTAGTAGTAAATTGACAGCAACTATTCCATGTGTTCAGTGAAAGGTGTGCTTAAGGCTCTCAGTTCTGTTGTAGGAAGTTTTGTGCACCTGACACAAAAGGGAGATGGTCCAGTAGTGATGGTAGCAGCTGGGTTTGGGAGCAAAAGAAAGGAAAAGAAGTGATTTTTTTGTTGAACCCAGATTGAAGAATCCTTGCAGTGTTGCCTAGTCTTTTTGAAAGCAGCTAGAAGAAAACTTAGAAACCGCTTTCAGTCTCTGTTCATGAAGCAGAACTACTTGCAAGACTCCATCTTTGTATCAGCTGACGAAATCTTTCACCTGACTATTGCCTTGTGCCTGGTGAGGAAGTGTGCAGCTGAGACTTACTGAAAGACCTAGATCCTGAGCCCTGCTTTAGCAGGATGTTATTTCAGTGAGTGTCTGAGTTGCTTTTCCATCTTTTCTTTCCTGTCCTAGGTGGACTCTTCTTTTTCTGGAGCTAACAGAGGTAGTGATTTACATGTTTGCTTATGATCTGAGATGGCTTTGTAACCTTTAGTGTGTTGCTTTCCTTGAGGAAGGCAGCAAGCTTTACATCTAGGCCGGGATAGTATGCTGTTGCTAGTAACACCAGAAACCTTGGGTGCTCGAAGGGGGTGTTACTGGAAGGCCTGTGAGAAAGAGGCCGAAGACGCTGTGGTGGGAGAAGTAGCTGTGTGTGAGCGCACTGTTGGCTGGGCGAGGTGTGTGGGGTTGCTGAGATGCTGCAGCAGTGGCAGTAGCTGCCCCTCAAGAGACCTTCCCGTGTTTCTGTTGGAGATGATCTGCAAGTTGCTTGGAGGGGAGAACTTTGGGAGCTGAAAGGTAATGTTGGGAGTCAGGGCCCTGTGCAGGGCACTCGGTCTGCGAGAGTCTTGCCTGTGGCTGCCCAACCCTGTTGTGCCTGTTCTTTCCTCAGCATTGAGCCACGTGTGGAGGACCCTGGCTAGACTCGAGCAGGGAAGAGAAAATCAAGAGTTACACCTTATTCAAGTAATTAATGGGCGTTCTTGTTCTAAGGTGTCAGGTGCCTTGGAAAACTCTGCTTCTTCTACTAACCCATTGTTGCTGAAATGGTGAGGCTTTTCTCCCATTCTTTTCTCTTGGTGACCAGCTGTGCAGCCAGGGGCCCGAGGAGGTGTCGTGGGGGCTAGTCCTAGGTAGGATATAATCTGTGCGGAGTGAATGTGACGGGATACACTATTTCTAGTGCCAGCAGGAGAGATGCCCACGTCAGCAGAGTGCCCTGGACTCCAGGCATTGTTTTCTAGCTCTGTGCCTCTCCCCATGGGCAGCAGCGAGAGCATTTCAGCCAAAAGTCTAAGATCTTTTGGTCGAGGAAGTCTAAATCAGCTGGAGCATTTATGCTAATATAGCTTCTGTCGGAAGCTGTAGGATACAGCAAGCTCTCTCTGGAAAGAAAGAAAAAAAAGGGGCTTGGGGGGGAACAACCCTCCTGGCTAGTTACTGGCTGAAGTGGCTTTGTAAGGTTTTCGTGAAAGGGAAAATGCATGTTGAAAGTGAATGAGAGCCTTCAGTGTGCCAGTGGCTCTTTTAGGCGTAGTCTGAACGCCCTTCTCCTAGGGGTGACCTTTGTAGTGTCCTGCCGTTTGCAGTAATGGTGGAAGATAAATTCCTTGTGCACCCTTAGGAGCCCTTTACTTAAATTAAGGTAGAGTTTAGACAAGACTCTTAATTAATCCCTTTGTAACTCTTTGGTGTGTGTGTATGGTTTTTTTGTTTTCTTGTTTGTTTGTTTTATGCTGGCAGAGCTTCCAAACCAAGTAAGCAAATCACATCTTTTCTGGACAAGCCCGGTTCCACTGTTTTTATCAAGGTAGTTTCTTTTCTGGACCTTCTCTAGAAAATTGGAGGTATGTAACTTGTGAGGGTGTCCTGAACTGTGCCCTGCAGAGAGGTCAGGTTAAATTGGTTTGCTGACAAACAATTTTCTTCTGTATCCTGCAGTTTGTAAGAATGTCATGTGTACGCATTTACTATTGCCCCAAAGAGTTTTTTTTTTTAATCCTGTTTGTTATTTAAAGAATAGTTCACAAGTACTTCTTTTTACGTGTCTGATGTTATTATGCAGATATATGGGTTTTGTAATTATTTTTGAGTAGGTGCTGGAATTAGGGGCCTAATTTGGTCCAGTGTGGAGTCTCGACATGAAACCCCTAGCAGCTGCCTTGCTTCTGTGCTCATGGACTTTCACAGGATATTTGAAAGGCCTGTTTGTCAGAGTTCGGGCATCCTGCTCAGCAGTGAGTGTTAGGAAGCTGCCTGCACTGTCCCCCATAAACTGGCAGCCCCGTACATCTAATTGTCCTTGAAAGTTGACTCGTGCTTTTTCTCTTAACACTTTGCCTTCCTTAAGCACGCTTGGATGCCAACAGCCATCTTGCAGCCAGTCGAATGCACACCATGGTGTTCCGATTGTCTGATTCGTGTTGTCATCTGTTTCCCCTTGTGTTGTCAGCTCAGCTCGCTTTGAAGCTCACCACCTTCAAGACCTTCCAGGCTCCTGTCCTAGGTGCCTTGGTGTGGGCAATGCCTGCTGTGGTTGGCTCCTTCCTTGGAGATGTTCAAGCCATCTGGACACGGTCCTGGGCAACATGTGCTAAGTGACCCTTCCTGAGCAGGAGGGTCGGACTAGATGATCTCCAGAGGTCCCTTCCAACCTTAACCATTCAGTGATTCTGTGAACTCTAGGCTAAAAAGCAAAGATAAATTCATATACTTCAGGAATCTCTGTGGATGTCTGTTTTTTTTTTAAAAAAAAAACTTGTCCTGGGCCATGAATCAACATGTTAACAGAGAGACAAAGTAGGCCATGAACTAAATTTAAAAGTACAGGTTTTCTTCTTGTCTTAAAATATGCATCCATTTTCTCATCTCTCTTAGACTGACAGATATAGGCCTAAAAGTGAATGTGCCTCTTGTGAAAATAGGTAAAACTAGATGGTTGGATTCCAGCAATGCTTCCTTGCTTTCTGCATCGTAGAACTGCATGCTAATCTTTTGTGTCCATGCAGAGCCTTGATAAAGTTACTGTGTAGGCACCAAGTGTGCATACGTCAGATTTTCTGCGTGTTTGTGACTGACCCTTCTTGTTTCTTGTCATTAGGAAAACTTGGATATGTACTCCCGAGGAGAACTGATGAGGAAATCGCTGACACTCAAATTGGCAGTGCAGGTTAGTTCTGGCTTTCAATTTTCTTTACTGTGTTCTGGCCAAAAGCCTCCTCTGAAACAGCTGAAATGAGTTGAACTACTGGATGTTTTTTTTTAATCTATTCACATTTCTGTATAGCCTTAGTGCTTACAAGCCATAGTCAGGGACTCCAGGGCCCTGCCGGTAAGCTCCGGACAGAGAGTCAGCAAACAAAACCAGTCCTTTTCCCAAATGCTTATAACCGAGCACAAGAGAAAAGGCAAGAGATGGCTGTCAAGAGGTGGGAATACAAGGAAATGCACAGTCCTACTCTGAATGATGAGCACTGCTCTCACTGCAGCAGTAGCCTGACAGTTTTCATGGGTTTTGAGCAGCCCAGCAAGAATTTTCAGGAGGCAAGGAAGACTGCCAGGTGCATATGAAAACCTTCTCCCAAGCGTGAAGGTGGCAGCTGAGAAGAGAACATGCTTCTGCATTTTTGTATTGAGGGGTTAGTCAGTGAGAGGAGCTGTGAGGGCCAGCTCAGAATTCAGAGCTGTTTTCTGGGCACTCAGTGGGAAATAATGTAGGAAGGAGGGTAATTCATGAAAGGCCTTAGCAACTCTGTTTGCTGTGAGAGAAGACACTTGAAGGGTTTCAGGAGAATGCGCTTTGTGATGAAGGGAATAAGTTCAGAAGATGATCTTTAGAGCAACTTTCTGAATGGATGTGAGTGGGGCAAGGCTGTACTTCAGGACAGAAGAGGATGTTGCAGTAGTTGAGCTGATCATGCCTTGAGGAAGAGGGGTAATTATGCAATACCTCGTGAAGGCAGTACCTCGCCCACGTTCCGCAGCCTGTGCAAGACTTGAACAAGGGGAATAAAAACCTATAAAAAGGTTCAAGCCAAAACTTGTATGCATCATAATTATCATCCTGTATGCATCGTAATTAATTGAAGCTCTCTCAGGAGCTCCCTTCTTGACTTGTCCTGCTGTTTTTGGTAACAGCTGTGAATACGAAGTTCAGGGGAAATCAGGGGCAATAGATTCACAAATACAGCTACTTTGCAAGGCTTTACAGTTACTTTGCAAGGCTCTGGCCTATCATATGCCAAAGTCAAGCTGCATATAAGTACCATGTGCCTTTTTTTTTTTTAAAAAAACTTCCCAACAAAGATGGAATTTTGCTCTCCCAAGGAAGAACATGTAATGCAGTTTGAAATCAGATGCATGACAAATACATATAATGGGCTGGAAACTTCCTAGATCTCACAGTACCTTCCAGGGTAGACTGCACTTGATTTTTGACTTAGTGTGACCTAATCTTGTTTTTGTTATTGCCTTTGAAATGCTTGCAGGTGGAAACACGCAGTCTACAGCAGCAATTCCCCATCCTCCGCTGATGATGATGAGCAACATTCTGCCCAGGAATCTACTGAAGAGGAGGAGCAAGTGCCTGACTGTGAAGCATTCTCCTCCCTGCTCTTGTAGAGAGTCTAAATGGTGGCAATACTTAATGCGTTGGTGTAATATGTAAGTTGTTGGCACCGGTGGCTCTTAACTGGGCTCTCTACCATTGGACTTTTAGAATTGATTCTTTAAGAGCAATTGGATTTCTTTGGAGAGGTTAGGCATAAACTCTAAATAGTTTAATGTAAAATTCTGCTGCCCCTGCGCTTTACAGTAGGCTATTCAGAAAGAAACACCCCCCCCAACAGAAAATGTATAAATAGAGGCAAGGATGGGGTTTCTTTGCCTTCCTTTAACCTAGGACATGGGTTCTGTTGAATTTATCTTTAGGTAAACTGAGGCATCAATACATTTGTGTGCTTGAAAAACTTCTGCCAACACTGAGCTTTTATAGTAGTAGTAAAAAGCCATTTCTTAAGAATTTTTAAAATGCAAACTATATGGAGATTCAAGGTAGAGGGAATCCCTTGCCATAGTTAAAGGCTTAGTGACTTGTGTGATCAAAGGAAAGTATACTCCAAAAGTGTCCTGGTTTAAAAAGGTGCTTTGGGGTTTTGTTGTCTTTGAGTGTTTCATGTACATGTGACCTTGATTAGTGTATAAGCAGGAGAGGGTTATCTGTTAGAAGTCAATTGTAATCTTTTGCTTGAAAGACCAGGTGTTTCCCTTTGTGGGCACAATATCCGAAGATTTAAGAGTTAGCTGTATGTATTCTCTATCATCAGCAAAACTCAGTTCACAGCATGATGAAATAGAACTGTAAATTCTTCTCTTTCAATAAGGTTAAAAGTACTGCAAATAAGGAAACCAAAACCTTCAAATGTTTTGCTGCTTTATTCATTGACATTCTCTTCTGAACAACAGCAGGTTAGCTTTGCTAGTTGGTATTTAAGTATTATCTGGAAATGCAGAATACCTTTTTCTTCCTCCCACCTTTACCCTTTCTCCTCAGCTATTGCCGACCAATTCTGGGAGACAAAATCCAATAACTTGCAACTTTTTAAGAAGGCATGAAAGGCTTTGCTATCAAGTCCTGCTTGTCTATCTGGAGATAGATCAGATCCATGGACTAGTAGACTGAGTTTAGTGAACTGTTAAAGATATGAAGTGGAAATGGGAGGAGGCAGATGGACTGGGGGGAAGGAAGCAGCAAAAGTTTGTGGAGAAGCTGCAAGGCTTTAGATAGCAGGACAGCATGAGTCGTGATATTTGATGATGTCATTTGAAGGAGCTGCAAGAAAGGCTTCAGGTAGAGCCTCAAAGATGTCAATGTTTGAGGTACTGCTACTTGGGCTGAAGGGCTTTGAACTCTTTGAGGAGGCCTACGTTAATTGTTATATCCTAAATCCTATATCCTAAATTCTCATCCTCTTTGGAAAGATAAGGTGGAACCTTTGCACCTTGGCTACTGGACACCAGAGAGCGACATGGTTCCCCCCATCCTGAGGAAATGGAGGACTGTTTCCAGGGCCAGCACTGACCCCTGACCTGGGGGCTTAGCCCTGAACTACTGGAGCCTTCTGTGAGAAAAGGGACCTGCTTTGCTGCCAGAAACTCTTGACGTGCTGGAATTTCAGTATTCAGTTTTAGAAGGGATTTACCAACAGTATCCAAGTTAAGCACTTTCAAAGCCTTTGATGGTAAACGCATCCAGTTAGGGTTTGTGTTTCCATACTCAGGAAGACATCATCAGCTGGAGAGTAACTTGTTTCATCTTTTAAACACCTTCCTTTAAGGCCAACTCTCAGAAGCCTGGAAAGTGAAGGCTGTACTCCTCCTGAAGTCTGCTGATGGAAATCGAGGTAGTTGTCTTCCTAAAGTCGCTGAAACACAAGATGGGATTGAGCTTCGTAATTTTTCAAGCTTTGGCCTTTATGAAGCAAGAGCTGACACTGTAGTTAAGGCGTTGAAGTGCTCAACTGATTTCTCTGCTGAACAATGTAACAACTCTACTTTGCAGTGGCAGACTGTGGGAAGGTATGCTTTTAGTGAGCACATCTTGATTGCCTTTTACATTGCACTCATTGCATACACTGGGCGCAGGATATAAACAGCCATCTCAAAGTCACCGCACTGATTCCCCTAGGCAAACTTCCAGATCTGTCGAGTAAGCCTGTGTGTGTGAGAATGTGGGGAAGGCTGGGTCCGAGTGAATCTTGACTCCGAAAACACTTCAGAAAACAGTTTTCAGTATTGTTTTCCGGCTAAGCAAATGTTAATAGGTTCAGGTAGGGTGCCCTCGTGATAACAGTATCCAGTTGCTTGGGAAAGCACAGCATTCAGGTGCTTCATCTTCACTGAAGTGCCCTTGAAACTGGAAAAGGAAACTCAAAACAATACCTATCCATCCATCTGAATTGGCAAGCAACAAAACTTGTGCATATGCTGGACTGTTCTGTAGTAATGTTGTAAATGGAGCTTCCCAGGAGACTCCAGAAGCCTCCACCTTACGTGGACATGTGGAACATAAATGAGAGTTGGTGTTGTCCTCTGGCCTGCCTGTGTGCTGGTGAAAAGGAAGTTTGTATGAGAATATTGAGCCATGTAGAATAGGCTGCTATGTAACTAATAACTCTTTATCTATGCAAACTAACACATGTAAACACATGTAAAGAGGATGTAAAATGTAAACTGATGAAAACTGTATCAACCAGATAGATAGTACATCGAGACAAAGTGTCAGAACACACCTACCAAGACAAACCGATGATTTAATAATAGGGTATAATTTCTGCTCCGCTTAAATTACAGACCTAGCTACACAGACAGAAATAGACCTTAACCTCTGCCTGACTTCAGAGCTACTGAGATGTAAGTCACTCCTAAGGAGCCTCGCAGCTCGGTTTGTGTGGGGCGTGCTTGAGAAAAGAAGCCGAGCCCTTCAGCAAGGTGGATGAGCCTGGGTGCACTGCTGCACCCCCGGGACTGCTGAGTTTTCAGCTCAGGATGGACTTGTGCCCAAGTCAGTCTGGAGCACAAGGCAGGAAAGGTGAGGGCAGGCACTGTCCTTTTTGCCTGGTCATGAATCATAATTTCAAAGGTCATTTTGGAAGAGGTGACCAGCCTTCAAGCTGTCTGAAGAGCTCCCCAGCTCACAGCCTGCTGCCTCATTTCCAGAGGCTCCTTCAGACCAGGTTTCTTGCTCAGGAACATCACAAGCCATTGCCTGTACGTGGTGCCTCAAGCACATTAGCACATGCTGGTGGTACATGTGGGCACTGACTAGACATTACTGGTAGATGACCAGAGAGGCAACCATCAGATAACCCAAATGGAGATCTTCCTCTTGTGTGACAGATGAGCCCTCAACCATGTAACATGTGTGCCCATACTGTCACAGCTCTCAAATGTTTCTAGTAAAGGTCCAGCTGCTGTAATACAGTGAATCTTCTGTAAATTCTCTCCCTGCCACCCTGGAGCATGGTTTCTGAAATACTCATGGATAGCTGGTGCCGCTTGCTGGACCAATAGGCTCACTGCCAGCCTTTCATTAACATTTTCCACAGACATCCCTCCACAGCATAAGAGCATAATTTGCCACAAGCAAATATTCCAAAAATCGAGTGTTCCTCAGACTTTTGCTAACGATAGTACCTTTTCTGAGATAACACCCATTTGCCCTGCAGTTCGTATAGCTAAAACTAGATTTTGGCATGCCATTTGACACGCTGCCCAATCATTTGTATTATTATAATCCCAATTCAGATCTCCTCGTGGGCAAGGCTGTCGGTTATCATCTCAGTCTGCCAATTCCCTATCCTTTTTTCAATATCCATTCTCTATCCCCTGGCTGAAATATCTGTTGAAACAATACTTGAACATCCCCCTAACAAATGGGATGTCCCTCTACTCTTGTACAAAACAGTCGAGCTGCCTTTTCCTGGTCCTCCCACACCCGGGGCATTTGCTGTGCCCATTGAAGTAGATCTCTGGGAGCCCACGGCCAACAAACGCAGGCATGCAAGACCAGTGCCAGCGCTCACCAGATGAGAACCTCGCTGTGTTCTATCTGGGGTGCCAAACAAATAAGATAATCTGTTCTGTTTTCTTTGCTCTCGGGTACTGGTAATGAGGAGCAGGAGTCATATTTCTAAGTTTTTAAGTATTATTGCTGGTAATAAGGTCCTTCTTATGCTCTCAGCCAGGTAGTGAGAAAAAGGGATTTCCAACTAAGCTGTAAAGCCTTGTACCTGCTACTGGCCTATCAGACGCAAAGGCAGAACTGAAAACACATCTGCATCGACACCATGTGCTTCCTGCTGCCTTATAAGGTACAGGGGCACAATGACCTCACAACGACAAAGAGGAGCCATGCGCCTACCATGGCATTATGTGGTGCTGAAGGCAGAAATAACCTGACAGGTTAAAACCAGCAGACATGTGACCAGCACTGGCCTATCAGGCACTGAGCCACAAGTGACATCACAAACACAAACTGCAGCCACATCACCAGCACTGGCCTATCAGGCACTGAGCCAAAAGTGACATCACAAACACAAACTGCAGACATGTGACCAGCACTAGCCTATCAGGCACTCAGCCACAAGTGACCTCACAAACACAAACTGCAGCCACATCACCAGCACTGGCCTATCAGGCACTGAGCCACAAGTGACATCACAACCACAAACTGCACCCACATCACCAGCACTGGCCTATCAGGCACTGAGCCACAAGTGACATCACAACCACAAACTGCAGCCACATCACCAGCACTGGCCTATCAGGCACTGAGCAACAAGTGACATCACAAACACAAACTGCACCCACAGGACCAGTACTGGCCTATCAGGCACTGAGCCACAAGTGACATCACAACCACAAACTGCACCCACATCACCAGCACTGGCCTATCAGGCACTGAGCCACAAGTGACATTGACAAACACAAACTCTATCCACATGACTAGCACTGGCCTATCAGGCACTGAGCCACAAGCGACATCACAAACACAAACTGAACCCACATCACCAGCACTGGCCTATCAGGCACTGAGCCACAAGTGACATCAAAACCACAAAGTGCACCCACAGGACAAGCATGGCCTATCAGGCACTGAGTCACAAGTGACATCACAAACACAAACTGCAGCCATGTGACCAGCACTGGCCTATCAGGCACTGAGCCACAAGTGACCTCACAACCAAAAACTGCAGCCACATCACCAGCACTGGCCTATCAGGCACTCAGCCACAAGTGACATCTCAACCACAAACTGCAGCCATGTAACCAGCACTGGCCTATCAGGCACTGAGCCACAAGTGATATCACAAACAAACTGCAGACATGTGACCAGCACTAGCCTATCAGGCATTCAGTCACAAGTGACATCACAAACACAAACTGCACTCACATCACCACCACTGGCCTATCAGGCACTGAGCCACAAGTGACATCACAACCACAAACTGCACCCACATCACCAGCACTGGCCTATCAGGCACTGAGCAACAAGTGACATCACAACCACAAACTGCACCAAGGTGACCAGCACTGGCCTATCAGGCACTGAGCCACAAGTGACCTCACCAACACAAACTGCACCCACAGGACCAGCACTGGCCTATCAGGAACTGAGCCACAAGTGACATCACAAGCAGAAACTACAGCCATGTGAACCAGGACTGCCCTATCAGGCACTGAGCCACAAGTGACATCACAAACAAAAACTGCACCCACATCACCAGCGCTGGCCTATCAGGCACTGAGACACAAGTGACATCACAACCACAAACTGTACCCGCATGACCAGCACTGGCCTATCAGGCACTGAGACACAAGTGACCCCACAACACAAACTGCAGCCACAGGACCAGCACTGGCCTATCAGGCACTGAGACACAAGTGACCTCACAAACACAAACTGAACCCACATCACCAGCACTGGCCTATCAGGCACTGAGCAACATGTGACACCACAAACACAAACTGCAGCCACACCACCAGCAATGGCACATCAGGCACTGAGCCACAAGTGACATCACAACCACAAACCGCACTCACATCACCAGCACTGGCCTATCAGGCACTCAGCCACAAGTGACATCACAACCACAAACTGCACCCACATCACCAGCAATGGCATATCAGGCACTGAGCCACAAGTGACATCACAACCACACACTGCACCCACATCACCAGCAATGGCATATCAGGCACTGAGCCACAAATGACATCACAAACACAAACTACAGACATGCGACCAGCACTGGCCTAGCAGGCACTCAGCCACAAGTGACATCACAAACACAAACTCCACACACATCACCAGCACTGGCCTAGCAGGCAATGAGCCACAAATGACATCACAACCGCAAACTGCAGCCACGTGACGAGCACTGGCCTATCAGGCACTCAGCAACAAGTGAAATCACAAACACAAACTCCACACACATCACCAGCACTGGCCTATCAGGCACTGAGCCACAAATAACATCACAACCACAAACTGTAGCCATGTGACCAGCACTGGCCTATCAGGCACTGATCCACAAGTGACATCACAAACACAAACTGCACCCACATCACCAGCACTGGCGTATCAGGCACTGAGTCACAAGTGACATCACAACCACAAACTGCACCCACATCACCAGCACTGGCCTATCAGGCACTGAGACACAACTGTCATCACAACAACAAACCGCACTCATATCACCAGCACTGGCCTATCAGGCACTGAGCCACAAGTGACATCACAAACACAAACTGCAGACATGTGACCAGTACTGGCCTAACAGGCACTGAGCCACAAGTGACATCGCAACCACAAACTGCACCCACATCACCAGCACTGGCCTATAAGGCACTGAGCAACATGTGACACCACAAACACAAACTGCAGCCACATCACCAGCAATGGCACATCAGGCACTGAGCCACAAGTGACATCACAACCACAAACCGCACTCACATCACCAGCACTGGCCTATCAGGCACTCAGCCACAAGTGACATCACAACCACAAACTGCACCCACATCACCAGCAATGGCATATCAGGCACTGAGCCACAAGTGACATCACAAACACATACTGCACCCACATCACCAGCACTGGCCTATCAGGCACTGAGCCACAAGTGACATCACAAACACAAACTACAGACATGTGACCAGCACTGGCCTAGCAGGCACTCAGCCACAAGTGACATCACAAACACAAACTGCACCCACATCACCAGCACTGGCCTAGCAGGCAATGAGCCACAAATGACATCACAACCGCAAACTGCAGCCACGTGACCAGCACTGGCCTATCAGGCACTCAGCAACAAGTGACATCACAAACACAAACTCCACACACATCACCAGCACTGGCCTATCAGGCACTGAGCCACAAATAACATCACAACCACAAACTGTAGCCATGTGACCAGCACTGGCCTATCAGGCACTGAGCCACAAGTGACATCACAACCACAAACTGCACCCACATCACCAGCACTGGCCTATCACGCACTGAGACACAAGTGACATCACAACCACAAACTGCACCCACATCACCAGCACTGGCCTATCAGGCACTGAGACACAAGTGACCTCACAAACACAAACTGCACCCACATCACCAGCACTGGCTGTTCAGGCACTGAGCCACAAGTGACATCACAAACACAAACTGCACCCACATCACCAGCACTGGCCTATCAGGCACTGAGACACAAGTGACATCACAAACACAAACTGCACACACAGGACAAACACTGGCCTATCAGGCACTGAGCCACAAATGACATCAAAACCACAAACTGCACACACATCACCAGCACTGGCCTATCAGGCACTGAGCCACAAGTGACATCACCAACACAAACTGCACCCACATCACCAGCACCAGCCTATCAGGCACTGAGCCACAAGCGACATCACCAACACAAACTGCAGCCATCTGACCACCACTGGCCTATCAGGCACTGAGCCACAAATGACATCACAACCACAAACTGCACACACATCACCAGCACTGGCCTATCAGGCACTGAGCCACAAGTGACATCACAACCACAAACTGCACCCACATCACCAGCACCAGCCTATCAGGCACTGAGCCACAAGTGACCTCACAAACACAAACTGCACCCACATCACCAGCACTGGCCTAGCAGGCACTGAGCAACAAGTGACATCACAAACACAAACTGCACCCGCATGACCAGCACCAGCCTATCAGGCACTCAGCCACAAGTGACCTCACAACCACAAACTGCACCCACATCACCAGCACTGGCCTATCAGGCACTCAGCCACAAGTGACATCACAAACACAAACTGCACCCATAGGACAAACACTGGCCTATCAGGCACTGAGCCACAAGTGACATCACAGTCACAAACTGCAGCCACGTGACCAGCACTGCCCTATCAGGCACTGAGCCACTAGTGACATCACCAACAAAAACTGCACCCACATCACCAGCACTGGCCTAGCAGGCACTGAGCCACTAGTGACATCACCAACAAAAACTGCACCCACATCACCAGCACTGGCCTAGCAGGCACTGAGCCACAAGTGACCAAACAAACACAAACTGCACCCACATCACCAGCACTGGCCTATCAGGCACTGAGCCACAAGTGACATCACAAACAGAAACTCCACACACATCACCAGCACTGGCCTATCAGGCACTGAGCCACAAGTGACATCACAAACACAAACTGCACACATACCACCAGCACAGGCCTATCAGGCACTGAGCCACAAGTGACATCACAAACACAAACCGCACCCACAGGACCAGCACTGGCCTATCAGGCACTGAGCCACAAGTGACATCACAAACACAAACTGAACCCACAGGACGAGCACTGGCCTATCAGGAACTGAGCAACATGTGACACCACAAACACAAACTGCACCCACATCACCAGCACTGGCGTATCAGGCACTGAGACACAAGTGACATCACAAACACAAACTGCACCCACATCACCAGCACTGGCCTATCAGGCACTGAGACACTAGTGACATCAGAACCAAAAACTGCAGCCACATGACCAGCACTGGCCTATCAGGCACTGAGCCACAGCTGAAATCACAACCACAAACTGCAGCCATGTGACCAGCACTGGCCTATCAGACGCTGAGCCACAAGTGACATCACAAACACAAACTTAACCCACATCACCAGCACTGGCCTAGCAGGAACTGAGCCACAAATGACATCACAAACACAAACCGCACCACAGGACCAGCACTGGCCTATCAGGCACTCAGCCACAAGTGACATCACAAACACAAACTGCACCCACATCACCAGCACTGGCCTATCAGGCACTGAGCCACAAGTGACATCACAAACACAAACTGCACCCACAGGACCAGCACAGGCCTATCAGGAACTGAGACACAAGTGACATCACAACCACAAACTCCACACACATCACCAGCACTGCCCTATCAGGCACGGAGCCACAAGTGACATCACAACCACAAACTGCACCCACATCACCAGCACTGGCCTATCAGGCACCGAGCCACAAGTGACATCACAACCACAAACTGCAGCCATGTGACCAGCACTGCCCTATCAGCCACTGAGACACAAGTGACATCACAAACACAAACTGCACCCACATCACCAGCACTGGCCTATCAGGCACTGAGCCACAAGTGACATCACAAACACAAACTGCACACACAGGACAAACACTGGCCTATCAGGCACTGAGCCACAAATGACATCACAACCACAAACTGCACCCACATCACCAGCACCTGCCTATCAGGCACTCAGCCACAAGTGACATCACAAACACAAACTGCACCCACATCACCAGCACCAGCCTATCAGGCACTGAGCCACAAATGACATCACAACCACAAACTGCACACACATGACCAGCACTGGCCTATCAGGCACTGAGCAACAAGTGACCTCACAAACACAAACTCCACACACATCACCAGCACTGGCCTATCAGGAACTGAGCAACATGTGACAGCACAAACACAAACTGCACCCACATCACCAGCACTGGCCTATCAGGCACTCAGCCACAAGTGACATCACAAACACAAACTGTAGGCATGTGACCAGCACTGCCCTATCAGGCACTGAGCCACAAGTGACATCACAAACACAAACTCCACACACATCACCAGCACTGGCCTATCAGGCACTGAGCCACAAGTGACATCACAAACACAAACTGCACACACACCACCAGCACAGGCCTATCAGGCACTGAGCCACAAGTGACATCACAAACACAAACCGCACTCACAGGACCAGCACTGGCCTATCAGGCACTGAGCCACAAGTGACATCACAGTCACAAACTGCAGCCACGTGACCAGCACTGGCCTATCAGGCACTGAGACACAAGTGACATCACAAACACAAACTGCACCCACATCACCAGCACTGGCATATCAGGCACTCAGCAACAAGTGACATCACAAACACAAACTGCACCCACATCACCAGCACTGGCCTAGCAGGCACTGAGACACAAGTGACATCACAAACACAAACTGCACCCACATCACCAGCACTGGCCTATCAGGCACTGAGCCACAAGTGACATCACAAACACAAACTCCACACACATCACCAGCACTGGCCTAGCAGGCACTGAGCCACAAGTGACCTCACAACCACAAACTGCACCCACATCACCAGCACTGGCCTATCAGGCACTGAGCCACAAATGACATCACAACCACAAACTGCACACACATGACCAGCACTGGCCTATCAGGCACTGAGCAACAAGTGACCTCACAAACACAAACTCCACACACATCACCAGCACTGGCCTATCAGGCACTGAGCAACATGTGACAGCACAAACACAAACTGCACCCACATCACCAGCACTGGCCTATCAGGAACTGAGCCACAAGTGACATCACAAACACAAACTGTAGGCATGTGACCAGCACTGCCCTATCAGGCACTGAGCCACAAGTGACCTCACAACCACAAACTGCACCCACATCACCAGCACTGGCCTATCAGGCACTGAGCCACAAGTGACATCACAAACACAAACTGCAGCCATAGGACAAACACTGGCCTATCAGGCACTGAGCCGCAAGTGACATCACAGTCACAAACTGCAGCCACGTGACCAGCACTGGCCTATCAGGCACTGTGCCACAAGTGACATCACAAACACAAACTGCACCCACATCACCAGCACTGGCCTAGCAGGCACTAAGCAACAAGTGACATCACAAACACAAACTGCACCCACATCACCAGCACTGGCCTAGCAGGCACTGAGCCACAAGTGACCTCACAAGCACAAACTCCACCCACATCACCAGCACTGGCCTAGCAGGCACTGAGCCACAAGTGACCTCACAACCACAAACTGCACCCACATCACCAGCACTGGCCTATCAAGCACTGAGCCACAAGTGACATCACAAACACAAACTCCACACACATCACCAGCACTGGCCTATCAGGAACTGAGCCACAAGTGACATCACAACCACAAACTGCACCCACATCACCAGCACTGGCCTAGCAGGCACTGAGCCACAAGTGACATCACAAACACAAACTGCAGCCACATTACCAGCACTGGCCTATCAGGCAATGAGCCACAAGTGACATCACAACCACAAACTGTAGGCATGTGACCAGCACTGGCCTATCAGGCACTGAGACACAAGTGACATCACAAACACAAACTGCACCCACATCACCAGCACTGGCCTATCAGGCACTGAGCAACATCTGACACCACAAACACAAACTCCACACACATCACCAGCACTGGCCTATCAGGCACTGAGCAACATGTGACAGCACAAACACAAACTGCACCCACATCACCAGCAGTGGCCTATCAGGCACTGAGCCACAAGTGACATCACAAACACAAACTGCAGCCACAGGACCAGCACAGGCCTATCAGGAACTGAGACACAAGTGACATCACAACCACAAACTCCACACACATCACCAGCACTGCCCTATCAGGCACGGAGCCACAAGTGACATCACCAACACAAACTGCACCCACATCACCAGCACTGGCCTATCAGGCACCGAGCCACAACTGACATCACAAACACAAACTGCAGCCATGTGACCAGCACTGGCCTATCAGGCACTGAGCCACAAGTGACATCACAAACACAAACTGCACCCACATCACCAGCACTGGCTTATCAGGCACTGAGACACAAGTGACCTCACAAACACAAAAAGCAGCCACGTGACCAGCACTGGCCTATCAGGCACTGAGCCACAAGTGACATCACAAACACAAACTGCACACACAGGACAAACACTGGCCTATCAGGCACTGAGCCACAAATGACATCACAACCACCAACTGCACCCACATCACCAGCACTGGCCTATCAGGCACTGAGCCGCAAGTGACATCACAGTCACAAACTGCAGCCACGTGACCAGCACTGCCCTATCAGGCACTGAGCCACTAGTGACATCACCAACACAAACTGCAGCCACATCACCAGCACTGGCCTTTCAGGCACTGAGCCACAAGTGATATCACAACCACAAACTGCGCCCACGTGACCAGCACAGGCCTATTAGGCACTGAGCCACAAGTGACCTCACAACCACAAACTGCACACACATCACCAGCACTGGCCTATCAGGAACTGAGCCACAATTGACATCACAGTCACAAACTGCACCCACATCACCAGCACTGGCCTATCAGGCACTGAGCCACAAGTGACATCACAATCACAAACTGCAGCCACAGGACCCGCACTGGCCTATCAGGAACTGAGACACAAGTGACATCACAAACACAAACTGCATCCACATCACCAGCACTGGCCTATCAGGCACTGAGACACTAGTGACATCAGAACCAAAAACTGCAGCCACGTGACCAGCACTGGCCTATCAGGCACTGAGCCACAGCTGAAATCACAACCACAAACTGCAGCCATGTGACCAGCACTGGCCTATCAGACGCTGAGCCACAAGTGACATCACAAACACAAACTTAACCCACATCACCAGCACTGGCCTAGCAGGAACTGAGCCACAAATGACATCACAAACACAAACTGCAGACATGTGACCAGCACTGCCCTATCAGGCACGGAGCCACAAGTGACATCACAAACACAAACTGCACCCACATCACCAGCACTGGCCTATCAGGCACCGAGCGACAACTGACATCACAACCACAAACTGCAGCCATGTGACCAGCACTGGCCTATGAGGCACTGAGCCACAAGTGACATCACAATCACAAACTGCACCCACATCACCAGCACTGGCCTAGCAGGCAAGGAGCCACAAAAGACATCACAAACACAAACTGCACCCACAGGACCAGCACTGGCCTAGCAGGCACTGAGCCACAAGTGACATCACAACCACAAACTGTAGGCATGTGACCAGCACTGGCCTATCAGGCACTGAGCCACAGCTGAAATCACAACCACAAACTGCAGCCATGTGACCAGCACTGCCCTATCAGGCACTGAGACACAAGTGACATCACAAACACAAACTGCACCCACATCACCAGCACTGGCTTATCAGGCACTGAGACAGAAGTGACCTCACAAACACAAACTGCATCCACATCACCAGCACTGGCCTATCAGGAACTCAGCCACAAGTGACATCACAAACACAAACTGCACCCACATCACCAGCACTGGCCTAGCAGGCACTGAGCCACAAGTGACATCACAAACACAAACTGCAGCCACATTACCAGCACTGGCCTATCAGGCAATGAGCCACAAGTGACATCACAACCACAAACTGTAGGCATGTGACCAGCACTGGCCTATCAGGCACTGAGCAACATCTGACACCACAAACACAAACTGCACACACATCACCAGCACTGGCCTATCAGGCACTGAGCCACAAGTGACATCACAAACACAAACTGCACCCACATCACCAGCACTGGCCTATCAGCCACTGAGCCACAAGTGACATCACAACCACAAACTGCACACACATGACCAGCACTGGCCTATCAGGCACTGAGCCACAAGTGACATCACAACCACAAACTGCACACACATGACCAGCACTGGCCTATCAGGCACTGAGCCACAAGTGACATCACAAACACAAACTGTAGGCATGTGACCAGCACTGCCCTATCAGGCACTGAGCAACAAGTGACCTCACAAACACAAACTCCACACACATCACCAGCACTGGCCTATCAGGAACTGAGCAACATGTGACAGCACAAACACAAACTGCACCCACATCACCAGCACTGGCCTATCAGGCACTGAGCCACAAGTGACATCACAAACACAAACTGTAGGCATGTGACCAGCACTGCCCTATCAGGCACTGAGCCACAAGTGACATCACAAACACAAACTCCACACACATCACCAGCACTGGCCTATCAGGCACTGAGCCACAAGTGACATCACAAACACAAACTGCACACATACCACCAGCACAGGCCTATCAGGCACTGAGCCACAAGTGACATCACAGCCACAAACTCCACCCACAGGACCAGCACTGGCCTATCAGGCACTGAGCCACAAGTGACATCACAAACACAAACTGAACCCACAGGACCAGCACTGGCCTATCAGGCACTGAGCAACATGTGACACCACAAACACAAACTGCACCCACATCACCAGCACTGGCGTATCAGGCACTGAGACACAAGTGACATCACAAACACAAACTGCACCCACATCACCAGCACTGGCCTATCAGGCACTGAGACACTAGTGACATCAGAACCAAAAACTGCAGCCACGTGACCAGCACTGGCCTATCAGGCACTGAGCCACAAGTGACATCACAATCACAAACTGCACCCACATCACCAGCACTGGCCTATCAGGCACTGAGCCACAAGTGACATCACAAACACAAACTCCACACACATCACCAGCACTGGCCTAGCAGGCACTGAGCCACAAGTGACCTCACAACCACAAACTGCACCCACATCACCAGCACTGGCCTATCAGGCACTGAGCCACAAATGACATCACAACCACAAACTGCACACACATGACCAGCACTGGCCTATCAGGCACTGAGCAACAAGTGACCTCACAAACACAAACTCCACACACATCACCAGCACTGGCCTATCAGGCACTGAGCAACATGTGACAGCACAAACACAAACTGCACCCACATCACCAGCACTGGCCTATCAGGAACTGAGCCACAAGTGACATCACAAACACAAACTGTAGGCATGTGACCAGCACTGCCCTATCAGGCACTGAGCCACAAGTGACCTCACAACCACAAACTGCACCCACATCACCAGCACTGGCCTATCAGGCACTGAGCCACAAGTGACATCACAAACACAAACTGCAGCCATAGGACAAACACTGGCCTATCAGGCACTGAGCCGCAAGTGACATCACAGTCACAAACTGCAGCCACGTGACCAGCACTGGCCTATCAGGCACTGTGCCACAAGTGACATCACAAACACAAACTGCACCCACATCACCAGCACTGGCCTAGCAGGCACTAAGCAACAAGTGACATCACAAACACAAACTGCACCCACATCACCAGCACTGGCCTAGCAGGCACTGAGCCACAAGTGACCTCACAAGCACAAACTCCACCCACATCACCAGCACTGGCCTAGCAGGCACTGAGCCACAAGTGACCTCACAACCACAAACTGCACCCACATCACCAGCACTGGCCTATCAAGCACTGAGCCACAAGTGACATCACAAACACAAACTCCACACACATCACCAGCACTGGCCTATCAGGAACTGAGCCACAAGTGACATCACAACCACAAACTGCACCCACATCACCAGCACTGGCCTAGCAGGCACTGAGCCACAAGTGACATCACAAACACAAACTGCAGCCACATTACCAGCACTGGCCTATCAGGCAATGAGCCACAAGTGACATCACAACCACAAACTGTAGGCATGTGACCAGCACTGGCCTATCAGGCACTGAGACACAAGTGACATCACAAACACAAACTGCACCCACATCACCAGCACTGGCCTATCAGGCACTGAGCAACATCTGACACCACAAACACAAACTCCACACACATCACCAGCACTGGCCTATCAGGCACTGAGCAACATGTGACAGCACAAACACAAACTGCACCCACATCACCAGCAGTGGCCTATCAGGCACTGAGCCACAAGTGACATCACAAACACAAACTGCAGCCACAGGACCAGCACAGGCCTATCAGGAACTGAGACACAAGTGACATCACAACCACAAACTCCACACACATCACCAGCACTGCCCTATCAGGCACGGAGCCACAAGTGACATCACCAACACAAACTGCACCCACATCACCAGCACTGGCCTATCAGGCACCGAGCCACAACTGACATCACAAACACAAACTGCAGCCATGTGACCAGCACTGGCCTATCAGGCACTGAGCCACAAGTGACATCACAAACACAAACTGCACCCACATCACCAGCACTGGCTTATCAGGCACTGAGACACAAGTGACCTCACAAACACAAAAAGCAGCCACGTGACCAGCACTGGCCTATCAGGCACTGAGCCACAAGTGACATCACAAACACAAACTGCACACACAGGACAAACACTGGCCTATCAGGCACTGAGCCACAAATGACATCACAACCACCAACTGCACCCACATCACCAGCACTGGCCTATCAGGCACTGAGCCGCAAGTGACATCACAGTCACAAACTGCAGCCACGTGACCAGCACTGCCCTATCAGGCACTGAGCCACTAGTGACATCACCAACACAAACTGCAGCCACATCACCAGCACTGGCCTTTCAGGCACTGAGCCACAAGTGATATCACAACCACAAACTGCGCCCACGTGACCAGCACAGGCCTATTAGGCACTGAGCCACAAGTGACCTCACAACCACAAACTGCACACACATCACCAGCACTGGCCTATCAGGAACTGAGCCACAATTGACATCACAGTCACAAACTGCACCCACATCACCAGCACTGGCCTATCAGGCACTGAGCCACAAGTGACATCACAATCACAAACTGCAGCCACAGGACCCGCACTGGCCTATCAGGAACTGAGACACAAGTGACATCACAAACACAAACTGCATCCACATCACCAGCACTGGCCTATCAGGCACTGAGACACTAGTGACATCAGAACCAAAAACTGCAGCCACGTGACCAGCACTGGCCTATCAGGCACTGAGCCACAGCTGAAATCACAACCACAAACTGCAGCCATGTGACCAGCACTGGCCTATCAGACGCTGAGCCACAAGTGACATCACAAACACAAACTTAACCCACATCACCAGCACTGGCCTAGCAGGAACTGAGCCACAAATGACATCACAAACACAAACTGCAGACATGTGACCAGCACTGCCCTATCAGGCACGGAGCCACAAGTGACATCACAAACACAAACTGCACCCACATCACCAGCACTGGCCTATCAGGCACCGAGCGACAACTGACATCACAACCACAAACTGCAGCCATGTGACCAGCACTGGCCTATGAGGCACTGAGCCACAAGTGACATCACAATCACAAACTGCACCCACATCACCAGCACTGGCCTAGCAGGCAAGGAGCCACAAAAGACATCACAAACACAAACTGCACCCACAGGACCAGCACTGGCCTAGCAGGCACTGAGCCACAAGTGACATCACAACCACAAACTGTAGGCATGTGACCAGCACTGGCCTATCAGGCACTGAGCCACAGCTGAAATCACAACCACAAACTGCAGCCATGTGACCAGCACTGCCCTATCAGGCACTGAGACACAAGTGACATCACAAACACAAACTGCACCCACATCACCAGCACTGGCTTATCAGGCACTGAGACAGAAGTGACCTCACAAACACAAACTGCATCCACATCACCAGCACTGGCCTATCAGGAACTCAGCCACAAGTGACATCACAAACACAAACTGCACCCACATCACCAGCACTGGCCTAGCAGGCACTGAGCCACAAGTGACATCACAAACACAAACTGCAGCCACATTACCAGCACTGGCCTATCAGGCAATGAGCCACAAGTGACATCACAACCACAAACTGTAGGCATGTGACCAGCACTGGCCTATCAGGCACTGAGCAACATCTGACACCACAAACACAAACTGCACACACATCACCAGCACTGGCCTATCAGGCACTGAGCCACAAGTGACATCACAAACACAAACTGCACCCACATCACCAGCACTGGCCTATCAGCCACTGAGCCACAAGTGACATCACAACCACAAACTGCACACACATGACCAGCACTGGCCTATCAGGCACTGAGCCACAAGTGACATCACAACCACAAACTGCACACACATGACCAGCACTGGCCTATCAGGCACTGAGCCACAAGTGACATCACAAACACAAACTGTAGGCATGTGACCAGCACTGCCCTATCAGGCACTGAGCAACAAGTGACCTCACAAACACAAACTCCACACACATCACCAGCACTGGCCTATCAGGAACTGAGCAACATGTGACAGCACAAACACAAACTGCACCCACATCACCAGCACTGGCCTATCAGGCACTGAGCCACAAGTGACATCACAAACACAAACTGTAGGCATGTGACCAGCACTGCCCTATCAGGCACTGAGCCACAAGTGACATCACAAACACAAACTCCACACACATCACCAGCACTGGCCTATCAGGCACTGAGCCACAAGTGACATCACAAACACAAACTGCACACATACCACCAGCACAGGCCTATCAGGCACTGAGCCACAAGTGACATCACAGCCACAAACTCCACCCACAGGACCAGCACTGGCCTATCAGGCACTGAGCCACAAGTGACATCACAAACACAAACTGAACCCACAGGACCAGCACTGGCCTATCAGGCACTGAGCAACATGTGACACCACAAACACAAACTGCACCCACATCACCAGCACTGGCGTATCAGGCACTGAGACACAAGTGACATCACAAACACAAACTGCACCCACATCACCAGCACTGGCCTATCAGGCACTGAGACACTAGTGACATCAGAACCAAAAACTGCAGCCACGTGACCAGCACTGGCCTATCAGGCACTGAGCCACAGCTGAAATCACAACCACAAACTGCAGCCATGTGACCAGCACTGGCCTATCAGGCACTGAGCCACAAGTGACATCACAAACACAAACTTAACCCACATCACCAGCACTGGCCTAGCAGGAACTGAGCCACAAATGACATCACAAACACAAACCGCACCCACAGGACCAGCACTGGCCTATCAGGCACTCAGCCACAAGTGACATCACAAACACAAACTGCACCCACATCACCAGCACTGGCCTATCAGGCACTGAGCCACAAGTGACATCACAAACACAAACTGCAGCCACAGGACCAGCACAGGCCTATCAGGAACTGAGACACAAGTGACATCACAACCACAAACTCCACACACATCACCAACACTGCCCTATCAGGCACGGAGCCACAAGTGACCTCACAAACACAAACTGCATCCACATCACCAGCACTGGCCTATCAGGAACTCAGCCACAAGTGACATCACAAACACAAACTGCACCCACATCACCAGCACTGGCCTAGCAGGCACTGAGCCACAAGTGACATCACAAACACAAACTGCAGCCACATTACCAGCACTGGCCTATCAGGCACTGAGCAACAAGTGACCTCACAAACACAAACTCCACACACATCACCAGCACTGGCCTATCAGGCACTGAGCAACATGTGACAGCACAAACACAAACTGCACCCACATCACCAGCACTGGCCTATCAGGAACTGAGCCACAAGTGACATCACAAACACAAACTGTAGGCATGTGACCAGCACTGCCCTATCAGGCACTGAGCCACAAGTGACCTCACAACCACAAACTGCACCCACATCACCAGCACTGGCCTATCAGGCACTGAGCCACAAGTGACATCACAAACACAAACTGCAGCCATAGGACAAACACTGGCCTATCAGGCACTGAGCCGCAAGTGACATCACAGTCACAAACTGCAGCCACGTGACCAGCACTGGCCTATCAGGCACTGAGACACAAGTGACATCACAAACACAAACTGCATCCACATCACCAGCACTGGCCTAGCAGGCACTAAGCAACAAGTGACATCACAAACACAAACTGCACCCACATCACCAGCACTGGCCTAGCAGGCACTGAGCCACAAGTGACCTCACAAGCACAAACTCCACCCACATCACCAGCACTGGCCTAGCAGGCACTGAGCCACAAGTGACCTCACAACCACAAACTGCACCCACATCACCAGCACTGGCCTATCAAGCACTGAGCCACAAGTGACATCACAAACACAAACTCCACACACATCACCAGCACTGGCCTATCAGGAACTGAGCCACAAGTGACATCACAAACACAAACTGCACCCACATCACCAGCACTGGCCTAGCAGGCACTGAGCCACAAGTGACATCACAAACACAAACTGCAGCCACATTACCAGCACTGGCCTATCAGGCAATGAGCCACAAGTGACATCACAAACACAAACTGTAGGCATGTGACCAGCACTGGCCTATCAGGCACTGAGACACAAGTGACATCACAAACACAAACTGCACCCACATCACCAGCACTGGCCTATCAGGCACTGAGCAACATCTGACACCACAAACACAAACTGCACCCACATCACCAGCAGTGGCCTATCAGGCACTGAGACACAAGTGACATCACAAACACAAACTGCAGCCACAGGACCAGCACAGGCCTATCAGGAACTGAGACACAAGTGACATCACAACCACAAACTCCACACACATCACCAGCACTGCCCTATCAGGCACGGAGCCACAAGTGACATCACCAACACAAACTGCACCCACATCACCAGCACTGGCCTATCAGGCACCGAGCCACAACTGACATCACAAACACAAACTGCAGCCATGTGACCAGCACTGGCCTATCAGGCACTGAGCCACAAGTGACATCACAAACACAAACTGCACCCACATCACCAGCACTGGCTTATCAGGCACTGAGACACAAGTGACCTCACAAACACAAAAAGCAGCCACGTGACCAGCACTGGCCTATCAGGCACTGAGCCACAAGTGACATCACAAACACAAACTGCACACACAGGACAAACACTGGCCTATCAGGCACTGAGCCACAAATGACATCACAACCACCAACTGCACCCACATCACCAGCACTGGCCTATCAGGCACTGAGCCGCAAGTGACATCACAGTCACAAACTGCAGCCACGTGACCAGCACTGCCCTATCAGGCACTGAGCCACTAGTGACATCACCAACACAAACTGCAGCCACATCACCAGCACTGGCCTTTCAGGCACTGAGCCACAAGTGATATCACAACCACAAACTGCGCCCACGTGACCAGCACAGGCCTATTAGGCACTGAGCCACAAGTGACCTCACAACCACAAACTGCACACACATCACCAGCACTGGCCTATCAGGAACTGAGCCACAATTGACATCACAGTCACAAACTGCACCCACATCACCAGCACTGGCCTATCAGGCACTGAGCCACAAGTGACATCACAATCACAAACTGCAGCCACAGGACCCGCACTGGCCTATCAGGAACTGAGACACAAGTGACATCACAAACACAAACTGCATCCACATCACCAGCACTGGCCTATCAGGCACTGAGACACTAGTGACATCAGAACCAAAAACTGCAGCCACGTGACCAGCACTGGCCTATCAGGCACTGAGCCACAGCTGAAATCACAACCACAAACTGCAGCCATGTGACCAGCACTGGCCTATCAGACGCTGAGCCACAAGTGACATCACAAACACAAACTTAACCCACATCACCAGCACTGGCCTAGCAGGAACTGAGCCACAAATGACATCACAAACACAAACTGCAGACATGTGACCAGCACTGCCCTATCAGGCACTGAGCCACAAGTGACATCACAAACACAAACTGCACCCACATCACCAGCACTGGCCTATCAGGCACCGAGCGACAACTGACATCACAACCACAAACTGCAGCCATGTGACCAGCACTGGCCTATGAGGCACTGAGCCACAAGTGACATCACAATCACAAACTGCACCCACATCACCAGCACTGGCCTAGCAGGCAATGAGCCACAAAAGACATCACAAACACAAACTGCACCCACAGGACCAGCACTGGCCTAGCAGGCACTGAGCCACAAGTGACATCACAACCACAAACTGTAGGCATGTGACCAGCACTGGCCTATCAGGCACTGAGCCACAGCTGAAATCACAACCACAAACTGCAGCCATGTGACCAGCACTGCCCTATCAGGCACTGAGACACAAGTGACATCACAAACACAAACTGCACCCACATCACCAGCACTGGCTTATCAGGCACTGAGACACAAGTGACCTCACAAACACAAACTGCATCCACATCACCAGCACTGGCCTATCAGGAACTCAGCCACAAGTGACATCACAAACACAAACTGCACCCACATCACCAGCACTGGCCTAGCAGGCACTGAGCCACAAGTGACATCACAAACACAAACTGCAGCCACATTACCAGCACTGGCCTATCAGGCAATGAGCCACAAGTGACATCACAACCACAAACTGTAGGCATGTGACCAGCACTGGCCTATCAGGCACTGAGCAACATCTGACACCACAAACACAAACTGCACACACATCACCAGCACTGGCCTATCAGGCACTGAGCCACAAGTGACATCACAAACACAAACTGCACCCACATCACCAGCACTGGCCTATCAGCCACTGAGCCACAAGTGACATCACAACCACAAACTGCACACACATGACCAGCACTGGCCTATCAGGCACTGAGCCACAAGTGACATCACAACCACAAACTGCACACACATGACCAGCACTGGCCTATCAGGCACTGAGCCACAAGTGACATCACAAACACAAACTGTAGGCATGTGACCAGCACTGCCCTATCAGGCACTGAGCAACAAGTGACCTCACAAACACAAACTCCACACACATCACCAGCACTGGCCTATCAGGAACTGAGCAACATGTGACAGCACAAACACAAACTGCACCCACATCACCAGCACTGGCCTATCAGGCACTGAGCCACAAGTGACATCACAAACACAAACTGTAGGCATGTGACCAGCACTGCCCTATCAGGCACTGAGCCACAAGTGACATCACAAACACAAACTCCACACACATCACCAGCACTGGCCTATCAGGCACTGAGCCACAAGTGACATCACAAACACAAACTGCACACATACCACCAGCACAGGCCTATCAGGCACTGAGCCACAAGTGACATCACAGCCACAAACTCCACCCACAGGACCAGCACTGGCCTATCAGGCACTGAGCCACAAGTGACATCACAAACACAAACTGAACCCACAGGACCAGCACTGGCCTATCAGGCACTGAGCAACATGTGACACCACAAACACAAACTGCACCCACATCACCAGCACTGGCGTATCAGGCACTGAGACACAAGTGACATCACAAACACAAACTGCACCCACATCACCAGCACTGGCCTATCAGGCACTGAGACACTAGTGACATCAGAACCAAAAACTGCAGCCACGTGACCAGCACTGGCCTATCAGGCACTGAGCCACAGCTGAAATCACAACCACAAACTGCAGCCATGTGACCAGCACTGGCCTATCAGGCACTGAGCCACAAGTGACATCACAAACACAAACTTAACCCACATCACCAGCACTGGCCTAGCAGGAACTGAGCCACAAATGACATCACAAACACAAACCGCACCCACAGGACCAGCACTGGCCTATCAGGCACTCAGCCACAAGTGACATCACAAACACAAACTGCACCCACATCACCAGCACTGGCCTATCAGGCACTGAGCCACAAGTGACATCACAAACACAAACTGCAGCCACAGGACCAGCACAGGCCTATCAGGAACTGAGACACAAGTGACATCACAACCACAAACTCCACACACATCACCAACACTGCCCTATCAGGCACGGAGCCACAAGTGACCTCACAAACACAAACTGCATCCACATCACCAGCACTGGCCTATCAGGAACTCAGCCACAAGTGACATCACAAACACAAACTGCACCCACATCACCAGCACTGGCCTAGCAGGCACTGAGCCACAAGTGACATCACAAACACAAACTGCAGCCACATTACCAGCACTGGCCTATCAGGCAATGAGCCACAAGTGACATCACAACCACAAACTGTAGGCATGTGACCAGCACTGGCCTATCAGGCACTGAGCAACATCTGACACCACAAACACAAACTGCACACACATCACCAGCACTGGCCTATCAGGCACTGAGCCACAAGTGACATCACAAACACAAACTGCACCCACATCACCAGCACTGGCCTATCAGCCACTGAGCCACAAGTGACATCACAACCACAAACTGCACACACATGACCAGCACTGGCCTATCAGGCACTGAGCCACAAGTGACATCACAACCACAAACTGCACACACATGACCAGCACTGGCCTATCAGGCACTGAGCCACAAGTGACATCACAAACACAAACTGTAGGCATGTGACCAGCACTGCCCTATCAGGCACTGAGCAACAAGTGACCTCACAAACACAAACTCCACACACATCACCAGCACTGGCCTATCAGGAACTGAGCAACATGTGACAGCACAAACACAAACTGCACCCACATCACCAGCACTGGCCTATCAGGCACTGAGCCACAAGTGACATCACAAACACAAACTGTAGGCATGTGACCAGCACTGCCCTATCAGGCACTGAGCCACAAGTGACATCACAAACACAAACTCCACCCACATCACCAGCACTGGCCTATCAGGCACTGAGCCACAAGTGACATCACAAACACAAACTGCACACATACCACCAGCACAGGCCTATCAGGCACTGAGCCACAAGTGACATCACAGCCACAAACTCCACCCACAGGACCAGCACTGGCCTATCAGGCACTGAGCCACAACTGACATCACAAACACAAACTGAACCCACAGGACCAGCACTGGCCTATCAGGCACTGAGCAACATGTGACACCACAAACACAAACTGCACCCACATCACCAGCACTGGCGTATCAGGCACTGAGACACAAGTGACATCACAAACACAAACTGCACCCACATCACCAGCACTGGCCTATCAGGCACTGAGACACTAGTGACATCAGAACCAAAAACTGCAGCCACGTGACCAGCACTGGCCTATCAGGCACTGAGCCACAGCTGAAATCACAACCACAAACTGCAGCCATGTGACCAGCACTGGCCTATCAGGCACTGAGCCACAAGTGACATCACAAACACAAACTTAACCCACATCACCAGCACTGGCCTAGCAGGAACTGAGCCACAAATGACATCACAAACACAAACCGCACCCACAGGACCAGCACTGGCCTATCAGGCACTCAGCCACAAGTGACATCACAAACACAAACTGCACCCACATCACCAGCACTGGCCTATCAGGCACTGAGCCACAAGTGACATCACAAACACAAACTGCAGCCACAGGACCAGCACAGGCCTATCAGGAACTGAGACACAAGTGACATCACAACCACAAACTCCACACACATCACCAACACTGCCCTATCAGGCACGGAGCCACAAGTGACATCACCAACACAAACTGCACCCACATCACCAGCACTGGCCTATCAGGCACCGAGCCACAACTGACATCACAACCACAAACTGCAGCCATGTGACCAGCACTGCCCTATCAGCCACTGAGACACAAGTGACATCACAAACACAAACTGCACCCACATCACCAGCACTGGCTTATCAGGCACTGAGACACAAGTGACCTCACAAACACAAAAAGCAGCCACGTGACCAGCACTGGCCTATCAGGCACTGAGCCACAAGTGACATCACAAACACAAACTGCACACACAGGACAAACACTGGCCTATCAGGCACTGAGCCACAAATGACATCACAACCACAAACTGCACCCACATCACCACCACTGGCCTATCAGGCACTCAGCCACAAGTGACATCACAAACACAAACTGCACCCACATCACCAGCACCAGCCTATCAGGCACTGAGCCACAAATGACATCACAACCACAAACTGCACACACATGACCAGCACTGGCCTATCAGGCACTGAGCAACAAGTGACCTCACAAACACAAACTCCACACACATCACCAGCACTGGCCTATCAGGAACTGAGCAACATGTGACAGCACAAACACAAACTGCACCCACATCACCAGCACTGGCCTATCAGGAACTGAGCCACAAGTGACATCACAAACACAAACTGTAGGCATGTGACCAGCACTGCCCTATCAGGCACTGAGCCACAAGTGACATCACAAACACAAACTGCACCCACATCACCAGCACTGGCCTATCAGGCACTGAGCCACAAGTGACATCACAAACACAAACTGCACCCATAGGACAAACACTGGCCTATCAGGCACTGAGCCACAAGTGACATCACAGTCACAAACTGCAGCCACGTGACCAGCACTGGCCTATCAGGCACTGAGCCACAAGTGACATCACAAACACAAACTGCACCCACACCACCAGCACTGGTCTATCAGGCACTGAGCCACAAGTGACATCAGAAAAACAAACTGCAGCCACATCACCAGCACTGGCCTATCAGGCACTGAGCCACAAGTGACATCACAAACACAAACTGCACCCACATCACCAGCACTGGCATATCAGGCACTGAGCCACAAGTGACATCACAAACACAAACTGCACCCACATCACCAGCACTGGCCTAGCAGGCACTGAGACACAAGTGACATCACAACCACAAACTGCACCCACATCACCAGCACTGGCCTATCAGGCACTGAGCCACAAGTGACATCACAAACACAAACTCCACACACATTACCAGCACTGGCCTAGCAGGCACTGAGCCACAAGTGACCTCACAACCACAAACTGCACCCACATCACCAGCACTGGCCTATCAGGCACTGAGCCACAAATGACATCACAACCACAAACTGCACACACATGACCAGCACTGGCCTATCAGGCACTGAGCAACAAGTGACCTCACAAACACAAACTCCACACACATCACCAGCACTGGCCTATCAGGCACTGAGCAACAAGTGACATCACAAACACAAACTGCACCCACATCACCAGCACTGGCCTATCAGGCACTGAGCCACAAGTGACATCACAACCACAAACTGCACCCACTTCACCAGCACTGGCTTGTCAGGCACAGAGCCACAAGTGACCTCACAATCACAAACTGCACCCACATCACCAGCACTGGCCTATCAGGCACTGAGCAACAAGTGACATCACAGTCACAAACTGCAGCCACATCACCAGCACTGGCCTATCAGGCACTGAGACACAAGTGACATCACAAACACAAACTGCACCCACATCACCAGCACTGGCCTATCAGGAACTGAGACACAAATGACATCACAAAGACCAACTGCAGACATGTGACCAGCACTGGCCTAGCAGGCACTGAGCCACAAGTGACATCACAAACACAAACTGCACACATACCACCAGCACAGGCCTATCAGGCACTGAGACACTAGTGAAATCAGAACCAAAAACTGCAGCCACGTGACCAGCACTGGCCTATCAGGCACTGAGCGACAGCTGAAATCACAACCACAAACTGCAGCCATGTGACCAGCACTGGCCTATGAGGCACTGAGCCACAAGTGACATCACAAACACAAACTGCACCCACATCACCAGCACTGGCCTAGCAGGCAATCAGCCACAAATGACATCACAAACACAAACTGCAGACATGTGACCAGCACTGCCCTATCAGGCATGGAGCCACAAGTGACATCACAACCACAAACTGCACCCACATCACCAGCACTGGCCTATCAGGCAATGAGCCACAAATGACATCACAACCGCAAACTGCAGCCACGTGACCAGCACTGGCCTATCAGGCACTGACCCACAAGTGACATCACAACCACAAACTGCACCCACAGGACATACACTGGCCTATCAGGCACTGAGCCACAAGTGACCTCACAAACACAAACTGCAGCCACATTACCAGCACTGGCCTAGCAGGCAATGAGCCACAAGTGACATCACAACCACAAACTGTAGGCATGTGACCAGCACTGGCCTATCAGGCACTGCGCCACAGCTGAAATCACAACCACAAACTGCAGCCATGTGACCAGCACTGGCCTATGAGGCACTGAGCCACAAGTGACATCACCAACACAAACTGCACCCACATCACCAGCACTGGCCTAGCAGGCAATGAGCCACAAATGACATCACAAACACAAACTGCACCCACAGGACCAGCACTGGCCTAGCAGGCACTGAGCCACAAGTGACATCACAACCACAAACTGTAGGCATGTGACCAGCACTGGCCTATCAGGCACTGAGCCACAAGTGACATCACAAACACAAACTGCACCCACATCACCAGCACTGGCCTATCAGGCACTGAGCCACAAGTGACCTCACAACCACAAACTGCAGCCACATCACCAGCACTGGCCTATCAGGCACTGAGCCACAAATGACATCACAACCACAAACTGCACACACATGACCAGCACTGGCCTATCAGGCACTGAGACACAAGTGACCTCACAAACACAAACTCCACACACATCACCAGCACTGGCCTATCAGGCACTGAGCCACAAGTGACATCACAAACACAAACTGCACCCACATCACCAGCACTGGCCTATCAGGAACTGAGCCACAAGTGACATCACAAACACAAACTGTAGGCATGTGACCAGCACTGCCCTATCAGGCACTGAGCCACAAGTGACCTCACAACCACAAACTGCACCCACATCACCAGCACTGGCCTATCAGGCACTGAGCCACAAGTGACATCACAAACACAAACTGCAGCCACAGGACCAGCACAGGCCTATCAGGAACTGAGACACAAGTGACATCACAAACACAAACTCCACCCACATCACCAGCACTGGCCTTTCAGGCACTGAGCAACAAGTGATATCACAACCACAAACTGCGCCCACGTGACCAGCACAGGCCTATTAGGCACTGAGCCACAAGTGACATCACAGTCACAAACTGCACCCATATCACCAGCACTGGCCTATCAGGCACTGAGCCACAAGTGACATCACCAACAAAAACTGCAGCCACAGGACCCGCACTGGCCTATCAGGAACTGAGACACAAGAGACATCACAAACACAAACTGCACCCACATCACCAGCACTGGCCTATCAGGAACTGAGCCACAATTGACATCACAGTCACAAACTGCACCCATATCACCAGCACTGGCCTATCAGGCACTCAGCCACAAGTGACATCACCAACAAAAACTGCAGCCACAGGACCCGCACTGGCCTATCAGGAACTGAGACACAAGAGACATCACAAACACAAACTGCACCCACATCACCAGCACTGGCCTATCAGGCACTGAGACACTAGTGACATCAGAACCAAAAACTGCAGCCACGTGACCAGCACTGGCCTATCAGGCCCTGAGCCACAAGTGACATCACAAACACAAACTGCACCCACATCACCAGCACTGGCCTATCAGACGCTGAGCCACAAGTGACATCACAAACACAAACTGCACCCACATCACCAGCACTGGCCTATCAGGAACTGAGCCACAAGTGACATCACAAACACAAACTACACCCACATCCCCAGCACTGGCCTAGCAGGCACTCAGCCACAAGTGACATCACAACCACAAACTGCAGCCACATCACCAGCACTGGCCTATCAGGCACTCAGCAACAAGTGACATCACAACCACAAACTGCAGCCACATCACCAGCACTGGCCTATCAGGCACTGAGCCACAAGTGACATCACAAACACAAACTGAACCCACAGGACCAGCACTGCCCTATCAGGCACGGAGACAGAAGTGACCTCACAAACACAAACTGCACCCACATTACCAGCACTGGCCTATCAGGCAATGAGCCACAAGTGACATCACAACCACAAACTGTAGGCATGTGACCAGCACTGGCCTATCAGGCACTGAGCAACATCTGACACCACAAACACAAACTGCACACACATCACCAGCACTGGCCTATCAGGCACTGAGCAACAAGTGACATCACAAACACAAACTGCACACACATCACCAGCACTGGCCTATCAGGCACTGAGCCACAAGTGACATCACAAACACAAACTGCAGCCACATCACCAGCACTGGCCTTTCAGGCACTGAGCCACAAGTGATATCACAACCACAAACTGCGCCCACGTGACCAGCACAGGCCTATTAGGCACTGAGCCACAAGTGACCTCACAACCACAAACTGCACACACATCACCAGCACTGGCCTATCAGGAACTGAGCCACAATTGACATCACAGTCACAAACTGCACCCACATCACCAGCACTGGCCTATCAGGCACTGAGCCACAAGTGACATCACAATCACAAACTGCAGCCACAGGACCTGCACTGGCCTATCAGGAACTGAGACACAAGTGACATCACAAACACAAACTGCATCCACATCACCAGCACTGGCCTATCAGGCACTGAGACACTAGTGACATCAGAACCAAAAACTGCAGCCACGTGACCAGCACTGGCCTATCAGGCACTGAGCCACAGCTGAAATCACAACCACAAACTGCAGCCATGTGACCAGCACTGGCCTATCAGACGCTGAGCCACAAGTGACATCACAAACACAAACTTAACCCACATCACCAGCACTGGCCTAGCAGGAACTGAGCCACAAATGACATCACAAACACAAACTGCAGACATGTGACCAGCACTGCCCTATCAGGCACGGAGCCACAAGTGACATCACAACCACAAACTGCACCCACATCACCAGCACTGGCCTATCAGGCACCGAGCCACAACTGACATCACAACCACAAACTGCAGCCATGTGACCAGCACTGCCCTATCAGCCACTGAGCCACAAGTGACATCACAAACACAAACTGCACCCACATCACCAGCACTGGCCTATCAGGCACTGAGCCACAAGTGACATCACAAACACAAACTGCACACACATGACCAGCACTGGCCTATCAGGCACTGAGCCACAAGTGACATCACAAACACAAACTGCACCCACATCACCAGCACTGGCCTATCAGGAACTGAGCCACAAGTGACATCACAAACACAAACTGTAGGCATGTGACCAGCACTGCCCTATCAGGCACTGAGCCACAAGTGACCTCACAACCACAAACTGCACCCACATCACCAGCACTGGCCTATCAGGCACTGAGCCACAAGTGACATCACAAACACAAACTGCACCCATAGGACAAACACTGGCCTATCAGGCACTGAGCCGCAAGTGACATCACAGTCACAAACTGCAGCCACGTGACCAGCACTGGCCTATCAGGCACTGAGACACAAGTGACATCACAAACACAAACTCCACACACATCACCAGCACTGGCCTATCAGGCACTGAGCAACAAGTGACATCACAAACACAAACTGCACCCACATCACCAGCACTGGCCTATCAGGCACTGAGCCACAAGTGACATCACAACCACAAACTGCACCCACTTCACCAGCACTGGCTTGTCAGGCACAGAGCCACAAGTGACCTCACAATCACAAACTGCACCCACATCACCAGCACTGGCCTATCAGGCACTGAGCAACAAGTGACATCACAGTCACAAACTGCAGCCACATCACCAGCACTGGCCTATCAGGCACTGAGACACAAGTGACATCACAAACACAAACTGCACCCACATCACCAGCACTGGCCTATCAGGAACTGAGACACAAATGACATCACAAACACCAACTGCAGACATGTGACCAGCACTGGCCTAGCAGGCACTGAGCAACAAGTGACATCACAAACACAAACTGCAGCCACATCACCAGCACTGGCCTATCAGGCACTGAGCCACAAGTGACCTCACAACTACAAACTGCAGCCACATCACCAGCACTGGCCTATCAGGCACTGAGACACAAGTGACATCACAAACACAAACTGCACCCACATCACCAGCACTGGCCTATCAGGAACTGAGACACAAATGACATCACAAACACCAACTGCAGACATGTGACCAGCACTGGCCTAGCAGGCACTGAGCCACAAGTGACATCACAAACACAAACTGCACACATACCACCAGCACAGGCCTATCAGGCACTGAGACACTAGTGAAATCAGAACCAAAAACTGCAGCCACGTGACCAGCACTGGCCTATCAGGCACTCAGCCACAAGTGACATCACAACCACAAACTGCAGCCATGTGACCAGCACTGGCCTATGAGGCACTGAGCCACAAGTGACATCACCAACACAAACTGCACCCACATCACCAGCACTGGCCTAGCAGGCAATGAGCCACAAATGACATCACAAACACAAACTGCAGACATGTGACCAGCACTGCCCTATCAGGCACTGAGCCACAAGTGACATCACAACCACAAACTGCACCCACATCACCAGCACTGGCCTATCAGGCAATGAGCCACAAATGACATCACAACCGCAAACTGCAGCCACGTGACCAGCACTGGCCTATCAGGCACTGACCCACAAGTGACATCACAACCACAAACTGCACCCACAGGACATACACTGGCCTATCAGGCACTGAGCCACAAGTGACCTCACAAACACAAACTGCAGCCACATTACCAGCACTGGCCTAGCAGGCAATGAGCCACAAGTGACATCACAACCACAAACTGTAGGCATGTGACCAGCACTGGCCTATCAGGCACTGCGCCACAGCTGAAATCACAACCACAAACTGCAGCCATGTGACCAGCACTGGCCTATGAGGCACTGAGCCACAAGTGACATCACCAACACAAACTGCACCCACATCACCAGCACTGGCCTAGCAGGCAATGAGCCACAAATGACATCACAAACACAAACTGCACCCACAGGACCAGCACTGGCCTAGCAGGCACTGAGCCACAAGTGACATCACAAACACAAACTGTAGGCATGTGACCAGCACTGGCCTATCAGGCACTGAGCCACAGCTGAAATCACAACCACAAACTGCAGCCATGTGACCAGCACTGCCCTATCAGGCACTGAGACACAAGTGACATCACAAACACAAACTGCACCCACATCACTAGCACTGGCTTATCAGGCACTGAGACAGAAGTGACCTCACAAACACAAACTGCAGCCACATTACCAGCACTGGCCTAGCAGGCAATGAGCCACAAGTGACATCACAACCACAAACTGTAGGCATGTGACCAGCATGGCCTTTCAGGCACTGAGCCACAAGTGACATCACAAACACAAACTGCAGCCACAGGACCAGCACAGGCCTATCAGGCACTGAGACACAAGTGACATCACAAACACAAACTCCACCCACATCACCAGCACTGGCCTTTCAGGCACTGAGCCACAAGTGATATCACAACCACAAATTGCACCCACGTGACCAGCACTGGCCTATCAGGCACTCAGCCACACCTGAAATCACAACCACAAACTGCAGCCATGTGACCAGCACTGCCCTATCAGGCACTGAGGTACAAGTGACATCACAAACACAACCTGCAGCCATGTAACCAGCACTGGCGTATCAGGCACTGAGACACTAGTGACATCAGAACCAAAAACTGCAGCCACACCACCAGCACTGGCCTATCAGGCACTCAGCCACAAGTGACATCACAACCACAAACTGCAGCCATGTGACCAGCACTGGCCTATGAGGCACTGAGCCACAAGTGACATCACAAACACAAACTGCACCCACATCACCAGCACTGGCCTAGCAGGAACTGAGCCACAAATGACATCACAAACACAAACTGCAGACATGTGACCAGCACTGCCCTATCAGGCACTGAGCCACAAGTGACATCACAAACACAAACTGCACCCACATCACCAGCACTGGCCTAGCAGGCAATGAGCCACAAGTGACATCACAACCGCAAACTGCAGCCATGTGACCAGCACTGGCCTATCAGGAACTGAGCAACAAGTGACCTCACAACCACAAACTGCACCCACATCACCAGCACTGGCCTAGCAGGCACTCAGCCACCAGTGACATCACAAACACAAACTGCACACACATCACCAGCACAGGCCTATCAGGAACTGAGCCACAAGTGACCTCACAAACACAAACTCCACCCACATCACCAGCACTGGCCTATCAGGCAATGAGCCACAAATGACATCACAACCACAAACTGCAGCCACATCACCAGCACTGGCCTATCAGGCACTGAGCCACAAGTGAAATCACAAACACAAACTGCACCCACATCACCAGCACTGGCCTATCAGGCACTCAGCCACAAGTGACCTCACAGCCACAAACTCCACCCACAGGACCAGCACTGGCCTATCAGGCACTCAGCCACAAGTGACCTAACAACCACAAACTGCACACACATCACCAGCACTGGCCTATCAGGCACTGAGCAACAAGTGACATCACAAACACAAACTGCACCCACATCACCAGCACTGGCCTATCAGGCACTGAGACACAATTGACATCACAAACACAAACTCCACCCACATCACCAGCACCGGCCTATCAGGCACTGAGCCACAAGTGACATCACAACCACAAACCGCACTCACATCACCAGCACTGGCCTATCAGGCACTGAGACACAAGTGACATCACAACCACAAACTCCACCCACATCACCAGCACTGGCCTATCAGGAACTGAGCAACATGTGACACCACAAACACAAACTGCACCCACATCACCAGCACTGGCCTATCAGGAACTGAGCCACAAGTGACCTCACAATCACAAACTGCACCCACATCACCAGCACTGGCCTATCAGGAACTGAGCCACAAGTGACCTCACAATCACAAACTGCACCCACATCACCAGCACTGGCCTATCAGGCACTCAGCCACAAGTGACATCACAGCCACAAACTGCAGCCACAGGACCAGCACTGGCCTATCAGGCACTGAGCCACAAGTGACATCACAAACACAAACTGCTCCCACAGGACAAGCCCTGGACTATCAGGCACTGAGCCACAAGTGACATCACAAACACAAACTGCACCCACATCACCAGCACTGGCCTATCAGGCACTGAGCCACAAGTGACATCACAAACACAAACTGCACCCACAGGACAAACACTGGCCTATCAGGCACTGAGCCACAAGTGACATCACAACCACAAACTGCACACACGTTGTGATATGTGCTAATTTTTTACATCAACTTGGGAAGTGATTTTACGATGAAATAGGCGCTAAGTACGGGCTATCACCAAATGAACCCCACCCGAGATGATTGTACTGAGCCAGCAGAGCGATATTGCATTGTGAAATGTATGCGCGCAACCTGAAGGCTACCACCCACAATGCAGAGGAAGACCCCAGCCTTCATCCCAACCCCCCCCAGCAACAGCCGGTGCAACCGCAGAAGTTACAGGAAGTGCTACGTATATCTGGAACTAGAACCGCATATAAGGGGACTGTGAGTGGGGGATTGCGCATGCCGTTGGTGGAGCAGGAGACTCCCCGGCCGCCCAGCGCTGTTTTGCTTACTTGTAACTTGCTCAATTATTCCATTAAATTGGAATTTATGCAACCCGGCACAAGTGGTTGTCAATTTGTCACGTTTACCTATAACAATTTTGGTGCCGTGACTCGGATGCAGGTTTCCCTGGTTTCGGGACTCTGATCAGGGGAGGCGCCCCATCTTCGGATGGCCCCTGAGTGGGTAGTTCCCCTACCACAACCTGTATTTCCGAACCCTAAATCGGACAAGTAAGCAAAAGAACTGCAGTACCCCGTAAACTTTGTGCACGAAGATCCGAACGAAGAGTCAGGACTGAGTGAGTATTGGTATGCGGTTCCGTTCGGTTGGGGTGGGATACCCGGAGCACGTCTGAGTGAGACGTCCCCAGGGGACGGAGTGAGTGCGGACCCTCCAGGAGGGTGATTGTGCAGCGGGGGACCGAAAAGGGGCACCTGTCGGCCGACTGGGCCACCCACTGCGAAGGGACAACCGTCCTAGCAGTCAAAGACTCGGGTGGTGTGAGTGCGGTCCCCTGCGGAGAGAAAGAGAGAGAGTGACTGAGGTGGGTGCTCCGGAAGATGGGACAGAAAAAGAGCAAGTCTTCTGATCCCATAGAGGTTACCCTAATGAATAAGCATTGGGATGACTGGCCTTCTAGGAAAGGGAAAAGTAAAAAGAAAATGGTATATTACTGCATGCAAGTATGGGGTGGGAAGCAGATTAGAAGAGACCACCTTTACTGGCCAATATATGGGTCTTCTGAAAATTGGATATGTCAGGCCCTGAATATACATGTAAATTCAAAGGAGCCCTTTAGTTTAGAAGAGAGTGAGTATGCCAGTTTATGGATAAGACCAGATACTCGGACCATGATATTTACCTTAAAAAGAAAAAGAGAAGGGTTCGAGGAAGAAAAGCAAAATGCTGGAGGAACTTCCCGTTTTTCCGCCCCCCCCCATATTCCCTCAACTCCGGCTCAGAATGCCGAGCATCGGACGCATATGTCTGATCTAAGGACCATAATAGTTCAGGGAATCAGGGAATCTGTTCCCAGGGGGCAAAATATTAATAAGGCCTTTCCAGATATCAGAAGGAAGTTAGAGAAGTTAGATGATTGGCAAGATAGAGGACTGGACGAATTGCTGAGGGAAGCTCAGAAAGCGCATGTGCGGAGGGAAGAGGAAACCCATCGGTGGTAGGCAAAGATTCTGGTGGCAGCAGTCTGAGAAGGACAGAGAGGGATCCAGGCACAACCCCCTAGGTCGTATAAAGTTCAGGAAAGGTAGAGAGGATGAATGGGGAAATAAAAAAACAGTTAACGAAGCTAATGATGGAAACCCAGATGAATTGGATCAAGTGTTTACCCTTAGCTTTGTTGAATATACGAACTCAGCCCAGAACTGACACAGGAGTCTCCCCTTTTGAAATGTTATATGGGATGCCATACGATTTAGAAATACCAAAAGAACATCCTAAAGTAGAAGAGAGATTATTACAGAAATATATTACAGAGCTTATGAAGAGAAGACAAGAATTGATAAAGAAAGGACTAATAGTACAGAGACCTCCACTAGATGTAGCCATTCACCGAGTTAACCCTGGAGACAAGGTTTTAATTAAAACCTGGAAAGACTCGTCCTTGACTCCCCACTGGGAGGGACCTTTTCTTGTCTTGCTTACCACAGACACTGCTATTCGCACCGCAGAGCGAGGATGGACACATGCCAGCAGAATTAAAGGGCCGATCTCAGAATCATCGTGGGAAGCCTTTGGAAACCCAGACAATTTAAAAGTAACCTTTAAGAAGAAACCTAGAAACCTCGATAAGTAAGACTGCATTTGTAAAACCTCACATTGTATTTGTTATCCCTTTGTGTGTTATGAATGTAGGATTTGTAAAGAGAAGTAGTGGACTCATTGGTAGCATGGGTACCTCCCTAGCAGCAGTTGTCGCCTTTGTTATGGCAAATTGACCTATTTGACATTAAAAGGGTTCTCAAGAAAAGATCGGTAGAACGGTGGGAAGCTTTTGCTAAAAGGAGTACAACCAGAGAAAGGTTGTACCTATGCCAACCACCCCGATCACATAAGGCCAAAATTGAAAACACCAATTGTAGGTGGACCGTGCCGTATGTTGAATGTCACTCTTGAGAACTGGGAAGCCTTTAAAATCAGAAAGGCTCATAAAGGAGGTTCCCCTGAAGAATACGGCTGCTGTCGAGAAGACGGTACACCCTGCTGCTCTGAGCAAAAGAGTAAGCAGAGGAGACAGAGATGTACAGAAACTGTGGGGATTGAGGCCGTTAAGCCACCTCCTAAGCAGGAATACCCAAAATTGTAAGACCCAGACTCTTTAAAGTCCCAGAGACACTTGGCATCACGGATCGCCCCTCCAAGGCATTAAGGGTTCGTAAAATATCCGTTAGCCAAGCCATGGGTCCACTACTCCTCTGGAAGATGATTGTGCTAGGCTTATTAGGAAGACGAATCAAAGGGGAACATAATATACACCAACCCCTTAAGTGGTCATTAATAAGGTGGGAGGATCAAACAGTGATCCAAGTACGAAGTGTACCCGGGAGTCCTACATTCACAGCTACTTTATGTGAGTTGGTGCCTATTGAACCATGTCTAGATCATATGGGGTTTTACTTTTGTCCTAGTTCTAATCCTGGGCGAGGATACTGTAACTACCCAAACTCTTATTATTGTGCTTATTGGGGATGTGAAACTATAGCCTCTGATTGGACTCCAGAAGCAGGGTCAGATAAGTTTTTATCAGTAACATGGGGGCCTTCTGGGTGTACCCCTCCCTAAAGAGGATTTCCAGCTGGGGTATCAGGGAAGTCCCCACTATACCCCCCCCCCCGGGAGCTTGTAAACATTTAGTGATAAATATCACCCGTCCGGAGGATCCGGGATGGTTTTTGGGAAAGACCTGGGGAGTCCGGTACTGGGAGTCCGGGACCGATAGAGGTGGATTAATTTTCATAAAGAAAGAAAGTGTGCAATCCATTCCTCAAGCAATAGGGCCGAATCTAGTTATAGCGGGAACTGGAATTTCCTCCCTAGTGAAGCAACAACAAGGCCTTAGCACCCTATGGGCGGCTGTAGATGAGGACTTGGAACGAATAGAAAAATCCATTACAGCCTTAGAAAAGTCGTTAACATCACTATCAGAAGTTGTGTTACAGAACAGAAGAGGGATGGACCTCTTATTTTTACAACAGGGAGGATTGTGTGCAGCCCTAGGAGAAGAATGTTGCTTTCATGCAGATCATACAGGAGTTGTCAGGGATACTATGGCGAAACTGAGAGAAGGCCTTGAAAGACGTAAAAAAGAAAGAGAAGCCCAGCAAGGGTGGTATGAATCATGGTTCAGTCATTTTCCCTGGCTAACCACCCTATTGTCTACAATCGCGGGTCCATTGGCTTTATTAGTACTTGTGTTGACCTTTGGACCGTGTATAGTAAATAGAATAATTAACTTAGCAAAAAGCAGACTCGAAGCGGCCCACCTACTGTTGATAAGAAGTCAATATGAACAACTGAATGAAGATGAGAGTAAGCATAACCCTATGCTCTCCCTGGCACGGGAGGCTGTTGTTCGATTTGATGAACAAATTAAAAGGGACCAAAACAAAAAGGGGGGATTGTGATATGTGCTAATTTGTTACATCAACTCGGGAAGTGATTTTACGATGAAACTAGGCGCTAAGTACGGGCTATCAACTCGTGAAGTGATTTTACCATGAAACTAGGCGCTAAGTACGGGCTATCACCACATGAACCCCACCCGAGATGATTATACTGAGCCAGCAGAGCGATATTGCATTGTGAAATGTATGCACGCGACCTGAAGGCTACCACCCACAACGCAGAGGAAGACCCCAGCCTTCATCCCGACCCCCCCCAGCAACAGCCGGTGCAACCGCAGAAGTTACAGGAAGTGCTACGTATATCTGGAACTAGAACCGCATATAAGGGGACTGTGAGTGGGGGATTGCGCATGCCATTGGTGGAGCAGGAGACTCCCCGGCCGCCCAGCGCTGTTTTGCTTACTTGTAACTTGCTCAATTATTCCATTAAATTTGAATTTATGCAACCCGGCCCAAGAGGTTGTCAATTTGTCACGTTTACCTATAACACACGTGACCAGCACTGGCCTATCAGGCACTGAGGCACAAGTGACATCACAACCACAAAATGCACCCACATGACCAGCACTGGCTTATCAGGCACTGAGCCACAAGTGACCTCGCAAACACAAACTGCAGCCACAGGACCAGCACAGGCCTATCAGGCACTGAGCCACAAGTGACATCACAAACAAAAACTGCACACACGTGACCAGCACTGCCATATCGGACACTCAGCCACAAGTGACATCACAATCACAAACTGCAGCCACATCACCAGCACTGGCCTATCAGGCACTGAGCCACAAGTGACATCACAACCACAAACTGCAGCCACATCACCAGCACTGGCCTATCAGGCACTGAGCCACAAGTGACCTCACAAACACAAACTGCACCCACAGGACCAGCACTGGCCTATCAGGCACTGAGCCACAAGTGACCTCACAAACACAAACTGCAGCCATGGGCCTAGCAGTTGCCTATCAGCCACTGAACAGAAGTGGCCTCACAGATACTAAAATTAGCAACGTGGCTGCTGGTGGCCTAGCAGATCCTGTCCATATGATTCCACAAACACAAGCAGCAGCAATATCCATCAAGCTGGACTGTCAGGTGCTCAGGCTTGAGAGACCTCACAGGCAGCCATGAAGCCAAATAGCTGCTCCTGGCCTCTTTGCAACTGAGGCACAATTGACCTCAACAAGCACAAACAGCAGCAATGTCCATGCTGATCGCCAGTCACATACTGATGCACAACTCACCACAAAAGCACTAAGGGCAGCAACGGACCTGCTCTTCGTTTATGAGGCATGGAGACACAAGAGACCTCACCATCGTCACCAACGCTACATGCATGCTGTTGGCCTACCAGATTCAGACACACAACTCACCTCACAAGCACAAATGGCATCGACCTGCCTGCTGCTGCCCTATCTTTGACTGAGTCACAAGGGAGCTGAAAAGTGCAAACCTTCACAGAGGAGAAGCTCATCTGGGCCACTCGCACGTCCCTTGATTATGCTGTGATCACTCCATACAGAACAGTCTTCTGCAAATGGCTTTCATCTCCTGACAAGACTCTCTCCAGATCATGGGACAGCTCCACTCTGGCACCCTGGCGACAAATCACAAAAGGAACAATTGGTCTCGCTTTTCCTTTAGTACCATCAAGTCCGAGCTGGGAGCCTTCGCACTGCAGCACCTACACAATGGCAGCAGCATGCCACTTCCATTTCTAGTGCATTTCTAGGGACAGAGATCAGCTGAGGGAGCAGCTGCACTGCAAAGGCTTTCTGACACTCTCAGATCAGCTCAGCACTGCACCAGGCATCAACCTGATGCCAGACCTCTGCTCTGACACCTGCTCTACAAACACACCGCCTCTGCCCCACACAGCTGCCTCTTCTGCTAGATACAACCAAGTGCCAGCAAGAACAGATGCATGCAGGACACTTGCCACTTGCACACTCCACAGCCACTGCTCTGCTCGCTGCCTTCCCTTGGCTCCTCAACCCAGACACACAGGCAAGCTCTTGCGGTAACACCACAAGGTGGCCAAGGCACTCTAGGCTCATGAGGCATGTGCAGAAGAGCAGCACAAGATTAGGCAGGGACAGAGCTGCCTCCTTGGGTGATGCTGCTCTTTTCAGAGGGAAGGATCCTGCTTTCTCTGGGCACAGCAGGCTGCTGCTTTCCACCCCCATCCCCTCACGAACCTCCTGCTAGGGATGGGGGCATGGGGATTTTCTGTAGTAATACAAAAGATACAGATACAACACAGAAACACTTGAGAGTCCGGAAGGCCTCCTGAGCCCAAAGGAACCTCTGTTCCTTTCCTTTAGTTACTTGCACAAGGAGCCCCAGTGCAGAGAAAAAGGGTGCAGAGGATTTGACATGAGGCCCGAGCAATGAGACAGACCCACACTCGATGGCTGCTGAAATGACAGCTGTCCTGGCTGCGCAGCCTCTGCAGCACCAGTCCGCGCTCCACAGCTGGCTTCACAGAGCACTGAAGGCTGGGTGCCACGGGCAACCTGGCCCTGGGCACATCTTCACCCCTCCCAGAGCCAGCAGCCCAAGAGCTCTGAGACTTCCTCAGGTCAACCTACGGACGCTTTGGGGCACTCACACAAAGGCACTCAGGACATGCTGGCATCTATTATAAGGTTCTTGGACTCATCCTGTATGGCACCACAACCTCCTAGGAAAAGGAGGGGGCACCGTAGCATTTGTTGAGCGGGCTGGCAATAACAGCACTTGTGGGAGGCGGAATTTGCAGCACAGCAGAGGTACCAGGAGCTGAACCCACAACCCAAGTCACCCAGGGAAGACAGGCGCATTTATGGAAGCCTTCGCATCCATACGTAGCCTCTTCTCAGTCACTTGCAGCTGCTTTCACAGAGGGCTCACAACGCTGGCCAAGATGTTGACAGGTACAGGGACACAGCCTGGCATCCTGCCTCCATCCTCAGCGCCTCTAGCACTGCACTGGGAACCTCCATGAGTGGAGCAACCTAGAAAGAAAGAAAGAATCGGAGTGTTACTGGCAGTTCTGCTGGCCTTACGGAGTCGCAACAGGCAGGGGCAAATGTCTCCCCTCTGTGCTGAGCTCTATTGGTGAGAACACAGCCAGCAGGGCCACCAAGACGTTCTACCCCTCTTTTTGGCACAGGTGACACCATGTCTGTATACCAGGTCCTGTTTGGGCTCTCCAGTTCTGCACAGGCGCTAACACACTGCAGGGAGTCCAGCACAGGGACACCAAGACGGTCAGGGGCTGCAGCGTGGGGCATAAAAGGAGAGGCTGCGAGAGCTGGCTTTGTTCAGCCTAGACAAGAGAAGGCCAACGGGGATCTTCATGCTGTGCACAGCTACCTTATGGAGGGCACAGAGAAGACGGAGCCGGATTTTCTTGGAGGTGCACACTAGTAGCATGGGAGGCAACAGGGACAAATCGGACAATGGGAACTGCTTCTGAGACATTAAGAAGAAACCTTTTTCTCCGTGACGGTGGCCAAACTGCGGCACAGGGATCCAGAGAGGTTCCCAGATCTCCATCCTTGGAGGTAATCAAAACTTCACTGGAAAAGGCCCCAAGATACCTCCTCTACTGGCACCTGCCTGGAGCAGGGCGTTGGAGCCCTGCTACCTCCACATGGCTCCCCCATTGCAGCCTCAAGGAATATGCTAGTCTGAGACTCTTGCCAAAGGCACCAGAGGCTTTGGAGATGCCGCCTCCACCGCTCAACAAGGACAGGTGTCTCAGAGCCACCCATCGCCCTCACAGGCCTGACTTCTTGGGAGGGGGCATCTCCCCTCTCTGCAAGGCTCTGCGTAGGCACAACGTGCAGAAATGCCTCTGACTGCTTTCATTAACTACCCATCTCGCTGAGGGACTGGAATGGATTAGCGTCTGAGATGGGAAGATGCAATGAGGGTCCAGATTCAGCAGAAAGCCTTTAAGGAGGGAGAAGAGAACTCTCTCCAGCAGTCAGTAAAATCCCAAAGACTCACGGAAGCATCAAACCCTTCCGAAACTGCAAGCCTGAACCTCAGCTGACACAAACCACCAAACTGGGAGCAGCCCTGCCTCGCACCACGATGCTCCAAGGAGGCAACACGGTCACCAACAGTCCTCACCCAGGTCTCCCAGAAGGACACTGTGATGGCAGGCTGGGCCTTGGGAGCAGAGCACTGCTCTCTCCAGACACCTCCTCCCACGCTGAGCAGCAAAACACTGGCGCCACCACCCGGCTCCACCACAGGGCATCTCGCACTGTAACACGCCGTTACCTCCACACCTCACAGAGGGTTGGCAACCAACACACGCCTCTGCATCAGCAACACACAGCCCACAGCACCACACATGGCAGCACACAGGGCACCCCAAGCACCCCACAACACACAAAGCCCAACTCTCCAGACCTTCCATTCCTTTCTAGTCCTCCAAGGCCTTGCAACAGGCTCTGCCTCTGAACAGCCACTCACAGCCCGGGGCCTGCTCACTTCCACCTCCAGGAAGCAGACAAGAAGTGCTCTCACAGTGGCTGATCAGGCCAGCTTTTCCCTCTCGCTTGTGTCTCAACTTCTCTGAAGAAGAAATCTCTTTCAAAATGTGGCCCATACCCTTTTTGGGGGGTGACATTCCTTCTGTCTCCTCCAACTGCCTTTGCACCCATTCTCCAATGACTGCATACTTGGACAGAAAATCAGAGACCCCTAAAGTGTTACAGTTCCAAATGTGTCATAAAAGCAGCTGGACACCTCAAAGACAGAGACAGCATGCAGACCTTGCAATAAAATCTCACAGGCTCCCTGCTCTTTTGACAGGGGCAACTTCTAAAGCACACACACCCTGGCAAGAAGAGATTATTCACACCACTGCTCACACCAGCACTACATTCATTTAGCAGCCTCAAAAGCCTAGCTGCACTCCCTAGCTGACTGCGAGGACGCTGCAAGCTTCTACTTAGCAACAAGCGGAAAGGCAAACTCCATGTCCATGTTCACCACAGAACATCATCCACATTTTAAATGTAGCAGTACTAACTCATGATGACGGAGTGGAATAAAATTTGTGTCAGATGATGTGGAATATCGACTTCTGCTTGATTAATGAGTTGCATTTCTGTATTGCTGTAGAGCTCTGCAGGGGTCAATCCCTCCTCTGAGCACACGCAACAAACCCAGAAGTGACCTCACCACCAACATCCAGGCCATGCGTCTTCTCCTGACCTGTCAGCTGCTCACACAGAGGTGTCATCACATCACAGATTCACATCATGGCCTCATAATACTCACAATGCTCTGAAACACCCATTGCCTACCAGTTACTACACCAAAAGATTAGCTTCTGCTATGCATTATCAACACCTAGCCTATGAAATTTAAGAATTGCAGAACAGCCTGCAAGTAATTCTTGACAACATTTTCTAACGGGAGGATTGCATGGGAGCAGCGATCATGAAACTGAAGACAGCAGGGCCTCGTGTCCCAGGCACAGGCAGAAGCCTTCCCGCAACTCAGAACTCCGCTTCCTTCCCCAATGCTGAACAAAACCAGAAAATCCTCTACACATCCAGGACAACAAGCATTCTCCTATTTTAGGCCCTGACAATTGGAGACACGTGGAAGGACTCAGGCCAGGGCATCTCAGTTGGTGAAACCAGCAGAGACACAATTCAGCAACTCTTCACCCTGACCTAGGAGCATGAAAAGAACAACGGCAACTGCAAGCACTGGCCGTTCATCAACTTTCAAGGCCCTTGACATGCTGACGGGCAAGTGAAGAGTTAACAGGGCTGAAGTTTGTCAATTGATATGCAGAAGAACTGATAGCACAAGAGCTGAGGTGCACAAAGCTGTTGAACAGAGGACTTAACAGGACTAAAGTTGTCTACCAACCGATATGCGCAAGGACTGATATGCGCAAGGCTGCGGAATGGAAGCATTAACAAGACTGAAGAAGTCTGCCACCTGGAATCTGCACGGACCCCCGGGGAGGGAAGAAACAATACGGAGGTATCGTGGTCTTGCCTCGCTAGCAGGGTCCTCCCAAGCAGACAAACAAACAGTCCTGGGATTGTGAAACTCGCAGAGGTCAGCAAAAGCGTTGTTTGCCCAGAGCCCCAGCCGTATAAAAAGAGACTTGGGAGCTAGGAGAGTTTGAGCAGGGGCGGGAACGTGACCTGACCATCCTCTCCGCCTGGACCGTGAGTATTCCCCCCCCTCCCCTTTTCCTGGGACGCTGGGTTAAGGGAACTCCTCGAGGTTGAGAGCCCTCTCACTAGGAGAGTGAACAAGAAAGCTTTCAAGTAGGGATAAGCAGTCCTTCCAATTAATAACGCAGTAATCGACGGTTTCAGGTTATCCTTTCTAAATTAGTAATCGCATTATTTTAATGGATGTTACTAATCCAAGAACTTGTGTGAGGAAATAAACATCTTTTTTATTTTTATTATATTACTGTCTCAGTCGTTGCTATCGAACCTTCATAGCATGACAGCATGACGCAAGCAAAACAGCTCACACTTACAGAGCTCTTCTGCAAACACCCTTCACCCTGCTGCCAGGCTCACAGGTCGCGGCGCAAAGCAAGAGGCAGGGAGCAAAAACAACGGCTAAGGCACGGCATCACATGTGGGCACAGCCTCTCTCAGAGCCACTCCAAAATGCAGTTTTCATAACAAAAGACACCATTGGGAAGGGCACCTCGCGACGACACCAGCAGCCTGCTCACACTTTGCCCAGCACCTCCCAAACGCACCTCAAAGCAGCACCTGGGGCTGCGCTGGCAGCAGCAGCTCAGCGAAACGCTTTAACAGGGATCCCAGAGCCACCACAGGGCCAAAGGTTCCTGCCCCCAAACCCCACCGAGCCGCCCCGGCCCAGCTGCTCGCGGCAGGCCGCCACGTCTGGCTGCAGGGCAGCTCCCGCCTCTGGCCCACGTCGCTCTGGCCCCTGCTCACGGCCCCACCAGCCCCTGCTGCAGCTCCTGCAGCAAAGCAGCCCCGGCAAAGCCAGCACCGCTGCCCCGCCCCGGCGGGAGGGCACCCGCCGCCATCTGAACGCGCCCGCAGCCCCCACCAAACGCTCTCGCCCGCTCGCTTCTCGCCTGCTTTGCTCCCGCTCCTCTTCCACCTCTTTCTTTGACGTCTGTTTTTTCCCCACATGTTGGACTGCAATTGGCTGACAGAGCCATCAGTGAAATCGATGCCCGCCCTCCTCCTCCGGACAGCCAATAGGAGGGCTGCACTGGGGCGATGCCATGGCAACATTGGGCCCTCCTGCCCTGGCGGCCAGCTCCGCCCCCTCCCCCGCGGTCGGGCGCCATGTTGTGGGGGGCAGCGCGGGGCGCGGCGGGGCCTGGGGGCAGCGCGGTGCTGTGTGGGCGGGCAGTGCGGGGCCCCGGGGTGTGGCCGCTGCCCCGGCGGTGCTGGGCTGTGCGGCAGGGGGCCCGCGGGGCTGCTGGCTGCCCTGTGCCCTGGGGGCCGTGCGGGGCATGGGGGGGCAGCGCTGGGGCCTGTGCTGGTGGCATCCGTGGTGCCGCTGTGGGGGCCCTGGGGCTGGCCGTGGCACCGGAGCCCACAGGCAGCATCCTGCTGCCCCCAGGGCAGGGCAGGGCAGGGCAGGGCAGGGCAGTGTCCTCTCCCCCTCCTTCCCTGGCCCCCTGCCCACGGCAGCCCCGGAGCTCGGCTAGGGAGCGGTGGTGTGGGGTTGTGAGGGGGCTGGGGGAGATGGCTGTGTTGGGCTCACCCCAGCACTGCCCACCCCAGCTCAGAGAAAAAACCTTGGCGTCAGCCAGGACCTGTTGAATGGGGATTGCACCTCCACCTGTTTCCAGGCTGCTCTCTCCAATGTATTTTCTTTTGGGTGCAGAGGTTTGAGCCCAATTTGCAGGAGGACGGGGGCTGTGGCCATCTGAAGATGGCATCTCTGAGCCCAAAACATGCTGCGCCAAGCTGGAAGCATAAAAGGATCAAGGGGGAAGGAAGAGAGATTTTTCCCAAACACCCAGAGGACTTGGGGTTATTAAAAGGTGAAGGTTTTATTATCATATACGGACATTTCCAGCAGGGTCTTGAGAGCCCCATGGAGCTGCAGGCCACCTCAGCGTCTGGGATGCAGGACCCCTTTCCTCTCAGAGCCAGACCCCAAAGAGGACCCACTCCCAGGGAAACCTGTCATGGATTCCCATGCCCCCCCCACCCTAAGAGGCGATGGAGCTGGCCGCACAGAAGCCTTGGGGCTCAGGACAGCCCCATCCCCAGGACCCAGCAGTCCTGGCTGCCACATTGTCCCCCGAGCCAGAGGGGACCCTCAGGCAGGGCTCTCGCAGCAGCCCCCAGCCCTGTCCAGGCACCCCCACAGCCCGGGATCCGCAGCAGTTTTGGCAGTTAACAGTCTCTGTGCGACACCTCGGGAAGGATCTCCCAAAGCCCTTACCCTCGGTGGAGAGCCGCAGGAGTGCAAGGGACAAGGAGCTGTGGTCCTGGCTGATGGTGTCCATCCAGCAGTCCTCCATCTCGCTTGCCCTCTTGCTCTCGTTTCACCTCTCCAGCCAGAGAAACAGGACGCTCTTCCCATCTCATTACCCAAAACTCCTTTCCAACATGCCCCTGCTCCTCTGCCTGTTGGTGAGGGGCCTCAACGTGGCCCCACTGCCTCCTGTCCCCTCTCCTTGCCGTGGAGCCACTAGGAAGGGCAGCCGTGGGGAGGGTGTGAGCAGTGCCCAGGAGTGCCTGGGCCTCACAGGGAAGTGAGGGTCCCCGCCCACGACACTGGGGAGACCTCCCTGTGATGTGGCACGTCCCATTGGGACCTCAGCTCGTGTCATCTGGGGGCTCAGTAGGTCACTGCCATGGAGATGGCACAGGCAGGGAGAGAGCAGAGAGATTTCCCCTCACATCCTGGAAAGCCATCACTTCCCTTCACTGCAGTTATTTTCCATAATTTTCTGATAAATCCTTCAGGAATGTTTCCAGACAGTGTCAAAGACTGTGAAATATCTCAAACGGGGCACTGGAGATGTCACTTCTGCACCCCTGCGCTGACAGGTCACTGCACTGGGCAGACCTGTGCAGGAATCTGGGGTTGGATGAACCAGCACAAAGCATGGCCACAGGCTGAGAAATGCTTTGGTGAGCCTCAAAACTGGTTTCTGCTGTGGGCCCCTCTTTTTGTGGAAGCAGGATGTAGGACAATGTGGGACAGGACGTAGCTTTCCTCCTTTAGGCACCAAGGCAGGCTCTTTGCTTTTAGAAGTGCTCGGCAAGGTTTCTCAGTCGGCAGTGCTTGAGCTAGAGATGCTATGCCAGAGAAGAGCAAACATAGCCTTAACACACATCATCCAGAGGCCCTTATCCAGGACCCTGGAGCCTGCCAGGTTCCAAAGCCATGGGTGAGGCCAGATAGCAAATGTGGGGAAGTTTTCCCATTTCCCATGAAGTTTGCCCATCTTTCCTTCTGGCTGAGCCTGAGGAAAGCCATTTCTCATCCCTGGGCCTCATTTGGTCCTTGTGCTTTTCAGTGTCACCTTGGGGCTGTGCGAGAATTCTCCCCTGGGTACGCTCCTCAGCCCCCTGCCCTCCTCCTCCCCGCAGGCACCCTTGCTCTCCCGGGTCTGTACAACCCTGACATCCTGGATCTCCCACATTTTATGACTCTGGGCTTCTCAGGACATGCCCATGTACTGCAGTGCTGCTGTCCAGGCTCCGGTGCAGAGCCTATGAGGCAGTGAAATGCCTCAGGACGTGCATTTTGACTCACTCCCAAGTTTGTGAGATGACCAGCTCCCAGCTCTGCAGCTGCTGAAGTTTGAGAGCATCCCTACAACCAGCCTTCCTGCTCTTCCTAATCTCTGCACAGTTTTGGGGCAAATCTTGCAGAAGGGAGACTCCATCCCCCTTGAATACTGTGAGAGATGTGGCTTTCCAAGTCACTGCAAAAGGAAGGACTCCTTTACTTCTTTGGGTTGCTTCTTGAGCCTGTGGCACCCCCTCTGTGATGCTGGGAGCCCCAGCTCTGCACTCTGAGTCTCTGCTCTTTCTCTCCCTTGTCTCCTGCTTGACTACCCAAAGTCTTCTCCACACACCAGGGGCATGGGAAGTGCTGCTCTAGAGAGCTCATTTGAAGCTGTGACACGCTGTGAAGCTGAAGGCCTGAAGGAGGCTAGTCTGGGATGTGGCTGTGCCCCCACACCCCCTCCTGCTCCCAGCCTGAGGATGCAGGAAGGTCTCCAGGGAGAGCAGTGGGTTTGGGGGTGGGTGAGATGGGTTTCCCTCAACATCCCTGGGTCCTGCATGGGTTTCTCTGAGTGCTCAGGAAAATCCCTCTTCTCTAGGGGCTTGCATCAAGACTTTTCCAGACTTTTGTACAGAAACCCAGCCTGGTCTGGGATCCCCAAGAGCAGCACGGCCCCCAGCATCGCCCGGGACCCCCAGGAGCTGTGTGGCTCTCTCTTCTGTTCCCCCATTCCCCGATTAAATGGACAGTTTGTAACCTCACCTTTACAACACTCCATCTGGACACTGCAACATTGTGACTCCTCCCCTAGCTCATTCCCATAGGCAGCTGCTGATTTGTGACCTGCCTATTGGCTGGCAGGAGGAGGGGGGCGGGTCTGGATTTCACTGAAGGCTCTGTCAGCCAATCGGAGTCCACCATGTGGAAGAAAAACAGACGTGAAAGAGAGAGGTGGAAGAGGAGAGGGAGCGGAGCAGGGGAGGCTTTGGGTGGAAAGCAGGACCGGGCTTGGGCAGCTTGTTTCTCACAAGAACGTGAGAAACGCTCTGCCCCCCCTGGCCAGTATAACTGCTCTGCCTGGCACTGAGGCACAGGAGGACTCAGGGTGGAGATCGGGCTCTGCAGAGAAGAGCCCCAGGGGCAGAGTTAGGAAACAAGAAAAGACCTCGAATGCGGAAAGCCGGCATCTTTAAGTACACCAGAAACCAGCAGGGGCTGGAAAATGCCCCAAGCTGTAGTAAAAGTTTCTGAGCATAAAGAAAAATCAATGAAAAAAAAGAAAAACTGTTCAAATTTGAAAAATAGATGGATGTAACCGAGTAACCTTAAAAGAAGTAGCGTCAGCAGTTACAGTTAAAACCAAACTATAACAACCTAATGGCCTTGGTAGGCTTTTCTTTTTGTCTGGGTTTTACAGAGTGACCCTCTGAAGAGCAACAACTTGAAAAGAAGCAGCCAGAAAGAGTGGTAGAATTGTTAGGCTAAGTAATGTGGTTTTTAAAAGTATCTAAATAATAGAATGAATCTAGGAGCCAGGAGAGAAGTAACATCAAAGGAAGATGGCAGACCTAAGAATGAGGGGATACTCATACCAGGCTGATAACGAAACTCAACAGCTGTATTCTAGTGTTTGTAAAAATTGATGATCCTAAGGAAGGGGCTAACACCTTCCCTTGATGAAAGGAAAGGAAAGAAAGAGAAAAAGATGGTAAAATCTAAGCATAAATGTAACAGCTGTTGATCTGAAGTTCAAGTTGTCTGTTTCCTATAGAGAAGACAGGGAAATATGGGAAAATAATAAAAAAAAAGGTGACCAACTCTATTTGAAGCTCCTCTAAAGGGAACTATTCCAGCTTGGGGAACAAACTGATCTTTCGGTGCAGGAAAGAAATGCCTGCAATTAAAGGAAATAAGATTTCTGTGTTAAGATATGGAGCTGGAACAACACTCGGATTCACCGAATTTGGGTCAATAGGCCAGACCAATCATGTTGCTATTAGGATTAAGACTGTTATTTTTAACAGTTGTTTACGTGTTACTGCAAATGGGCATGCTTTGCTTTTGGCGTCTATTAATAGCAATGCACATTTCCCCAGTACTGTGCTTACCAAAAAGCCACCCACTGCACACCAAGGGGAATTTGCTGACTTCTGAAATAAATGCGTGTGTCTGGCGGTGTCAAGGGGTGGAGTGACAGGCACCACACAGGCAAGCGTGGGACTCTGGATGGTGCAGCCCACAGAAGAGGGGTTTGCTCTGGGGTGATCCCAGGAGTTAAGGAACCCCGGGTGCATCACGGCTGGAGCCACCACACTGTGGGGTTGCTGCAGCCTGGGGGCAACCGTCTAACGACCCCACGACTGACAATTCCAGACAGAGGAGAAGTGACACCACAGACTCACCCCATAAACATCTAGGTGCTGTGGAACCATTCCCCACAGAACGACCTGTTCATGGGTGCTGTTGCCAACTGAGCAGTGCTGTGGGCTGAGCACTAGGTTACCTGTTGATGTGCATGCTGTTATTGACTGAGGCCATACAGCTTTTGTGTAACTGCGGTCTGGCGTTGTTTTGACTGGCTATAGAAAAGAGTAAGCCACAGAAGTTGGTGTGGACTCTGACCGACCATCAGCTGGCCTGTGGATGTGAATGGCGTGGTGAGGAGAATCCAGGCAAAACCGTGCCGGAAGGGTGGCCAATAAAGGGCGAGAGCGGTTGCTGTACCGTGCGTCCATGATTTAACTGTAGAGCTCTGATATGTATATATATTTTTTCAGTTCTGTTATATTTCTAGCTTTTTTTGTTATAACCTCTTATCTCTAATAAATTCTCATACTTGACAAATGATGATCTCTCGGAGTTCAGTGCAAATAAACCCGAATCTGAAAGAATCACAGACGCCCCTCTATTGGCGTGTCACAGGTAACACTCACAAGGGGCATCAAATCTCTTGAACGGGATGGTTGGTTACTGTCCAGATGGTGGTGGCAGTCTCCTTTGCCAGGGTCCTTCCAACAGTGGCTTCCACTGGATCAGATGAGACTCCCCGAACTGTTCTTCTGGGGAATTTTTATAGTCCAGCTGGCTTGTGGTCCTGTGTGACCTCTCCAGCATATGCATGAGCCATTGCTACTGATTACCTTAAACTGCGTATCAAAGCATCTCCTAACTCTCCTAAGAATGCACAGAAGACTGTTCTACATAGCCGCTTCTTCATTTGCAGGAGCAGTTTGTACTGTCGATTTTCAAGGGCCTTAAGTATTTACAGTTTAATCAGTTCTGCAGCAGGAGCTGCTGCAGAGATTCTGAAACAGCCAGATACTCCACCTGAGATGGTACTCACCACATTTAAGCACAGGAATTGGTCCAGGCACAGCAGGATCTGCCTCTAGAAATCTCTAGAACTGTCTGAAATACCCACTTGGAGAGGTTCTGCACCAGTCAGTCCAACACTTAATTTGGAAAGTGGTAGGAGTTCAGTCAGTCTCCTAGTTTCAAGTCCATCCCCTGTTTCAGACCTGCCCATCAGCTCACCTGTGTGGATTACTAGATGGGGGAGTTCCTGGGCCACCCAAGGGATTAATGACTTGAGTGCTCTGAGTGTGCACACAGGCACAGGCCTGATAGCCTGGTGCCTACCCACACCACAATTCTAACTGTAAGAGAAACCTGAATTTCATACCTGGAACTTGATTTCCAGAGCTTTTGCCACAAGTACTGGCTCTTAGCTAGCACTCTGGCCTACCTCTGCAAGCAAGTGAGGCAGGAGAGTTGTTTCCTGTGTCTAAAGACAGGTGGGATGAATCAACCTTTATTTCATGCCATTGGATATAAACAAAGAGAAAATGAGAATCCCTTGTGCAGTTCTGGTCTCCCACCTCAAGAAAGAAAAGTAGGACTAGGAAAAGGGAAGGGAAAGTTGATGAAGGCAGCAAGGCAAATTTCACCACACATGACATTAGTTACTCTTGTCACACCTTCAACTGACTGCCTTCTGAAATGGATCCTCCCAACCATACCATAGCGGGAAAATTCTTCCTCAAGGCCTTTTCAGTCACTCATGAAATGCAAGTCCTCTTCTTCACACTGCCGTGGGTGATTTATCTGCTCACTGCCATGGGGCATATGGTCATGATATCTATCATTTGACTCAACCACCAGTTCCACCCCTAGTGTATCTCTTCCCCAGCAGCTTCCCCTTCCTAGATATTTGGTTCCCTTTGCCCCTAAAAGGTTTGTCAGCCTCATCTTGGAGATTAAGACCATCCCACGGCTGCTTGCCGGTTCCAGACCGTGCTTTCCATCTTCCTGGGCACTGCTGAGTTCAGCCTGCTTGTTGTGCTTTCTTTTGATTGCTGTGGGGCCATTTGCAACCAGTTGCACTGCACCATCTTTATGAAGCCCTGGTTGGACTCCACACTCATCTTTATCCATTGGCTGATGGCATCTCTATCCTTGCTCAGCCCCACCATCTTATATACCAAAGTACCCTGTGTCCCCAGTAAAGAGACTCTTTCTTCTGTGGCCTCATCCCTTTGATGAGAGCAGCCTGCATGGGCACCAGCTACCTTCAAACATGAGCTTTGTTCCCTTCTCTGCTGTGTTGCTGAGCTCCTTCACATTGACCCCTGTGTCTTATGTGTGCACTAGATGCACTATCCTGAGAATACCCTCTGGGAAAGAGCCTTCTTCACCTGCATATCTCACACTGCCATCGTCACTACTGCATATGGTAGCTCCATTTTTGGCTACGAGGGGCCTGAATACAGCAAATCCTTTGAACCAACCAAAGCCAGATAAAAGGCTTCAACAGAGGGTTACCCCCATGGTGAGCAGAGAAGCTGCTTTGCTGTAAGCTCTCAGCAGCTTTGCAGGTTCCTCTAAGAAAGTACATTGAGGAGAAGCATGATTTTAGCTGACAACCAGAAGACTAAAAAGACACAACCCTTTGAGCGTTGGAACTTACCCAGAAAATGGGGAGCTGAGACTGTCACCTCTGATTCACTGAGGCTACAGTGATATTGCTGTAGGTGACTGGGCTTGAGCTTTTGCTCAAATAATTACAGCCAGTGGTTCAATTTCAGCATATCTTCCAGATGAACCTAGTCCAGAGATTCCCTTATGCCAGACTAGAAGCAGAGAGTAAGACAGAGCATCTGGGATCTAGGACTAACCTGAGCCCCAAGTTAAAATGCCAGTGCGAACATGGGGTATTGCCCACTACTGAGCTTCCCGTTTTACTCTCTGTGTAAGAGTCACCCATTACACTCTGAGACAGGGTCTGCGGGACAACAGAGTCTGTGCAGAACCTCTGGTTCACTCCTTGAAATCCATCATCTCCTTCTCCCCTCCACCCTTGTATTTTTGAGGCATCCTATTTGTGGAGTCTTCTGCTCCTTTCCTTTATATGTCTAAAACCAAATGCAAAGGTGGAGGGAAAAAAAGTCAGTATTTATTGCCTATGTTTTCCTTTGGCTTCCTTCTGTTAGACGTATTTTTTGGTTTAAAAAAGAAATTAGCAGCTAAATAAATGAAGAGATTTGAGACTGAAATAGTGAGTTCATCAACTTCACTGGAGGTGCCTGTGAGCAGCTGGAGCGTGCACTTGTTTTCCCTTGGTCCCTATATAGTCATCAGAGGGAAAGAGAGAGCTCTAGAGGCTGGTTCCTCCCAGCCTGTAACCGGCAGGCGAAAGAAGTGTTACCAGTCTCTTCCAGACACTCTTCTCTCTCTCTCTGCACTGACAAGATGGGAGGAAGCTAACTTGCTCAAACTGAAGTGCCTGACTTCTAGACATCTAAAACATCACCCTGCTTAGTATTTTCCTTGTTCCAGACCCTTCCTATTTCAAATAATCAAAAGGACAGCCTTTAAGTTCTTTAAGATGAGACAATCCCGCTCCTCCCCTAGAGGGAAGGCAAGGCATTTAGGTCAGGATATTTAATAACAATGTTTCCTCAGTGTTTCTGGAGAAACAGAGAGGAAGAAGATGTGGAAGAAAGCAGGGGATTACAGAAGAGATGCTCAGTACTGGCTTGTTTTGAAACCAGCAGCCTCACAGAAGTTCCAAGTCAAAAAAGGCAAGCACCGAAAAGTAGAAGGAATAACTTTCCAAATACTTATCTAAATGGATGGACTGGCATCTGTAGATAATAGTAAGTACTTTTGCTGGGAGATTAGGTTGGCTTTTGAAACAGAGATGTGATGGATGTTTGCAATAGGTCTAAGTGAACAGGGAATTTCCCAGGCATGGCATGAACTAGTTCACAACTTCTTTACAATACTGTGCTCTTGAGAAAGAATCCTTTGTGAGTGGCTGGAAAAGGTAGAAAGAAGACAGTAAAATCTCTGAGGACTGTAAATGTGAAGCGGAGAAATCAGGGTGCGATGAATGGCTGAGAGGAAAATTTCTGTCTGTGCTACCTAGGAAGCAAGCAAGGGAGCAAAGAAGGAAGGATCTACCCTCCTGTTGAGACTGTGAAATTCTCACACTTGTTTCTTCATGCTCCTGTCTCAGCAGGATGTACTGAAATTAGACATGGGACCAGGAAATGAAACTATAGTTGCTGAGTTCATCCTGGAGGGTTTCTCAGGGCTTGATCAAAGACTACAGCAATTTCTCTCCCTGCTCCTTCTACTCATATACCTGACAACAGTGGCAGGGAACACAATGATCATTTTCCTCGTGTATGTAGATCACCGCTTGCAAACTCCCATGTACTTTTTCATCAGCAATCTGGCATTCCTGGAAATCTGGTTCACATCCTCCACAACCATCACATTGTTGGCAATTCTGAGCTCTGGAAGGAGACCAATCTCATTAAGCAGCTGCTTTGCCCAATCCTATTTCTATTTTGCCCTGGGTTTTATAGAGTTCTCCCTCCTTGTTGTCATGTCCTTTGACCGCTACGTTGCCACCTGCCAACCTTTGCATTATGCTGCTGTCATGAAGTGGCGGCTGTGCACCCACCTGGTTGCTGCTGCGTGGGTCCTAGGCTTCACACTCTTCAGCTACTGCCTGGTCTTGCTCTCAAAGCTGACTTTCTGTGGCCCCAACAAGATCCACCACTTTTTTGTGATAACTCCCCCTTATTCAAACTGTCCTGCTCTGATGCTAGCCTGCTTTGGAAAGTAGACACCATTTTCATATCGCTTGTAGTGCTGGGTTCCTTATGTCTAATCATAGTGTCCTCCATGTGCATCTTCCACTGTATTCTGCACATGCCAGCAGCATCTGGGAGGAAGAAAGCTTTTGCTACATGTTCTTCCCATCTCACCGCCTTAGCCATTGTCTATGGATGCTGCATTGTTCTCTATGCACGGCCCTCAGAAGGGGTTTCCTTGGAGAACAACAGAATTGTAGCTTTGCTGGACACTGTCCTGTACCCATTCTTAAACCCCTTCATCTACAGTCTCAGAAACGAGACTGTGAAGGTGGCCCTGAAGGAAGCCATTGGTCATGCAAAGGTTCGGCTTTTTCCCCAGTCATGATGCTTTTCATGACAGCAATTCTGATTATGTATCATATATCATGTCACACACATATATATGTAGCTACTAAATACAGGTGCCTCGGGAGATTTATTTTCTCATTGGATTGTAGTGGTGAAAGGAAGCAATGTGAATTGTGTGTCTTGGTTACAGGGGTTTCTTATAAACAAAATCTAAAAAATATTAATAAAATGTTGAACACACACACACACACACACACACACACACACACACACACTTCTTAGGAGTGGGGCATAGACTGCCAGTGCATGCTGACACAAGGAAGTTTTCATAAGTCATCTCAGGAAATTTAGCTGAAAACTCTGGGGACAATGTCCAAGGGTTGTTGAGAAAAGCTCAAAACACCTTCTCTCCCTGAATAACAGAAGATGCTAAGCATGAAAATTAAGCTCAGACATTACAATGGGTTCAGATTCACCGGGTTCAAATCCATAAAACACTTCTCAGTTTCATTAGTGTGATGAAGACAGCCTCACTGATTTGCCAGTGATAGCATGCAGACAACAGCTTTTTTTATTCACTTTGTCTTATGGGGGGGGGCACTACCAATAAGCATAATTGGTGCAGACTCTCTTTTCTTCTAATATAGCAGTATCCTAGAAACTCTTTGCTCTTAATTAACCATCCAAGTAACCTCCCAATCCAGTGAAATGGGGGGGAGGGGGGCAGGGTTCTGAGCTCTCCCTGCCAAAAGGCTTGCTGCCTTGCGGATCTCTGCTGCAACCTGCACACCATGCACTGCCCTGGGCCCTGAAACAAGACATCCAGGGGCTGACTTCCAGGAGGAGGCGGCAGAGAGCAGTTTTGACATGGTGGGACTTTTTTCTCTGGCATAGTGAAAAAGGAAATGGTCTTGCCGTGACAGAGCTCTCAGAGGTACTCTTTTGAGCAGCAGTGCCACAGTCATTACCTTTCAGAATGGGCACATAGGGAAAACTTCCAAAGACAAAGTATTTCTTCAGAAAAGAATTGGCCTCTTACAACAAGTTCTCCCAGATGCACATACAACAGTGAGTGATGTTTCAAGGGCTCAGAGCTTATTTTTTGTGCTGAAAACGAAGAAAATCACAACATTGCTTTTGGACCCTGAAAATCATCGCCTGCATGAATACCTGACTGGATAGAAGCCAAAAACATGCTGAGGTGATGTCCATAAGGCAAGGTAAGAGACCAGCAGCAGGCCCATTGGCTTGGTAGGTGATTATGAGGTCAGTTGTGTCTGACAGGCCACCAGGAAGCTGATGGCTGGGGACATTTTTATGAGATTAGTTGTTTCTCAGAAGCTCATAGGAGAGTAGGAGGCCCACGATCATAAAGATGAAAGTGAGGTCACTTCTGCCTCTACAGGTGATGGACCAGAAGCAGGCACACGGGTGGGAAAGTGGCTGTGAGGTGACTTCTATGGGTGAAGCTGATAGGCCAGCACTTGACTCCTGTCTGGGGTAAGAGGTTGTGAGGTCCTGCCTGCCTGAGTACCTGCTAGGCCACCAACAGGCACAGGGCTAGCATGTGGGTTTAGTGGTCACTCCTGTCTCTGGTGGGTGCGACTTGGTCTGTGCAGAGAGTGAGGAGTGGCATGGACAGCCCTGGGCCGTGAGTGGTTTTGGGCCACTGGGCTCTGTGCGAGACACAGAAATATATTTTTTAATGGTGCAGGCCTGATAATACCAGAGATATTTAGAAAATGTCAATAAAAAATGAAACAAGAAAGAAAATAAAAAAATGATCTAAAACGAAGGAATGTTTTGTTACACTTTCCAGCTTTTAAATTTTTTTGTGTTCTTGTTGTCTGTCTTTGCTTTGTTGTCTTTTTTTTAATATACTTTTTTTTTTTTTTTTTTTGAAAAGGAAAGCGATTTCCAGAATTGCGGTGGGATGCAATCACAGGGTCACTGGTGGCTGGTGCCATTGTAGGTGCCTTGGTCCACTCTACCCACCCTCTATCTGCAGCTTCAAGGGGCTCCGGTCTCCCACAGGTCCCCTGTGAGAGCTCCCAGGCCTAGGGATATACCGCAGACATACCAGGACCTCTCCACGTGCCACTGGGTGCTTGTGGTTAGAACAGAGCTCTGCCTGAAAAGGTAGAGAAGAATTTTCAACATTTAAAAAATATGAGCACACTTTCATCAGCTAAAATGACTAATTTTAATGTCCACTTTTCCCATGATAAAATAGTGGAAATGTTCAGGCAGGGTATGAATCTCAGGAGAAGAAATATTGATCTGCCCCTCAATTTGTTACCACTGCTCTGTTTATTATGCTGTGGATTTAAGCTCAGTAATTCCTCACATATTTTAACATGTCCTGATTAAACTGATCATTTCTAAAGGCATCTTTGCATCAGACAAACTAGACATATCTTACGCTTTATCCATCAGATGCCTCTCAACTCTCCAGCTGCTGCTCTGAGCTTCAGGGCATCTGAAGCCTGCCTCGTCGTTCAGGAGTCTTATTTTCTCTCTAGCCAGCTCCTTAGTTCTGTTCCTATCTTTCCTTTCCTATCTATCTGTCAAAATCATTTCAAGGAGGGTTATTCCTTGTGGAAAGTGGACCACACTGGAGGCAGCTTGCACTTAACATACAGTTGAGGAGTGTCTTTTACCTTTTATTAAACTGTATCCTATTTTATTTTTGCTTGTTTGCAGTTGAGAAAAATCCTCCTGTGTCTGCAGCTAGTTGTCTAAGGAAAGCAGGTGGGAATTGGTGCGTAGGAGCTGTAACATTCAGCTACAGACTCGAGTGGAAAAAAGTTAGATTTTAACAAGAGTCATATAAGTCATATAAGTCATAAAGAGGTTGTGAACTAGTTCATGCCATGCCTGGGAAATTCCCTGTTCACTTAGACCTATTGCAAACATCCATCACATCTCTGTTTCAAAAGCCAACCTAATCTCCCAGCAAAAGTACTTACTATTATCTACAGATGCCAGTCCATCCATTTAGATAAGTATTTGGAAAGTTATTCCTTCTACTTTTCGGTGCTTGCCTTTTTTGACTTGGAACTTCTGTGAGGCTGCTGGTTTCAAAACAAGCCAGTACTGAGCATCTCTTCTGTAATCCCCTGCTTTCTTCCACATCTTCTTCCTCTCTGTTTCTCCAGAAACACTGAGGAAACATTGTTATTAAATATCCTGACCTAAATGCCTTGCCTTCCCTCTAGGGGAGGAGCGGGATTGTCTCATCTTAAAGAACTTAAAGGCTGTCCTTTTGATTATTTGAAATAGGAAGGGTCTGGAACAAGGAAAATACTAAGCAGGGTGATGTTTTAGATGTCTAGAAGTCAGGCACTTCAGTTTGAGCAAGTTAGCTTCCTCCCATCTTGTCAGTGCAGAGAGAGAGAGAAGAGTGTCTGGAAGAGACTGGTAACACTTCTTTCGCCTGCCGGTTACAGGCTGGGAGGAACCAGCCTCTAGAGCTCTCTCTTTCCCTCTGATGACTATATAGGGACCAAGGGAAAACAAGTGCACGCTCCAGCTGCTCACAGGCACCTCCAGTGAAGTTGATGAACTCACTATTTCAGTCTCAAATCTCTTCATTTATTTAGCTGCTAATTTCTTTTTTAAACCAAAAAATACGTCTAACAGAAGGAAGCCAAAGGAAAACATAGGCAATAAATACTGACTTTTTTTCCCTCCACCTTTGCATTTGGTTTTAGACATATAAAGGAAAGGAGCAGAAGACTCCACAAATAGGATGCCTCAAAAATACAAGGGTGGAGGGGAGAAGGAGATGATGGATTTCAAGGAGTGAACCAGAGGTTCTGCACAGACTCTGTTGTCCCGCAGACCCTGTCTCAGAGTGTAATGGGTGACTCTTACACAGAGAGTAAAACGGGAAGCTCAGTAGTGGGCAATACCCCATGTTCGCACTGGCATTTTAACTTGGGGCTCAGGTTAGTCCTAGATCCCAGATGCTCTGTCTTACTCTCTGCTTCTAGTCTGGCATAAGGGAATCTCTGGACTAGGTTCATCTGGAAGATATGCTGAAATTGAACCACTGGCTGTAATTATTTGAGCAAAAGCTCAAGCCCAGTCACCTACAGCAATATCACTGTAGCCTCAGTGAATCAGAGGTGACAGTCTCAGCTCCCCATTTTCTGGGTAAGTTCCAACGCTCAAAGGGTTGTGTCTTTTTAGTCTTCTGGTTGTCAGCTAAAATCATGCTTCTCCTCAATGTACTTTCTTAGAGGAACCTGCAAAGCTGCTGAGAGCTTACAGCAAAGCAGCTTCTCTGCTCACCATGGGGGTAACCCTCTGTTGAAGCCTTTTATCTGGCTTTGGTTGGTTCAAAGGATTTGCTGTATTCAGGCCCCTCGTAGCCAAAAATGGAGCTACCATATGCAGTAGTGACGATGGCAGTGTGAGATATGCAGGTGAAGAAGGCTCTTTCCCAGAGGGTATTCTCAGGATAGTGCATCTAGTGCACACATAAGACACAGGGGTCAATGTGAAGGAGCTCAGCAACACAGCAGAGAAGGGAACAAAGCTCATGTTTGAAGGTAGCTGGTGCCCATGCAGGCTGCTCTCATCAAAGGGATGAGGCCACAGAAGAAAGAGTCTCTTTACTGGGGACACAGGGTACTTTGGTATATAAGATGGTGGGGCTGAGCAAGGATAGAGATGCCATCAGCCAATGGATAAAGATGAGTGTGGAGTCCAACCAGGGCTTCATAAAGATGGTGCAGTGCAACTGGTTGCAAATGGCCCCACAGCAATCAAAAGAAAGCACAACAAGCAGGCTGAACTCAGCAGTGCCCAGGAAGATGGAAAGCACGGTCTGGAACCGGCAAGCAGCCGTGGGATGGTCTTAATCTCCAAGATGAGGCTGACAAACCTTTTAGGGGCAAAGGGAACCAAATATCTAGGAAGGGGAAGCTGCTGGGGAAGAGATACACTAGGGGTGGAACTGGTGGTTGAGTCAAATGATAGATATCATGACCATATGCCCCATGGCAGTGAGCAGATAAATCACCCACGGCAGTGTGAAGAAGAGGACTTGCATTTCATGAGTGACTGAAAAGGCCTTGAGGAAGAATTTTCCCGCTATGGTATGGTTGGGAGGATCCATTTCAGAAGGCAGTCAGTTGAAGGTGTGACAAGAGTAACTAATGTCATGTGTGGTGAAATTTGCCTTGCTGCCTTCATCAACTTTCCCTTCCCTTTTCCTAGTCCTACTTTTCTTTCTTGAGGTGGGAGACCAGAACTGCACAAGGGATTCTCATTTTCTCTTTGTTTATATCCAATGGCATGAAATAAAGGTTGATTCATCCCACCTGTCTTTAGACACAGGAAACAACTCTCCTGCCTCACTTGCTTGCAGAGGTAGGCCAGAGTGCTAGCTAAGAGCCAGTACTTGTGGCAAAAGCTCTGGAAATCAAGTTCCAGGTATGAAATTCAGGTTTCTCTTACAGTTAGAATTGTGGTGTGGGTAGGCACCAGGCTATCAGGCCTGTGCCTGTGTGCACACTCAGAGCACTCAAGTCATTAATCCCTTGGGTGGCCCAGGAACTCCCCCATCTAGTAATCCACACAGGTGAGCTGATGGGCAGGTCTGAAACAGGGGATGGACTTGAAACTAGGAGACTGACTGAACTCCTACCACTTTCCAAATTAAGTGTTGGACTGACTGGTGCAGAACCTCTCCAAGTGGGTATTTCAGACAGTTCTAGAGATTTCTAGAGGCAGATCCTGCTGTGCCTGGACCAATTCCTGTGCTTAAATGTGGTGAGTACCATCTCAGGTGGAGTATCTGGCTGTTTCAGAATCTCTGCAGCAGCTCCTGCTGCAGAACTGATTAAACTGTAAATACTTAAGGCCCTTGAAAATCGACAGTACAAACTGCTCCTGCAAATGAAGAAGCGGCTATGTAGAACAGTCTTCTGTGCATTCTTAGGAGAGTTAGGAGATGCTTTGATACGCAGTTTAAGGTAATCAGTAGCAATGGCTCATGCATATGCTGGAGAGGTCACACAGGACCACAAGCCAGCTGGACTATAAAAATTCCCCAGAAGAACAGTTCGGGGAGTCTCATCTGATCCAGTGGAAGCCACTGTTGGAAGGACCCTGGCAAAGGAGACTGCCACCACCATCTGGACAGTAACCAACCATCCCGTTCAAGAGATTTGATGCCCCTTGTGAGTGTTACCTGTGACACGCCAATAGAGGGGCGTCTGTGATTCTTTCAGATTCGGGTTTATTTGCACTGAACTCCGAGAGATCATCATTTGTCAAGTATGAGAATTTATTAGAGATAAGAGGTTATAACAAAAAAAGCTAGAAATATAACAGAACTGAAAAAATATATATACATATCAGAGCTCTACAGTTAAATCATGGACGCACGGTACAGCAACCGCTCTCGCCCTTTATTGGCCACCCTTCCGGCACGGTTTTGCCTGGATTCTCCTCACCACGCCATTCACATCCACAGGCCAGCTGATGGTCGGTCAGAGTCCACACCAACTTCTGTGGCTTACTCTTTTCTATAGCCAGTCAAAACAACGCCAGACCGCAGTTACACAAAAGCTGTATGGCCTCAGTCAATAACAGCATGCACATCAACAGGTAACCTAGTGCTCAGCCCACAGCACTGCTCAGTTGGCAACAGCACCCATGAACAGGTCGTTCTGTGGGGAATGGTTCCACAGCACCTAGATGTTTATGGGGTGAGTCTGTGGTGTCACTTCTCCTCTGTCTGGAATTGTCAGTCGTGGGGTCGTTAGACGGTTGCCCCCAGGCTGCAGCAACCCCACAGTGTGGTGGCTCCAGCCGTGATGCACCCGGGGTTCCTTAACTCCTGGGATCACCCCAGAGCAAACCCCTCTTCTGTGGGCTGCACCATCCAGAGTCCCACGCTTGCCTGTGTGGTGCCTGTCACTCCACCCCTTGACACCGCCAGACACACGCATTTATTTCAGAAGTCAGCAAATTCCCCTTGGTGTGCAGTGGGTGGCTTTTTGGTAAGCACAGTACTGGGGAAATGTGCATTGCTATTAATAGACGCCAAAAGCAAAGCATGCCCATTTGCAGTAACACGTAAACAACTGTTAAAAATAACAGTCTTAATCCTAATAGCAACATGATTGGTCTGGCCTATTGACCCAAATTCGGTGAATCCGAGTGTTGTTCCAGCTCCATATCTTAACACAGAAATCTTATTTCCTTTAATTGCAGGCATTTCTTTCCTGCACCGAAAGATCAGTTTGTTCCCCAAGCTGGAATAGTTCCCTTTAGAGGAGCTTCAAATAGAGTTGGTCACCTTTTTTTTTATTATTTTCCCATATTTCCCTGTCTTCTCTATAGGAAACAGACAACTTGAACTTCAGATCAACAGCTGTTACATTTATGCTTAGATTTTACCATCTTTTTCTCTTTCTTTCCTTTCCTTTCATCAAGGGAAGGTGTTAGCCCCTTCCTTAGGATCATCAATTTTTACAAACACTAGAATACAGCTGTTGAGTTTCGTTATCAGCCTGGTATGAGTATCCCCTCATTCTTAGGTCTGCCATCTTCCTTTGATGTTACTTCTCTCCTGGCTCCTAGATTCATTCTATTATTTAGATACTTTTAAAAAACACATTACTTAGCCTAACAATTCTACCACTCTTTCTGGCTGCTTCTTTTCAAGTTGTTGCTCTTCAGAGGGTCACTCTGTAAAACCCAGACAAAAAGAAAAGCCTACCAAGGCCATTAGGTTGTTATAGTTTGGTTTTAACTGTAACTGCTGAAGCTATTTCTTTTAAGGTTACTCGGTTACATCCATCTATTTTTCAAATTTGAACAGTTTTTCTTTTTTTTCATTGATTTTTCTTTATGCTCAGAAACTTTTACTACAGCTTGGGGCATTTTCCAGCCCCTGCTGGTTTCTGGTGTACTTAAAGATGCTGTTTTTTCGCATTCGAGGTCTTTTCTTGTTTCCTAACTCTGCCCCTGGGGCTCTTATCTGCAGAGCCCGATCTCCACCCTGAGTCCTCCTGTGCCTCAGTGCCAGGCAGAGCAGTTATACTGGCCAGGGGGGGCAGAGCGTTTCTCACGTTCTTGTGAGAAACAAGCTGCCCAAGCCCAGTCCTGCTTTCCACCCAAAGCCTCCCCTGCTTCGCTCCCTCTCCTCTTCCACCTCTCTCTTTCACGTCTGTTTTTCTTCCACATGGTGGACTCCGATTGGCTGACAGAGCCTTCAGTGAAATCCAGACCCGCCCCCCTCCTCCTGCCAGCCAATAGGCGGGTCGCAAATCAGCAGCTGCCTATGGGAATGAGCTAGGGGAGGAGTCACAATGTTGCAGTGTCCAGATGGAGTGTTGTAAAGCTGAGGCTACAAACTGTCAATTTAATCAGGGAATGGGGGAGCAGAAGAGAGAGCCAGACAGCTCCTGGGGGTCCCGGGCGATGCTGGGGGCCATGCTGCTCTTGGGGATCCCAGACCAGGCTGTGTTTCTTACAAAAGTCTGGAAAAGCCTTGATGCAAGCCCCTAGAGAAGAGGGATTTTCCTGGATGCTTAGAGAAACCCATGCAGGACCCAGGGATGTTGAGGGAAACCCATCCCACCCACCCCCAAACCCACTGCTCTCCCTGGAGACCTTCCTGCATCCTCGGGCTGGGAGCAGGAGGGGGTCTGTGGGCCTGGCCACATCCCAGACTAGCCTCCTTCAGGCCTTCAGCTTCACAGCGTGTCACAGCTTCAAATGAGCTCTCTAGAGCAGCACTTCCCATGCCCGTGGTGTGGAGAGAAGACTTTGGGTAGTCAAGCAGGAGACAAGGGAGAGAAAGAGCAGAGACATCAGAGTGCAGACCAGGGGCTCCCAGCATCGTAGAGGGGGTGCCACAGGCTCAAGAAGCAACCCAAAGAAGTAAAGGAGTCCTTCCTTTTGCAGTGACTTGGAAAGCCACATCTCTCACAGTATTCAAGGGGGATGGAGTCTCCCTTCTGCAAGATTTGCCCCAAAACTGTGCAGAGATTAGGAAGAGCAGGAAGGCTGGTTGTAGGGATGCTCTCAAACTTCAGCAGCTGCAGAGCTGGGAGCTGGTCATCTCACAAACTTGGGAGTGAGTCAAAATGCACGTCCTGAGGCATTTCACTGCCTCATAGGCTCTGCACCGGAGCCTGGACAGCAGCACTGCAGTACATGGGCATGTCCTGAGAAGCCCAGAGTCATAAAATGTGGGAGATCCAGGATGTCAGGGTTGTACAGACCCGGGAGAGCAAGGGTGCCTGCGGGGAGGAGGAGGGCAGGGGGCTGAGGAGCGTACCCAGGGGAGAATTCTCGCACAGCCCCAAGGTGACACTGAAAAGCACAAGGACCAAATGAGGCCCAGGGATGAGAAATGGCTTTCCTCAGGCTCAGCCAGAAGGAAAGATGGGCAAACTTCATGGGAAATGGGAAAACTTCCCCACATTTGCTATCTGGCCTCACCCATGGCTTTGGAACCTGGCAGGCTCCAGGGTCCTGGATAAGGGCCTCTGGATGATGTGTGTTAAGGCTATGTTTGCTCTTCTCTGGCATAGCATCTCTAGCTCAAGCACTGCCGACTGAGAAACCTTGCCGAGCACTTCTAAAAGCAAAGAGCCTGCCTTGGTGCCTAAAGGAGGAAAGCTACGTCCTGTCCCACATTGTCCTACATCCTGCTTCCACAAAAAGAGGGGCCCACAGCAGAAACCAGTTTTGAGGCTCACCAAAGCATTTCTCAGCCTGTGGCCATGCTTTGTGCTGGTTCATCCAACCCCAGATTCCTGCACAGGTCTGCCCAGTGCAGTGACCTGTCAGCGCAGGGGTGCAGAAGTGACATCTCCAGTGCCCCGTTTGAGATATTTCACAGTCTTTGACACTGTCTGGAAACATTCCTGAAGGATTTATCAGAAAATTATGGAAAATAACTGCAGTGAAGGGAAGTGATGGCTTTCCAGGATGTGAGGGGAAATCTCTCTGCTCTCTCCCTGCCTGTGCCATCTCCATGGCAGTGACCTACTGAGCCCCCAGATGACACGAGCTGAGGTCCCAATGGGACGTGCCACATCACAGGGAGGTCTCCCCAGTGTCGTGGGCGGGGACCCTCACTTCCCTGTGAGGCCCAGGCACTCCTGGGCACTGCTCACACCCTCCCCACGGCTGCCCTTCCTAGTGGCTCCACGGCAAGGAGAGGGGACAGGAGGCAGTGGGGCCACGTTGAGGCCCCTCACCAACAGGCAGAGGAGCAGGGGCATGTTGGAAAGGAGTTTTGGGTAATGAGATGGGAAGAGCGTCCTGTTTCTCTGGCTGGAGAGGTGAAACGAGAGCAAGAGGGCAAGCGAGATGGAGGACTGCTGGATGGACACCATCAGCCAGGACCACAGCTCCTTGTCCCTTGCACTCCTGCGGCTCTCCACCGAGGGTAAGGGCTTTGGGAGATCCTTCCCGAGGTGTCGCACAGAGACTGTTAACTGCCAAAACTGCTGCGGATCCCGGGCTGTGGGGGTGCCTGGACAGGGCTGGGGGCTGCTGCGAGAGCCCTGCCTGAGGGTCCCCTCTGGCTCGGGGGACAATGTGGCAGCCAGGACTGCTGGGTCCTGGGGATGGGGCTGTCCTGAGCCCCAAGGCTTCTGTGCGGCCAGCTCCATCGCCTCTTAGGGTGGGGGGGGCATGGGAATCCATGACAGGTTTCCCTGGGAGTGGGTCCTCTTTGGGGTCTGGCTCTGAGAGGAAAGGGGTCCTGCATCCCAGACGCTGAGGTGGCCTGCAGCTCCATGGGGCTCTCAAGACCCTGCTGGAAATGTCCGTATATGATAATAAAACCTTCACCTTTTAATAACCCCAAGTCCTCTGGGTGTTTGGGAAAAATCTCTCTTCCTTCCCCCTTGATCCTTTTATGCTTCCAGCTTGGCGCAGCATGTTTTGGGCTCAGAGATGCCATCTTCAGATGGCCACAGCCCCCGTCCTCCTGCAAATTGGGCTCAAACCTCTGCACCCAAAAGAAAATACATTGGAGAGAGCAGCCTGGAAACAGGTGGAGGTGCAATCCCCATTCAACAGGTCCTGGCTGACGCCAAGGTTTTTTCTCTGAGCTGGGGTGGGCAGTGCTGGGGTGAGCCCAACACAGCCATCTCCCCCAGCCCCCTCACAACCCCACACCACCGCTCCCTAGCCGAGCTCCGGGGCTGCCGTGGGCAGGGGGCCAGGGAAGGAGGGGGAGAGGACACTGCCCTGCCCTGCCCTGCCCTGCCCTGCCCTGGGGGCAGCAGGATGCTGCCTGTGGGCTCCGGTGCCACGGCCAGCCCCAGGGCCCCCACAGCGGCACCACGGATGCCACCAGCACAGGCCCCAGCGCTGCCCCCCCATGCCCCGCACGGCCCCCAGGGCACAGGGCAGCCAGCAGCCCCGCGGGCCCCCTGCCGCACAGCCCAGCACCGCCGGGGCAGCGGCCACACCCCGGGGCCCCGCACTGCCCGCCCACACAGCACCGCGCTGCCCCCAGGCCCCGCCGCGCCCCGCGCTGCCCCCCACAACATGGCGCCCGACCGCGGGGGAGGGGGCGGAGCTGGCCGCCAGGGCAGGAGGGCCCAATGTTGCCATGGCATCGCCCCAGTGCAGCCCTCCTATTGGCTGTCCGGAGGAGGAGGGCGGGCATCGATTTCACTGATGGCTCTGTCAGCCAATTGCAGTCCAACATGTGGGGAAAAAACAGACGTCAAAGAAAGAGGTGGAAGAGGAGCGGGAGCAAAGCAGGCGAGAAGCGAGCGGGCGAGAGCGTTTGGTGGGGGCTGCGGGCGCGTTCAGATGGCGGCGGGTGCCCTCCCGCCGGGGCGGGGCAGCGGTGCTGGCTTTGCCGGGGCTGCTTTGCTGCAGGAGCTGCAGCAGGGGCTGGTGGGGCCGTGAGCAGGGGCCAGAGCGACGTGGGCCAGAGGCGGGAGCTGCCCTGCAGCCAGACGTGGCGGCCTGCCGCGAGCAGCTGGGCCGGGGCGGCTCGGTGGGGTTTGGGGGCAGGAACCTTTGGCCCTGTGGTGGCTCTGGGATCCCTGTTAAAGCGTTTCGCTGAGCTGCTGCTGCCAGCGCAGCCCCAGGTGCTGCTTTGAGGTGCGTTTGGGAGGTGCTGGGCAAAGTGTGAGCAGGCTGCTGGTGTCGTCGCGAGGTGCCCTTCCCAATGGTGTCTTTTGTTATGAAAACTGCATTTTGGAGTGGCTCTGAGAGAGGCTGTGCCCGCATGTGATGCCGTGCCTTAGCCGTTGTTTTTGCTCCCTGCCTCTTGCTTTGCGCCGCGACCTGTGAGCCTGGCAGCAGGGTGAAGGGTGTTTGCAGAAGAGCTCTGTAAGTGTGAGCTGTTTTGCTTGCGTCATGCTGTCATGCTATGAAGGTTCGATAGCAACGACTGAGACAGTAATATAATAAAAATAAAAAAGATGTTTATTTCCTCACACAAGTTCTTGGATTAGTAACATCCATTAAAATAATGCGATTACTAATTTAGAAAGGATAACCTGAAACCGTCGATTACTGCGTTATTAATTGGAAGGACTGCTTATCCCTACTTGAAAGCTTTCTTGTTCACTCTCCTAGTGAGAGGGCTCTCAACCTCGAGGAGTTCCCTTAACCCAGCGTCCCAGGAAAAGGGGAGGGGGGGGAATACTCACGGTCCAGGCGGAGAGGATGGTCAGGTCACGTTCCCGCCCCTGCTCAAACTCTCCTAGCTCCCAAGTCTCTTTTTATACGGCTGGGGCTCTGGGCAAACAACGCTTTTGCTGACCTCTGCGAGTTTCACAATCCCAGGACTGTTTGTTTGTCTGCTTGGGAGGACCCTGCTAGCGAGGCAAGACCACGATACCTCCGTATTGTTTCTTCCCTCCCCGGGGGTCCGTGCAGATTCCAGGTGGCAGACTTCTTCAGTCTTGTTAATGCTTCCATTCCGCAGCCTTGCGCATATCAGTCCTTGCGCATATCGGTTGGTAGACAACTTTAGTCCTGTTAAGTCCTCTGTTCAACAGCTTTGTGCACCTCAGCTCTTGTGCTATCAGTTCTTCTGCATATCAATTGACAAACTTCAGCCCTGTTAACTCTTCACTTGCCCGTCAGCATGTCAAGGGCCTTGAAAGTTGATGAACGGCCAGTGCTTGCAGTTGCCGTTGTTCTTTTCATGCTCCTAGGTCAGGGTGAAGAGTTGCTGAATTGTGTCTCTGCTGGTTTCACCAACTGAGATGCCCTGGCCTGAGTCCTTCCACGTGTCTCCAATTGTCAGGGCCTAAAATAGGAGAATGCTTGTTGTCCTGGATGTGTAGAGGATTTTCTGGTTTTGTTCAGCATTGGGGAAGGAAGCGGAGTTCTGAGTTGCGGGAAGGCTTCTGCCTGTGCCTGGGACACGAGGCCCTGCTGTCTTCAGTTTCATGATCGCTGCTCCCATGCAATCCTCCCGTTAGAAAATGTTGTCAAGAATTACTTGCAGGCTGTTCTGCAATTCTTAAATTTCATAGGCTAGGTGTTGATAATGCATAGCAGAAGCTAATCTTTTGGTGTAGTAACTGGTAGGCAATGGGTGTTTCAGAGCATTGTGAGTATTATGAGGCCATGATGTGAATCTGTGATGTGATGACACCTCTGTGTGAGCAGCTGACAGGTCAGGAGAAGACGCATGGCCTGGATGTTGGTGGTGAGGTCACTTCTGGGTTTGTTGCGTGTGCTCAGAGGAGGGATTGACCCCTGCAGAGCTCTACAGCAATACAGAAATGCAACTCATTAATCAAGCAGAAGTCGATATTCCACATCATCTGACACAAATTTTATTCCACTCCGTCATCATGAGTTAGTACTGCTACATTTAAAATGTGGATGATGTTCTGTGGTGAACATGGACATGGAGTTTGCCTTTCCGCTTGTTGCTAAGTAGAAGCTTGCAGCGTCCTCGCAGTCAGCTAGGGAGTGCAGCTAGGCTTTTGAGGCTGCTAAATGAATGTAGTGCTGGTGTGAGCAGTGGTGTGAATAATCTCTTCTTGCCAGGGTGTGTGTGCTTTAGAAGTTGCCCCTGTCAAAAGAGCAGGGAGCCTGTGAGATTTTATTGCAAGGTCTGCATGCTGTCTCTGTCTTTGAGGTGTCCAGCTGCTTTTATGACACATTTGGAACTGTAACACTTTAGGGGTCTCTGATTTTCTGTCCAAGTATGCAGTCATTGGAGAATGGGTGCAAAGGCAGTTGGAGGAGACAGAAGGAATGTCACCCCCCAAAAAGGGTATGGGCCACATTTTGAAAGAGATTTCTTCTTCAGAGAAGTTGAGACACAAGCGAGAGGGAAAAGCTGGCCTGATCAGCCACTGTGAGAGCACTTCTTGTCTGCTTCCTGGAGGTGGAAGTGAGCAGGCCCCGGGCTGTGAGTGGCTGTTCAGAGGCAGAGCCTGTTGCAAGGCCTTGGAGGACTAGAAAGGAATGGAAGGTCTGGAGAGTTGGGCTTTGTGTGTTGTGGGGTGCTTGGGGTGCCCTGTGTGCTGCCATGTGTGGTGCTGTGGGCTGTGTGTTGCTGATGCAGAGGCGTGTGTTGGTTGCCAACCCTCTGTGAGGTGTGGAGGTAACGGCGTGTTACAGTGCGAGATGCCCTGTGGTGGAGCCGGGTGGTGGCGCCAGTGTTTTGCTGCTCAGCGTGGGAGGAGGTGTCTGGAGAGAGCAGTGCTCTGCTCCCAAGGCCCAGCCTGCCATCACAGTGTCCTTCTGGGAGACCTGGGTGAGGACTGTTGGTGACCGTGTTGCCTCCTTGGAGCATCGTGGTGCGAGGCAGGGCTGCTCCCAGTTTGGTGGTTTGTGTCAGCTGAGGTTCAGGCTTGCAGTTTCGGAAGGGTTTGATGCTTCCGTGAGTCTTTGGGATTTTACTGACTGCTGGAGAGAGTTCTCTTCTCCCTCCTTAAAGGCTTTCTGCTGAATCTGGACCCTCATTGCATCTTCCCATCTCAGACGCTAATCCATTCCAGTCCCTCAGCGAGATGGGTAGTTAATGAAAGCAGTCAGAGGCATTTCTGCACGTTGTGCCTACGCAGAGCCTTGCAGAGAGGGGAGATGCCCCCTCCCAAGAAGTCAGGCCTGTGAGGGCGATGGGTGGCTCTGAGACACCTGTCCTTGTTGAGCGGTGGAGGCGGCATCTCCAAAGCCTCTGGTGCCTTTGGCAAGAGTCTCAGACTAGCATATTCCTTGAGGCTGCAATGGGGGAGCCATGTGGAGGTAGCAGGGCTCCAACGCCCTGCTCCAGGCAGGTGCCAGTAGAGGAGGTATCTTGGGGCCTTTTCCAGTGAAGTTTTGATTACCTCCAAGGATGGAGATCTGGGAACCTCTCTGGATCCCTGTGCCGCAGTTTGGCCACCGTCACGGAGAAAAAGGTTTCTTCTTAATGTCTCAGAAGCAGTTCCCATTGTCCGATTTGTCCCTGTTGCCTCCCATGCTACTAGTGTGCACCTCCAAGAAAATCCGGCTCCGTCTTCTCTGTGCCCTCCATAAGGTAGCTGTGCACAGCATGAAGATCCCCGTTGGCCTTCTCTTGTCTAGGCTGAACAAAGCCAGCTCTCGCAGCCTCTCCTTTTATGCCCCACGCTGCAGCCCCTGACCGTCTTGGTGTCCCTGTGCTGGACTCCCTGCAGTGTGTTAGCGCCTGTGCAGAACTGGAGAGCCCAAACAGGACCTGGTATACAGACATGGTGTCACCTGTGCCAAAAAGAGGGGTAGAACGTCTTGGTGGCCCTGCTGGCTGTGTTCTCACCACTAGAGCTCAGCACAGAGGGGAGACATTTGCCCCTGCCTGTTGCGACTCCGTAAGGCCAGCAGAACTGCCAGTAACACTCCGATTCTTTCTTTCTTTCTAGGTTGCTCCACTCATGGAGGTTCCCAGTGCAGTGCTAGAGGCGCTGAGGATGGAGGCAGGATGCCAGGCTGTGTCCCTGTACCTGTCAACATCTTGGCCAGCGTCGTGAGCCCTCTGTGAAAGCAGCTGCAAGTGACTGAGAAGAGGCTACGTATGGATGCGAAGGCTTCCATAAATGCGCCTGTCTTCCCTGGGTGACTTGGGTTGTGGGTTCAGCTCCTGGTACCTCTGCTGTGCTGCAAATTCCGCCTCCCACAAGTGCTGTTATTGCCAGCCCGCTCAACAAATGCTACGGTGCCCCCTCCTTTTCCTAGGAGGTTGTGGTGCCATACAGGATGAGTCCAAGAACCTTATAATAGATGCCAGCATGTCCTGAGTGCCTTTGTGTGAGTGCCCCAAAGCGTCCGTAGGTTGACCTGAGGAAGTCTCAGAGCTCTTGGGCTGCTGGCTCTGGGAGGGGTGAAGATGTGCCCAGGGCCAGGTTGCCCGTGGCACCCAGCCTTCAGTGCTCTGTGAAGCCAGCTGTGGAGCGCGGACTGGTGCTGCAGAGGCTGCGCAGCCAGGACAGCTGTCATTTCAGCAGCCATCGAGTGTGGGTCTGTCTCATTGCTCGGGCCTCATGTCAAATCCTCTGCACCCTTTTTCTCTGCACTGGGCCTCCTTGTGCAAGTAACTAAAGGAAAGGAACAGAGGTTCCTTTGGGCTCAGGAGGCCTTCCGGACTCTCAAGTGTTTCTGTGTTGTATCTGTATCTTTTGTATTACTACAGAAAATCCCCATGCCCCCATCCCTAGCAGGAGGTTCGTGAGGGGATGGGGGTGGAAAGCAGCAGCCTGCTGTGCCCAGAGAAAGCAGGATCCTTCCCTCTGAAAAGAGCAGCATCACCCAAGGAGGCAGCTCTGTCCCTGCCTAATCTTGTGCTGCTCTTCTGCACATGCCTCATGAGCCTAGAGTGCCTTGGCCACCTTGTGGTGTTACCGCAAGAGCTTGCCTGTGTGTCTGGGTTGAGGAGCCAAGGGAAGGCAGCGAGCAGAGCAGTGGCTGTGGAGTGTGCAAGTGGCAAGTGTCCTGCATGCATCTGTTCTTGCTGGCACTTGGTTGTATCTAGCAGAAGAGGCAGCTGTGTGGGGCAGAGGCGGTGTGTTTGTAGAGCAGGTGTCAGAGCAGAGGTCTGGCATCAGGTTGATGCCTGGTGCAGTGCTGAGCTGATCTGAGAGTGTCAGAAAGCCTTTGCAGTGCAGCTGCTCCCTCAGCTGATCTCTGTCCCTAGAAATGCACTAGAAATGGAAGTGGCATGCTGCTGCCATTGTGTAGGTGCTGCAGTGCGAAGGCTCCCAGCTCGGACTTGATGGTACTAAAGGAAAAGCGAGACCAATTGTTCCTTTTGTGATTTGTCGCCAGGGTGCCAGAGTGGAGCTGTCCCATGATCTGGAGAGAGTCTTGTCAGGAGATGAAAGCCATTTGCAGAAGACTGTTCTGTATGGAGTGATCACAGCATAATCAAGGGACGTGCGAGTGGCCCAGATGAGCTTCTCCTCTGTGAAGGTTTGCACTTTTCAGCTCCCTTGTGACTCAGTCAAAGATAGGGCAGCAGCAGGCAGGTCGATGCCATTTGTGCTTGTGAGGTGAGTTGTGTGTCTGAATCTGGTAGGCCAACAGCATGCATGTAGCGTTGGTGACGATGGTGAGGTCTCTTGTGTCTCCATGCCTCATAAACGAAGAGCAGGTCCGTTGCTGCCCTTAGTGCTTTTGTGGTGAGTTGTGCATCAGTATGTGACTGGCGATCAGCATGGACATTGCTGCTGTTTGTGCTTGTTGAGGTCAATTGTGCCTCAGTTGCAAAGAGGCCAGGAGCAGCTATTTGGCTTCATGGCTGCCTGTGAGGTCTCTCAAGCCTGAGCACCTGACAGTCCAGCTTGATGGATATTGCTGCTGCTTGTGTTTGTGGAATCATATGGACAGGATCTGCTAGGCCACCAGCAGCCACGTTGCTAATTTTAGTATCTGTGAGGCCACTTCTGTTCAGTGGCTGATAGGCAACTGCTAGGCCCATGGCTGCAGTTTGTGTTTGTGAGGTCACTTGTGGCTCAGTGCCTGATAGGCCAGTGCTGGTCCTGTGGGTGCAGTTTGTGTTTGTGAGGTCACTTGTGGCTCAGTGCCTGCTAGGCCAGTGCTGGTGATGTGGCTGCAGTTTGTGGTTGTGATGTCACTTGTGACTCAGTGCCTGATAGGCCAGTGCTGGTGATGTGGCTGCAGTTTGTGATTGTGATGTCACTTGTGGCTGAGTGTCCGATATGGCAGTGCTGGTCACGTGTGTGCAGTTTTTGTTTGTGATGTCACTTGTGGCTCAGTGCCTGATAGGCCTGTGCTGGTCCTGTGGCTGCAGTTTGTGTTTGCGAGGTCACTTGTGGCTCAGTGCCTGATAAGCCAGTGCTGGTCATGTGGGTGCATTTTGTGGTTGTGATGTCACTTGTGCCTCAGTGCCTGATAGGCCAGTGCTGGTCACGTGTGTTATAGGTAAACGTGACAAATTGACAACCTCTTGGGCCGGGTTGCATAAATTCAAATTTAATGGAATAATTGAGCAAGTTACAAGTAAGCAAAACAGCGCTGGGCGGCCGGGGAGTCTCCTGCTCCACCAATGGCATGCGCAATCCCCCACTCACAGTCCCCTTATATGCGGTTCTAGTTCCAGATATACGTAGCACTTCCTGTAACTTCTGCGGTTGCACCGGCTGTTGCTGGGGGGGGTCGGGATGAAGGCTGGGGTCTTCCTCTGCGTTGTGGGTGGTAGCCTTCAGGTCGCGTGCATACATTTCACAATGCAATATCGCTCTGCTGGCTCAGTATAATCATCTCGGGTGGGGTTCATGTGGTGATAGCCCGTACTTAGCGCCTAGTTTCATGGTAAAATCACTTCACGAGTTGATAGCCCGTACTTAGCGCCTAGTTTCATCGTAAAATCACTTCCCGAGTTGATGTAACAAATTAGCACATATCACAATCCCCCCTTTTTGTTTTGGTCCCTTTTAATTTGTTCATCAAATCGAACAACAGCCTCCCGTGCCAGGGAGAGCATAGGGTTATGCTTACTCTCATCTTCATTCAGTTGTTCATATTGACTTCTTATCAACAGTAGGTGGGCCGCTTCGAGTCTGCTTTTTGCTAAGTTAATTATTCTATTTACTATACACGGTCCAAAGGTCAACACAAGTACTAATAAAGCCAATGGACCCGCGATTGTAGACAATAGGGTGGTTAGCCAGGGAAAATGACTGAACCATGATTCATACCACCCTTGCTGGGCTTCTCTTTCTTTTTTACGTCTTTCAAGGCCTTCTCTCAGTTTCGCCATAGTATCCCTGACAACTCCTGTATGATCTGCATGAAAGCAACATTCTTCTCCTAGGGCTGCACACAATCCTCCCTGTTGTAAAAATAAGAGGTCCATCCCTCTTCTGTTCTGTAACACAACTTCTGATAGTGATGTTAACGACTTTTCTAAGGCTGTAATGGATTTTTCTATTCGTTCCAAGTCCTCATCTACAGCCGCCCATAGGGTGCTAAGGCCTTGTTGTTGCTTCACTAGGGAGGAAATTCCAGTTCCCGCTATAACTAGATTCGGCCCTATTGCTTGAGGAATGGATTGCACACTTTCTTTCTTTATGAAAATTAATCCACCTCTATCGGTCCCGGACTCCCAGTACCGGACTCCCCAGGTCTTTCCCAAAAACCATCCCGGATCCTCCGGACGGGTGATATTTATCACTAAATGTTTACAAGCTCCCGGGGGGGGGGGTATAGTGGGGACTTCCCTGATACCCCAGCTGGAAATCCTCTTTAGGGAGGGGTACACCCAGAAGGCCCCCATGTTACTGATAAAAACTTATCTGACCCTGCTTCTGGAGTCCAATCAGAGGCTATAGTTTCACATCCCCAATAAGCACAATAATAAGAGTTTGGGTAGTTACAGTATCCTCGCCCAGGATTAGAACTAGGACAAAAGTAAAACCCCATATGATCTAGACATGGTTCAATAGGCACCAACTCACATAAAGTAGCTGTGAATGTAGGACTCCCGGGTACACTTCGTACTTGGATCACTGTTTGATCCTCCCACCTTATTAATGACCACTTAAGGGGTTGGTGTATATTATGTTCCCCTTTGATTCGTCTTCCTAATAAGCCTAGCACAATCATCTTCCAGAGGAGTAGTGGACCCATGGCTTGGCTAACGGATATTTTACGAACCCTTAATGCCTTGGAGGGGCGATCCGTGATGCCAAGTGTCTCTGGGACTTTAAAGAGTCTGGGTCTTACAATTTTGGGTATTCCTGCTTAGGAGGTGGCTTAACGGCCTCAATCCCCACAGTTTCTGTACATCTCTGTCTCCTCTGCTTACTCTTTTGCTCAGAGCAGCAGGGTGTACCGTCTTCTCGACAGCAGCCGTATTCTTCAGGGGAACCTCCTTTATGAGCCTTTCTGATTTTAAAGGCTTCCCAGTTCTCAAGAGTGACATTCAACATACGGCACGGTCCACCTACAATTGGTGTTTTCAATTTTGGCCTTATGTGATCGGGGTGGTTGGCATAGGTACAACCTTTCTCTGGTTGTACTCCTTTTAGCAAAAGCTTCCCACCGTTCTACCGATCTTTTCTTGAGAACCCTTTTAATGTCAAATAGGTCAATTTGCCATAACAAAGGCGACAACTGCTGCTAGGGAGGTACCCATGCTACCAATGAGTCCACTACTTCTCTTTACAAATCCTACATTCATAACACACAAAGGGATAACAAATACAATGTGAGGTTTTACAAATGCAGTCTTACTTATCGAGGTTTCTAGGTTTCTTCTTAAAGGTTACTTTTAAATTGTCTGGGTTTCCAAAGGCTTCCCACGATGATTCTGAGATCGGCCCTTTAATTCTGCTGGCATGTGTCCATCCTCGCTCTGCGGTGCGAATAGCAGTGTCTGTGGTAAGCAAGACAAGAAAAGGTCCCTCCCAGTGGGGAGTCAAGGACGAGTCTTTCCAGGTTTTAATTAAAACCTTGTCTCCAGGGTTAACTCGGTGAATGGCTACATCTAGTGGAGGTCTCTGTACTATTAGTCCTTTCTTTATCAATTCTTGTCTTCTCTTCATAAGCTCTGTAATATATTTCTGTAATAATCTCTCTTCTACTTTAGGATGTTCTTTTGGTATTTCTAAATCGTATGGCATCCCATATAACATTTCAAAAGGGGAGACTCCTGTGTCAGTTCTGGGCTGAGTTCGTATATTCAACAAAGCTAAGGGTAAACACTTGATCCAATTCATCTGGGTTTCCATCATTAGCTTCGTTAACTGTTTTTTTATTTCCCCATTCATCCTCTCTACCTTTCCTGAACTTTATACGACCTAGGGGGTTGTGCCTGGATCCCTCTCTGTCCTTCTCAGACTGCTGCCACCAGAATCTTTGCCTACCACCGATGGGTTTCCTCTTCCCTCCGCACATGCGCTTTCTGAGCTTCCCTCAGCAATTCGTCCAGTCCTCTATCTTGCCAATCATCTAACTTCTCTAACTTCCTTCTGATATCTGGAAAGGCCTTATTAATATTTTGCCCCCTGGGAACAGATTCCCTGATTCCCTGAACTATTATGGTCCTTAGATCAGACATATGCGTCCGATGCTCGGCATTCTGAGCCGGAGTTGAGGGAATATGGGGGGGGGCGGAAAAACGGGAAGTTCCTCCAGCATTTTGCTTTTCTTCCTCGAACCCTTCTCTTTTTCTTTTTAAGGTAAATATCATGGTCCGAGTATCTGGTCTTATCCATAAACTGGCATACTCACTCTCTTCTAAACTAAAGGGCTCCTTTGAATTTACATGTATATTCAGGGCCTGACATATCCAATTTTCAGAAGACCCATATATTGGCCAGTAAAGGTGGTCTCTTCTAATCTGCTTCCCACCCCATACTTGCATGCAGTAATATACCATTTTCTTTTTACTTTTCCCTTTCCTAGAAGGCCAGTCATCCCAATGCTTATTCATTAGGGTAACCTCTATGGGATCAGAAGACTTGCTCTTTTTCTGTCCCATCTTCCGGAGCACCCACCTCAGTCACTCTCTCTCTTTCTCTCCGCAGGGGACCGCACTCACACCACCCGAGTCTTTGACTGCTAGGACGGTTGTCCCTTCGCAGTGGGTGGCCCAGTCGGCCGACAGGTGCCCCTTTTCGGTCCCCCGCTGCACAATCACCCTCCTGGAGGGTCCGCACTCACTCCGTCCCCTGGGGACGTCTCACTCAGACGTGCTCCGGGTATCCCACCCCAACCGAACGGAACCGCATACCAATACTCACTCAGTCCTGACTCTTCGTTCGGATCTTCGTGCACAAAGTTTACGGGGTACTGCAGTTCTTTTGCTTACTTGTCCGATTTAGGGTTCGGAAATACAGGTTGTGGTAGGGGAACTACCCACTCAGGGGCCATCCGAAGATGGGGCGCCTCCCCTGATCAGAGTCCCGAAACCAGGGAAACCTGCATCCGAGTCACGGCACCAAAATTGTTATAGGTAAACGTGACAAATTGACAACCACTTGTGCCGGGTTGCATAAATTCCAATTTAATGGAATAATTGAGCAAGTTACAAGTAAGCAAAACAGCGCTGGGCGGCCGGGGAGTCTCCTGCTCCACCAACGGCATGCGCAATCCCCCACTCACAGTCCCCTTATATGCGGTTCTAGTTCCAGATATACGTAGCACTTCCTGTAACTTCTGCGGTTGCACCGGCTGTTGCTGGGGGGGGTTGGGATGAAGGCTGGGGTCTTCCTCTGCGTTGTGGGTGGTAGCCTTCAGGTTGCGCGCATACATTTCACAATGCAATATCGCTCTGCTGGCTCAGTACAATCATCTCGGGTGGGGTTCATTTGGTGATAGCCCGTACTTAGCGCCTATTTCATCGTAAAATCACTTCCCGAGTTGATGTAACAAATTAGCACATATCACAACGTGTGTGCAGTTTGTGGTTGTGAGGTCACTTGTGGCTCAGTGCCTGATAGGGCAGTGCTGTCCCTGTGGGTGGAGTTTGTGGTTGTGAGGTCACTTGTGGCTCAATGCCTGATAGGCCAGTGCTCTTCACTTGTGTGCCGTTTGTGGTTCTGATGTCATTTGTGGCTGAGTGCCTTATATGGCAGTGCTGGTCACGTGGCTGCAGTTTGTGTTTGTGATGTCACTTTTGGCTGAGTGCCTGATAGGCCAGTGCTGGTCACTTGGGTGCAGTTTGTGGTAGTGATGTCACTTGTGGCTGAGTGCTTGATAGGCCAGTGCTGGTCATGTGGTGTGGCGGATGAATGGCCCATACTCAGGAGGGTTTGCGTCTTGAGACATTTATTGTTTGTTTCTGAGCATGTTTAAAAAGTTAGCTGCTTCAGTTGTTTCAGAGACACACTTTGCTAAGCCAATCACCATGCAGATTATTTCACAGGTAGCCAATCATTACACCGCTTACGCACTCAGCGGTCATGCCTTGTACCTTGCTACTTGTTTAGAAAAGCTGTCTTGCCCTTAACCTTGGTTCCCACTGGCTTCTGCTAGTTTATCTGTACTTTCGCAGGATGTATCATTCCCAGCTGCACTGGTGTCCTTGGGTACGTTTGTCTGAGGCTCCTGTTGCTTGCTACTTGCAACTTTCCACCAGTTTAACCCTGTCATGACCCTCCACAATTAGCAAGAAAGGCTCCCCAGGGGCTTATTAGAGCAGAAAATTGTAATCCCTGATTACAGGTAGGCAAAGGAAATGTGCAGGTGGCTCTGCTGCCGTGTAAACCCTTCACGTGCTTTATCAAGCAAAAAAGCCAAACACAGCCTCGGAGGCTCTGGAAGGAAGATCCTTTCCCTCATGCGTTGCCCAGGGCTCTTCCTGGGGGCAGCGTGTGGGTGGGGGTGTGCAGTGCCACATGCAGGACAGTGATATGACACCTCTTTAGGGTCCCCGGATGGGCAAGGGGACAGTGAGGCCCTGGTGTCTCCTGGTAGGCCTCGGTGGCAGAGACAACAGCCATAGCTGAGAGGACAAAGACCTCAGTTCTGTCGGAGCCCTTCAGCGTTGGCAGCGCCCTTGGCCATCTCCACCATAGGCCGTCCTATGCTGTCCCACACCTGCGCCTGTGTCCCTGCAGACTGTAGACTCCCAACCTGCTTCCCCACCTTGCTCTCACCCGGGATCTCCATCCCTTCACTGATATCTCTCCATCCTCACGGGCTATTCCTTGAAATACAAAGCCATGGGCTGATCGCAGACTCCCTCTGGATGACCCGTTGCACCACAGCAGTACTCTTTAAGCGATAGTTCTTCATCCTAATGTCCAGTCTGAACTTCCCAGGCTGCATTTGGAAGCTGTTTCCCCTTCCCATGCTGCTTCCCAGTGCCAAGAAAAGCTCGTGGGAGCCCACAATGGGACACACTAGTGTAGAGTCGGGGTGGATAATTACTCCCCTTGTGTGGGCAGCCACGCTCCTCCTAATGCAGTCCTGTAGGCACCTGGCCTTATTTGCAGTGAGCAAGCACCACTGGCTTTTATGACAATCCTCGTAACACCCAGGCCCTTCTCCTCATGCCAGTCCTCAGCTGGTCAGGTCCCAACCTGTCCTGATGCTCGGGGTTATTCTTCCCCATGGGCAGGACTTGCCCTGTCTCCTTGTAAAACTCCATGAGGTTTCTGTTGGCTGAGTCCCCAAGTATCTCAAGGTCCCCTGGACTGAAGCTCCCTTGTGTCAGCTGTTAATGTGTGTATGCAGATGACTCACCCTGACTTGTGGTGCCTCTAACAAGACAACAGCATGAAGAATTGCAGGACACTGCAAGTACTAAAAGGAGGTACTAGTTGAATGGAACTGCAGACCTAGGTAGGGATTACCACGGTAACCATCTCAAAAATGCCAAGTGAGCGTACAAAGCAAGCACAGCGAAGGCCTACGGGGAAAGGGTATACATACAGAGGTGGGCTGTTTGTATGGGAGGGTGTGAGGATGGTAAGAGGATAGAACTTGGAAGGAGTAAAGGAGAGAAAAAGAGAATAAAAGGTGAAGCAAAGGAGTGATCAGGGCTGTTCAGGGGAACCTGTAAAGCAGCCTTGCATCTGCACATCTCTGACTGGAGCAGGAGAGGAAAGCTACTTGATCTGATCATACCTGTGTCTGACTTGCATCCATGGTCAGGAGAAATGAGTGCTTTCCCTGACATTGACAAGAGAAGACCCTTGGTGGAAGGAATCACAGACTCTTTCAGGCTGATGGGACCTCAGGAGGCCTCTAGCCCAACCTTGTGCTCACTGCAAGGTCAGCTTTGGGGGTCAGAGCAGGTTACTGAGAGCTTGATCTGGTCTTGAAAACCTCCAGGGATGGAGATGGCACGGCTTCTCTGGGCAACATGTTCCAATGCTTGACTATCCTCTCAGCAGAAAATAAGTTATTGCCTAAAAGAAGGATGTTGCCTGCAGACATCCTTTTGGGCACCCCAGCACTTGGGGAGGGGAATCTCACCTCCTATGAGTGTGGAGTGCACAGGAGGGCACTGAATCCCAGGGATTTCTCAATGGGCATTAGGTGTATTGATTAACTCCTGTAAATCGGTTTCTGAAGCACAAGTAAATGAACTCCCTTCTTGTCCCTGCCTAGGCGTCCTGTCTTCTTATGAGATGGGAACAGGCCTTTCTAGAGTGGGACGTTTCCATTTCTCTTAGATAACCATCCTCTGGTGCAATGCAACTGCAACAACTGCAATGCTGAAATCGAATCCCTCTCCAGTGTTTAGAGAGGGACCATTGGTGATTATTGGAGTCCACTTCAGTGGACATTTCCCAGGGTGACTGCTGCCTTTCAGGAACCATCAGCCCTGGAGCCCCGGGAGTATCTTGAGGGTTCACAAGGGATAGAGAAAGTCACATCTTTAGCTGGGCCTCTGCTCCTGAGCTGGGCCTGGCTCCTGGGGCTGCAGGAGCCCATGGCAACCTGGCAGGTGCTGAAGAGACAGAGCTCTGTCCAGGAGCAGCTCCTCTTAAAGGAGCAGCAAGACTCAGGGCACTGTCTGCAGATATCAGGATGTGATGAGCGACTCAGAAATTAAAGACAGTTGGGAATGGGAGGACAGCTGAGAGCACACTGTGTGGAGAAATCTTCACAGCCCTTCACACAGTAAGTCTCTGTCTGCAGAGCAATGCTGCTGTGGTTCCTGGCGGGTTCTTCTAAGGCTGGCACCTTCCACAGCTGATAGGGTCTGTCAGGGTGACTCTCCCAGCTTCTCCTGTTTAGAGCAGATGGTGCTTTAGAGCAGGGATTCACAGCCACTCCGTCAGAGGGACAGGGCATCACAGCTACCTTCTCCCAGGGATGACTGAAGGGGTGTGAAGCCAGGGAGTGCTCCCAGGTCTGCATGGGCTGTAATTCAGAGCAGTGTCCCTGTGCCCCAGCGTGCTGTGTGCCTGGGGCAGTGACATTGCTGCCTGCAAGGATCAGCACTCAGCCTGCCCAAGGAACTCCCCACGGTGCTGTGGGGAGAATCTCTGGGTGGAAGGAGCGATCCCTGGCAGGGCAGGTTCATTCTCCTGTGGAGAGGGTGCTACGTGGGTCAGGGCTGTTCTTAGCTCTAGCTCACCCCCCAGGATCATTCTGAGGGGCCTTTTCAAGAGGACAGTCATTGCAGTGGTTACCTTAAAGATAAAGATCTTTTCTGAGTCTGTGCTTTCATTTTCCTACTGTTTGCAGAGTGCTGGTGGGGAAAAGACATGGGACAGAGAAGCAGATCGCAGGAGGGAAAGCTCCAGGCAGTGGAGATGCAATCAGAGAATGAGGGGAAACTGAAAATAGAAATTCTGTAGGAGGAGGCATTTGGAAATCTTCCAGTCAGTACCTACACTGCAGACATCTTTCTCTAAGCAAGCCCCCCTGTGTCTCCGCTCCTACCCAGCAGAGCCTCTGCCCTCAAGGCCATGGGGGCCAGAGCATGAGCCCCCTCCTCAGCAGCCTGAGCTCCAGCAGAGCAGAGGGGCATCTCTCCTGCAATGTGCCCATTTCCCACTGCACAACAAGGGGCTGAGAGCGACTGTCCTGCAGTGTTGCCACCTGGGAGGTGGTGTGCACAGCTGGGGAAGGTGAAGGCTTTCCTCACTGCCTGTCTGTCTCTCCCTCCTTGCTTTCCCTTTGGTAGGAGGCTCACAGTATTGCTCCTTATTTCTTTACCTCTCCATGCTGGTCTCGTTCTTGTTCTCCTACTCTCTGGGGTTAAGCACGGGGATTCAGCTGCAGTTAAGGCATTGATCCTGTGGGTCCTGTGTGGAGTTGTCTTCATGGCAGTGACATGCCCAAGTGCCCTTTCAACCTTCCAGGCAATTCATGGGGAATGAGCTGATTCTCTCCCTTAAGGAGATCCCATCTTTAGCATTCTTGACTGTCTTTGTGGGGTGTGCTACCAGGCTGCAAGATGCCCTCCAGAAGACCAGAGCTTTCCCGCAGCATATTTGTGATCGCTGAGAATCCTTGCGCTGGTTGCGTGAGTCAGAACCCTCATCACGCCTTCTGAAGAGCTCTCCATAGCACTCTCCATATCTGGGCTGAGAGGGAAGAATTTGGCAATCTTCACTTTGAAACTGAGCTCCTCTGCTCTCACCTCAGTTCAGTTTCTTTCTCAGAGTAACTTGTGAGTGTGATGATTGTCTTTTAGCTGGGAGAGATGCAAGCACAGGGCAGCAGGGAGCAAGTTTCATGGACAGACCAGATCCTCTGACTGCATATGCAGTCACCATGAGCTCCTTTTTCTTCTTGCGATGCACAAGTGCTCATGCTGAGAGCAACTGAAATGCCAGAGATTTTTATTCCAGCAAAGAATGCTCCCACGGTCTGATGGAGGATGGGGTAGATCTCACTGGGGAAGAGAGACATATGGAAATGGTCGGGTCACCCCTTGCCTTCAGTTCACTGTTTCTCTCCCTTGCCAAGGTGGGAGCTGGTGTGACTGATTCAGCTACAGGCATGTCTGTTCAAGAGAGCAAGGCTGGGGGAGATGAAGCCCTCACAAGGATCTTCTCTGTCAGACACAGCTGGCATGAGAGCTGTAGTCATCTCTTAGAGTGGTAAACAGAGACTATTCCTGCTGGGTCACTGGACCAGGTCACCTTCACTCAGCACACAGTGCTCATCCCTAGGTATCCCCACTGCATGCACAGGGCAGTTTGACACCTCCATTTACACACCCAGTAGAGCTGGACTGACTCCTCTGGAGCCCATGGGCAGAGGCCCCTGCTCCGCATGGCACACTCAACACAAACCAGAGTTCAGGAAAGGGAGCTGAATGGAGGCAAAGGAGAGAGGCAGTGTGGGGGGTACTATGAGGAGGCGAGTGGGATTTGCTCAGAGAAGCCTGTCCTAATTTGTCAATGCCTTTTCCTCCTTGGACAATGCCTCAAGCTGAGAGGGAGCCAATGTCCAACAGGAGCTCCCTCAATGAGTACCTCCTCCTGGCATTTGTGGATACGCAACAGCTGCAGCTCTTGCACTTCTCACTCTTCCTGGGCATCTACCTGGCTGCCCTCCTGGGCAATGGCCTCATCATCACAGTCATAGCCTGCAATCACCGCCTCCACACCCCCATGTACTTCTTCCTCCTCAACCTCTCCCTCCTCGACCTTGGCACCATCTCCACCACCGTCCCCAAATCCATGGCCAATTCCCTGTGGGACACCAGGGCCATTTCCTACTCAGGATGTGCTGCCCAGGTCTTTTTTCTTGCCTTTTTCATTTTGGCTGAGTATTCTCTTCTCACTGTCATGGCCTATGATTGCTTTGTTGCCATCTGCAAACCCCTGCACTACAGCACACTCATGGACACCAGAGCTTGTGTCAAAATGGCAGCAGCTGCCTGGGGCAGCGGTTTTCTCAATGCAATGCTTCACACTACTAACACATTTTCAGTAACATTCTGCCAAGGCAATGCCCTGGGGCAGTTCTTCTGTGAAATTCCTCAGATCCTCAAACTCTCCTGCTCAGACTCCTACCTCAGAAAAGCTGTGATTATTGTGCTTAGTATTTGTTTGGCTTTGGGATGTTTCATTTTCATTGTGCTGTCCTACGTGCAGATCTTCACTGCTGTGCTGAGGATCCCTTCTGAGCAGGGCCGGCACAAAGCCTTTTCCACGTGCCTCCCTCACCTGGCTGTGGTCTCCTTGTTCATCAGCATGGGCACGTTTGCCTACCTGAAGCCACCCTCCATCTCCTCCCCAGCTCTGGATCTGATGGTGGCTGTCCTGTATGTGGTGGTGCCTCCAACAGTGAACCCTCTCATCTACAGCATGAGGAACAAGGAGCTCAAGGAGGCGCTGAAGGAACTGATTCATTTGGTAAAAGATCAGCATCAATAAGCTGCCCATCCCTCTTCACAAGCAATTTTTAATTTATCTCAGATAGCACCTGTGCTTTGGGCATTCTCGCTGTGATAATGATGATGTTTGTGCAGAGGCATTTGATTTCATCCCACTTCTCCAGAGGTGTTAACCCTATCTTTCTGACCCAGAGGCCTTCTGTGAATGTTTCTATCACTGTGTCAGAGCTGGCATCTCTCTAATAAAAGAGGATTTCCTCAATGCTGTGCTTGAAAGATGGTTTCTCCTTCCAAAGCTGGAGCCAGGAATTCGCTCAAGGACTTTCACCCTGAAAGGGCCTTTTCCAGAGCTCTCTGTGGGCTCAAAGCAATGAGCTCATGGGGTGATGTGTTAGGGAATGAGGGCTGGATTCAGCTCTCACTTGAGGGTGCCAGGTGCTCCTGGAGATGGTGAATGGTCAAGCGGTATCTGCCTGGGACTGTCTCATGTATGACAAGGTTGATGACGGATGCCTGCAGTGTGGACCCTGCAGGCACAGGGAAGGGAGCCTGGAGAGTGATTCATGTCACTTCAATCAAAAACCGTGGTCTGGATCTAGGAACACACCTGAACACAGCCTGAGCCATTTGAAATGCCCTGTGATTGCTCAGAGCATCATCCACAGCCACAAACCCCTTGCTAGGGGCTTGTCATGTGCAATGATGCGCATCCAGCTGGGTCTGCTCCCCACCCTGACCACTATGGCCAGTGTGGAGTCACCTCAGGACCCTGGGGCCCCACAGCCTGCTCGCTCTGCAGAGCAGCACCACCAGTTCAGGGCCCCCTGGGAAGCACAGGGGAGGGTCCAGGAACAGCCAGCAGGCCAGCACTGATGCACTCACCATGGGGAATGGCTCTCCAGGGAGCAGGGACATCCCTGGAGAAGAGGAAAGGAGCAATTGTGTGCTTCCAAGGAGGAAAAAGCAGAAACATAAATCTGTTTCTCTGCATGTCGACTAAGGGCAGGCTGCTGTGTCCCTGGGGCAGCAGGAGCTGCCTGAGGAGCCCCAGGGCAGTGACTCTTGTGCTGTCCTGGAGAGACAAGTGGCACGGGGGGGGCTGCAGGCAGTCTGGGGGTAGGGAATCTCCTGGACACAAGACCAAGAGGCACAGAGTGTCACTGTCCTCTGTCTCCTTGTGCCACTGGGGCCAGTTCCAGCTTGGAGGCTGATGGGGCAGCTGACACACATCCCTGCACCCTAGAGCTGCTGTGCCCACAGTGGGGCTTGGGTTATGGTGCGAGTGCCCAGAGCTCTGCAGCACCCTGCATTGGGCACTGCTGCGGGGCCACCTCAGCCTGCATTGCTGTGCTGGGTGGGCTGGGGAGAGGGCAGGGGAGGTGGGGAGAGCCAGGGAGGGGCTGTTCTGGGCTGGAAAGTGCCCAGGAGAGGAAAATGCCAATATTAGCTAAGCTGTGTGAACAGGCAGGGTGAGGACACACACCAGTGAGTTTGTGGTGCAGAGCTAGGTCTTGTGGAGGGGAACCAAGACATGCCAGGCACAGAAGAGAGGAGACCAGTCTGTGCCTTTGGTTGTGTGGACCGGCTGGGAAGGTGCCCCAGGACATTCCTCACAGAGCAGCTTCTCACATTGGCCATTTCCAGCACTGGCTACGCACCCCAGGTTTATGGTGAGTTTTGCTGCATGGCCAGCTGTGTCCTGCTGGGCTCAGGGCCTGTATCGAGGGGAACAGCCAGCCCTGCCTGACCTCTCTCCTGACCCAGACCCCAGCAGACCCCAGAGGATGGTAGTGTGCTCCCCCTGCCTGGGATACGGCTGGGGCTGGGCAGGCGCCGGGTGCTGGGGGAGGCTGCCAGAGCAGGAGGGCTGTGGAGGGATGGGGCACCGAGGGCCCCATCATGGGGACTGTGCTGGGGGGACATTTCCCCAACCCAGAATGCACCTTGTCCTATGCGGTGCCTACCCAGTCAGGCCATGGGCCATATGTGGGGCAGGAAGGATGAGTGGGCACAGGACAGGACACAGATGGGAGCCACGATGCTCACTGATCCACTGCAAAAGAGAAAATCCCAGGGGAGCTCTCCCAACCCTGCCTGACAAGTTCTTGTCCTTGCGCCAGCCATGCCAAAGCAGAGGCCAGGGAGAAAGAGGTCCCTCAAGCAAAGCTGTGCCAGTCTCGGGGAGCTGCCCTGAGCACCAGGACAGGCAGAGCGCCCTCCTCATATGTCCTTGTTCTGCTGGGAGGGTGGCACGGGCTCCAGGGAAACGGCCTGTTTCTGCCTGGGGTCAGTGCAGGACTTTTGCATGTGAGGTGAACACGATAGCTGCTGCACTGCAGAAACGCTGGCCACGACCCCTCACTGCAGCCCCTAGTGCCCCCTGCCCCTGCCGACCTGCTGCCACCCCCGTGCTGCCTTGTCCCCCGCCCTTCTCCCCACACTGCAGGGACCAGCGGTGCAGCAGGAGCTGGCACAGCACCATAGCTGTTGCCTGGCGCACCAGCATCCCTACCTCCCTCCCAAACATTGCATCCATCTTCAAGAAGGAGAGAAAAGAGGATCTGGGGAGTGATGCGCTGATCAGCGTCACCTCAGTGCCTGGAAAGAAAATCTTCCTGGAAGCTGGTTCCAGTCACATGAAGGGATTGGGAACAGCCAGAGTGAAGTCATCGAAGGCAAATTGTGCCTGACCAACCTGATTGCTTTCTGTGATGGGATGACTGGCTGTGGGGACAAGGGGAGTGCAGTGCATGCTGTATACCTTGGATTTAGGAAGGTCTTTGACATGCTCTTCCATGACTACCAATCCTGGAGAGAGTGGTATGATCAACAGAGTGCCCAGGTACTGGAAACATTTTAAAACAATCAGAAAAAAGGCATTTCAGCCTGTTGCCAAGTGGCTGGAGCCAGATGTACTCAGACTTGCCCAGGGGTGAGACCTCCAAGCAACTTCTTATTTACTCTGCCTCTAACAGCATGGACAGGATTATCATTGTTAGTGACAGAACATGTTTTTGCAAGTCTAACTTTTCAATTAAAGCCTTGGAACAAATGCTCAAGCACACCAATTTTTTTTGGGGGGGGGGAGGGGGAGTCAAAAACCCCTGTTTCCATTGGTTCCAGTGGCTGTGGGATGAAGCCTGAGTTTGGTTTGAAAGAGAAAAGATGAGGCTGAATGTCCTGCGGGTGACTATAAACTACTTAATGCCTTCTGTGCTTCCAGTGATGCTTCTTGTGGTTGCTCCTCAGTCTACAATGCACTCTCATTTTTCCCTTGCATAGTAGATCAGAACTGTGGAGAAAGAACTGAGTTCAGGGAAACAACATGCCAATAATCTGGACAGCCTGGGGAGCCCACTGAAAGAGTAAGTGTGTGCGTGTGAAAGCTCACAGGAAAGGCCTGGACCCGAGGTGCCAAAGATCCCAATCCTTGAGGCACAGGGCTGGATACGTTCTCCTCTGATTGCTCCTAACATGGGCTGAAGAAACACCACACTGTCAAATAAATTTCTGTGGGAAAGGTGGAGGAAGAAAGTAGAAACAAATCAGAAGAGGGGGAATGCAGGCCAGGAGTCTCACCAGTAAATATTTCCAAATACAGGTGGATTTTACCCCCTCTCTGGAAAGGCTGTTTCTTCCATGACCAGCAGCAATTGGTGGAAGGAGGGTTTTTTTCCTGACACTCCTTCTGGAATGGAGGGCAGCAGAATTTGAGCCAAGGGGGATTTGCTGGGCACTCAAACAAAGATTTCAGTCTGGGACCTTGAAGTCCTGCGTAGCTGAAGACTACAAGATGACTCCAATGTGTGACTCACAAGTGACCCGAGTCACATCACAGCCACCATTGAAATGCCCCCAGAAGCAGATCCCATAACATCTGGCCTGAACGAGACCTACTGTATTTCTCTGCCTTTCTCCCTACACCTAAAACTTTCTCTTTAGCTCCTTAGCACTGGGGAGAAGTTTTGGCTCCTGGACTGGCGGGGAAGGCACCAGTGCCTGCCAGTCCTGATGCTACACTCAGATTTCATTCTGTTGAACTAAACCAAGTCCCCAAGTGACCAGCTCTGCAGTGTAACTGTCCATGTGTCCACACTCTTCTCCAGTCCAGGAAAATGGACTGCAGGTGGGAGGGAGCCAGCTCAGGGCAGGCACAGAAATGCCTCCGCTCACCACCACCTGCCCTGGGGTCAGGGAGGAAAAGAGGCCCTGGGGCCAGTGCCCACTGGCTGCGTGGCTTTCTCTGCAATTGTCTCCTTTTCTGTTCCAGGCTGTGGGGACGAAGGGGCTCACCGGCTGCAGCCAGCCTGGACACATGGAGTGGCAGAGCTATGGCAACAGTGGCCAGGTCCCCCCTGCAGCCAGCTGGACAGGGACAGAAAGGACCTGGCCCTTCCTGGTCTTCCCAAGCATGTCATTCGAGGAAGTGCTGGAAGAACAGGCCTGGAGGGATCCTCATGGAACTGCATTGCCTGTGGCTGTGATAACTGACCAGCCCTCTCCCATAAATGCTTCCCAGGCCAGGTGCTTGGGGACAAGCAGCTGGCAGTGCTTATGGGAGTCCATCAGCACCATGCCCTCTGGGTGGGCAAGGAGACCTCAGGTTCTTGGTACCCTATTGGAGAGGAGCTGGCTGCCGAGAGGACTGAGGGGAGGTGGGACAGGTTCCGTGACTCACGAGGTGAAGGTGCTGACACAGGCCTGGGGCCAGGGCCCTGCAACCTCCTAGGCCTCTCTCAGCTGCTGGGAAGCCACTGCAGAAGCAAGCAAATCCCAGAGAACAGCCTTTCCCATGTTCCTGGGAGCCAATGACAGGGAGACTTGTGTGTGAGAACATGGCAGACTAGCAGCAGGGAGATGACTGGGGTTTGTGCTTATGGGGTCCCTTCTGCCTGAGGAAATGATAGGCCAGTGCCAGGCACATGCTCAGCTATGGGCCTGTAAGGTCACTGCTGCCTCAGCACCTGATAGGCCAGCAGCAGGCACATGGCTTCAATGCTGATTGTGAGGTCACTTATTCCCTGGAGCTGATAGGTCAACAGGGGGCCCTTGGCTCATGTAGGTTCTTCTGATGTCACTTCAGTCTCTGCTGCTGATAGGCCAGAAACAGGCTTAATGCTAGGATGTTGATTGTGAGGTCACTGCTGCCTCAGTACCTGATAGGCCAGCAGCAGGCACATGGTTCTGATGCTGATTGTGAGGTCACTTCCTTCTCTGTAGACTGTATGCCATCAGCAGGCTCTCGGTTGCTGTGGTTTCTTGTAAAGTCCCCTCTGTCTCTGCTGCTGACAGGCCAGAAGCAGGTTGATGGCTTCAGTGCAGACTGTGAGGTCACTGCTGCCTGTGCACCGGATCGGCCAGCAGCAGGAGCAGCGTCAGCAAAGCAGCTGTGAGGTCACTTCAGCCTGAGCAGCTGAGCAGCAGCAACAGGGCTGTGAAATGGCTTGTGAGGACACTTCTGTCTCTGAAGACGACAGGCCAGAAAGGCGCTGGCCTTGCAGGGCTGGTCCCTGCTGGGCTGGGGCTCTCCAGGGAGGCCTGAGCTGCCCCAGGCTGCGCTGGGCAGGGGGCTTGTGCCGGGCTCCTGCTGCCGTGGATCCAGCAGGGTGCCTGGAGTCCACTGAACAGACTCATCATCGAGTTCACACAAGCAGGGATTTGGTTGCTTTGTTTGGGATATTTTGCATGTCGAAAGAAAGCCTGCTGTTGCATTTAAAAACAAGTATTTATCAGCCTGTACAAAAGACCTATGAAAACACAGTTCATGCAGTTGTGTGGTGACTCTGTTGTTCTACCCAAGTGCTCTGTCATGAAATATGTGTATATATATATACATGTGTATATAGATGTATATATAAATACACACACACACACACATATGTATATACATATATATATTATATATATTGTGTAGGTGTTTAGGAACTACAGAATGCATTCCTGATCATCATCTACTTTTATTCTTAGGAGAACAGGCGTTTTCAGCACTGGAGAAATCTACTGAGGCAAATCATGATATTTAGGAGAGCTTTGCAGAGACTTGTACAGTCTCTTTTGCTGTGTGGTAGGATGAAGACTTCAGAATATAGTGTGCTCCCATTAAATCAAGAACAGCAAGAGAATGTATTTCAGCACTAACTGAGAAGGTGTACTAGTGCAAGTGAGGGATATGGACTACTTAGGGACTATGAGGACATGTTGATTTAATCCATAGTATTCGTTCAGTGACTCAAGACCAAAGAAAGCAATGTGCTGTCCATCCTTTTAGATAAAAAGAACCATATGAGTTTGTGTTGCCATCTCTGCCTTTCTAGGATTGTTAGAACAGCAATGAATTATGTAGCGGGAACAAAATTGAGAAAGAGTTTGTTAAAAGAGCATAAGAAAAAACTTGAAACAATGTCAGCATTTGTTACCTTTAAGCCTTTAAATTTATGTAAACTTTCTGATATTTCAATGTGGAAGTCATTTAAACCCTCAGTTGAAAAGTGAGATTGGGTTGTCCCACTTGGGTCAATCATTTATCTCCAGTTCCGTTACTGTGCTGGTCAGGAAAGCCTCTGACCTACTGAACTCAGTTATGGCTCTAGTAACTTTGACTTGAGCCGATAAAGGTACTGCAGTGCTGTGGTGGCAAAAAGAAATGCTGTCCACAAATGTATTTCCTAACACTAAAGCAGGATAGCTAGAAAGTTTATTTGCAGTCTGGATTAGTAATCAACACGCAAGGAAAGATGAAACCAGTGGAATGGCTGAACAAAATAAGTATCTTACATGCACTTATGGTAATGCTGTAACTTCACCCATCCAATTTGCAGTTCTTTAGATGCAGCTCCTGTGTTTCAATGCCCTTCTTTTTCTAAAAATGTTATTCTGCTCCTTTCTCCCTTCCCACCTTCTTTGATAACTGTTGACCAATTCCAGCTGAACATGACAAATGTAGAGATCGCAATGTTTTTGAAGTCCTGGCATCATGAAAATTAGTGTCTGGGTGGTGAAGAGAACCCATCGGGTGCGTGCTGAGAGAGAAAGCCGTAATTCTCCCCCATATCAGCTAACTGACCCCTTGCCCTGCGTGCATTTGGCTGGCCAGTGCCCATGTGTGATGGGAGAACCATCACTTGCCCAGCCAACATGGTGGGGACCAGCAGACATGGTGGGGATCGGCAGCATTGCTTAGGGGAGGTATAGTACGAGCCAGCAAGGAAACAGGCTTTGGTAGTCGTCCTGATCACTGAACAGCTTATTCCTTGCTGGAGGATGGAGAGTATTAACAACAACAACAAAAAGTGGTGGCGAGGGGGAAGAAAAGACAAGACCGTTAACATTTTTGTCTTCCTTGGTCACTTTATTTTTAAAATTCTTGCTTGATAAATATTGTTCTAGAAATGCTTATTGCCAGCCACCATAGTACAGGCCAGGGTACAAAATATCTGGAGAGCCAGGATACAGGCAAATGTCTCCCTTGGAGCTTGCAGGAATACGTGCTCGGGAAAAGCTTGCAGCTCATACCCTGGGCCTGTCAGCTCTGGCTTTTAGCACCACATTCCCTGAAGAAAGATACACACAGGTATCTTTTTCCTTTTTTAATCTCATAGGATTCATTGACTCAAGTGAGGTAGGTGGAATTCATGGTAAGGAGGTGGCCTGGTTTTAATGTGCTTCCTGTTATTTCTGCCTTAATATCCGCGTTTCTTTTTGATTGAATGACATCAAATAAGCATGTTGTGCATGATGATATTTTCCACTCCAAATGAAAAGTCAGGATGTTGCTGGCAGCTCAGAGTGCTGGAGGATGCTGCTCATAAACCTCTCTCCACGGAAGGACTCCTGCTGGTCTTAGTGCAATTCAGACTGTGGTTCTCATCGTCTTGTAAGACTCTGGAGCTCCCAGGAGACGGCTCTGCATCAGCCTGACTGCAGGTCATGCACTTTTTCTAGCCTTTTTTTTTTTTAATGGTGTAATGAAACCAAAGTTTATTTGCGGCAAGAAATGTGTTTCTTTTCTTTCATTGTACTGAAGAGGAACAGTTATAATACACTTGTTGATTAACGCAACATCTCCTTTAGCTGGGTACATTTACCAAACATAACCAATCCCACAGCCTGTAATGCTGCACTGTAGATGCTAAAAGCATTTCCACTCTCAGAACACTTCTATTTCTACATCTGTCTCTTTTTCTTAATGAGAAGGATAAAGCACAGATAGACCTAGTGCTGCTTTGTTCCTTTTTACTTTTAGGCAGGAAATCTATGTTGTTGTGTGTGTTTGGCATCCTTGTATTACAGCATCTGGACCTTCAGTAGAAGCATTTGAGAGCCATGAAAGTATGGAAAGACATGTTACATGGTTGGATGCTCATCTGTCACATAAAGGGATTATCTCCATTTGGGTTATGTGATGGCTCCCTCTGTGGTCACCTACCAATAATGTCTAGTGAGTGCTCACATACACTGCTAGTGCTTTCCACCTGGGGACCAGAACTGCATGAGTGTTGATCATCTGATCAGACGCACAGAGATATGCATCCTGTGAAAGGATGCTTGCCACTTTGTTCATGAGGTAGAGGCTTGTCTGCTTATGTGCTTGAGGTACCACCTGCAGACAATGGCTTGTGCTCTTCCCAAGCAAGTAAGCTGGTCTGAAGGAGCCTCTGGAAATGAGACAGCAGGCTGTGAGCTGGGGAGCTCTTCAGACAGGTTGAAAGCTGAAAGTTGTCACCTCTTAGAAAATGAACTTTGAAATTAAGATTCATAACCAGGTGAATAGGATAGCGCCTGCCCTCAGCTTTTCTGTCTATGTCATGCTGCTTGTGCTCCAGACTGACTTGGGCACAAGCTCATCCTGACCTGAAAACTCGGCAGTTCCAGGGGTGCAGCAGTGCACCCAGGCTCATCTGCCTTGCTGAAGGGCTCATCTGCTTTGCTCAAGCACAGCCCCACACGAATCGAGCTGTGAGGCTCCTTAGGAGTGACTTTAGCTCTCAGTAGCTCTGAAGTCAGGCAGAGGTTCAGGTCTGTTTCTGTCTGGGTAGCTAGGCCTATAATCTAATCCAAGGAGAAATTACACTCTGTTATTAAGTAACTGTTTTGTCTTGGTAGGCGTGTTCTGACACTTTGTCTCTAGGTACTATCTGGTTGATACAGTTTTCATCAGTTGATATTTTACATCCTGTTTCATGTGTTTACATGTGTTAGTTTGCATAGATACATAGTTATGAGTTACACAGCCACCTATTCTACATGGCTCAATATTCTCATACAAACTTCCTTTTCACCAGCACACAGGAAGCCCAGAGGACAGCACCAACTCTCATTTATGTTCCACATGTCCACGTAAGGTGGGAGGCTGTTGGAGTCTCACGGGAAGCTACATTACCACATTATTATAGAACAGTCCAGCATATGCACTAGGCTTTTTGCTTGCAACTTCAGATGGATGGATATGCACATTTTCAAGTTTCATTTAATTTTCCTTTTCCAGTTTCATTTTCATTTATGTGTCCTTGAAGCACCTGAATGCTGTGCTTTCCCAAGCAACTGGATACTGTTATCATGAGGGCACCCTACCTGAAGCTCTTGTAATTAGCTTAGGCAGAAAACAAGACTGGAAACATCTGCCTAAACTGTTTTCTGAGGCAAGAGATTCACTTGGACCCAGCCTTCCCCACGTTCTCACACACACAGGCTTATTAGACAGGTCTGTAAGTGTAAGTTTGCCTAGGAGAATCAATCCAGTGACTTTGAGATGGCTATTTATATCCTGAGTCCAGTGTATGCAATGAGTGCAATGTAAAAGGCAATCGAGATGTGCTCACTAAAAGCATACCTTCCCACAGTCTGCCACTGCAAAGTAGAGTTGTTACATTGTTCAGCAGAGAAATCAGTTGAGCACTTCAACGCCTTAACTACAGTGTCAGCTCTTGCTTCATGAAGGCCAAAGCTTGAAAAATTACAAAGCTCAATCCCATCTTGTGTTTCAGCGACTTTAGGAAGACAACTACCTCCATTTCCATCAGCAGACTTCAGGAGGAGTACAGCCTTCACTTTCCAGGCTTCTGAGAGTTGGCCTTACAGGAAGGTGTTTAAAAGATGAAACAGGTTACTCTCCAGCTGATGATGTCTTCCTGAACATGGAAACACAAACCCTAACTGGATGCGTTTACCATCAAAGGCTTTGAAAGTGCTTAACTTGGATGCTGTTGGTAAATTCCTTCTAAAATTGAATACTGAAATTCCAGCACGTCAAGAGTTTCTGGCAGCAAAGCAGGTCCCTTTTCTCACAGAAGGCTCCAGTAGTTGAGGGCTAAGCCCCCAGGTCAGGGGTCAGTGCTGGCCCTGGAAACAGTCCTCCATTTCCTCAGGATGGGGGGAGCCATGTCGCTCTCTGATGTCCAGGAGCCAAGGTGCAAAGGTTCCACCTTATCCTTCCAAAGAGGATGAGAAAAAAATGGATTTAGGATATAACAATTAACGTAGGCCTCCTCAAAGAGTTCAAAGCCTTCAGCCCAAGTAGCAGTACCTCAGACATTGACATCTTTGAGGCTCCACCTGAAGCCTTTCTTGCAGTTCCTTCAAATGATATCATAAAACATCATGACTAATGCTGTCCTGCTATCTAAAGCCTTGCAGCTTCTCCACAAACTTTTGCTGCTTCCCCACAGTCCACCTGCCTCCTCCCATTTCCATTTCATATCTTCAGCAGTTCACTAAACTCAGTCCACTAGTCAGTCCTCATCCATGTAGCTGATCTACCTCCAGATGGACAGGCAGGACTTGATAGCAAAGCCTTTCATTCCTTCTTAAAGGATGTATGTTACTGGATTTGCTCTCCCCGAATTTTTCTCAATAGCTGAAGAGAAAGTCTGAAGCCAGCAGAAAGAGAAAGGTATTCTGCATTTCCAGATAATACTTAAATAGCAACTAGGAAAGCTAGCCTGCTGTTTTTCAGAAGAGAATGTCAATGAATAAAGCAGCAAAACATTTGAAGGTTTTTGTTTCATTATTTGCAGTACTTTTTACATTCTTGAAAGCAAAGTATTTAAAGACGTATTTCATCCTACTGTGCACCGAGTTTTGCTGACCTAGAATGTATACAGCTAACCATTAAATCTACAGATAGTATGCCCATAAAGGAAACAGCTGGTTTTTCAAGCAACAAATTACAATGGACTTCCAACAGATAAACCTGTCCTGCTTATAAACCAGTCAAGCTAACATCTACATAAAACACACAGACAACAACATCCCCAAACCCACCTTTTTAAACCAGAAGCCTTTCTGAGTATACTCTCCTTTTTTATTACACCAGACACTAAGACTCCTACTATGACAACGCATTGCTTATATTTTGAATCTACATATATTCGGCATTTTATCCACTCTTAAGAAACTACTTTTTTCTACTACTATAAGAGCTCAATACTAACAGAAGTTTTTTGAGCACACAAATGTATTGATTCCTCAGGTACATGCTCCTGCAAACAGCTGAGTTAGCATTTATAGTTCTAACACAGTCTCTGTTACCTTGGATGTCACACTTTGAATCTGTCACAGGACTTCTGGATGAAGAAACGGAGCAATGACCATCTCTCTTCTTCAAGCTGAAATTTGGTCAGAGAGACCACCCACACCATCAAATCATACCTAAAGATGAATTCCACACAACACATGTCATAGGTTAAAGAAAGGTAAAGAAACGCAATCATTGTCTCCATACGTTTTCTGTTACGGGGGGTTTCTTTCTGAATAACCTACTGTAAAGCAGAGGTGCAGTAGGATTTTACATTAGAATATTTAGAGTTTACTCCTAAGCCCCCCAAAGAAACCTAATTGCTCTTTAAGAATCAATTCTAAAAGAGAGCCCACTTAAAGCCACCAATGCCAACAGATTAAATATTATGCCAATGGAGTAAATATTGCCACCCTTTAGACTCTGTAGGAGAGCAGGGAGGGGACTGCTTCACAGTCAGGCAGTTGCTCCTCCTCTTCAGTAGTTTCCTCCCTCCCCCGTTCTCTAATCACACTCACCTTCTGAAAGCTCTGTTAGGGCTGCGCTTCCCACGCCTCTGAAAATGTTCCTCCTCATTAGAGGAGGAGGACGGGGGCGTACCGTTGTAGAGTTCATGTTTCCACCTGAAAGCATTTCAAAGGCAACAAAAAGAAGATTAAGAACATGCTAAGTCACGTCAGGAATCAAGTGAAGTCTATCTCAGAATGTACTGTGAGATCTATGAATTTTCCAGTTCATTATATTTCTCATGCAAGGGATTTCAAAAAGCACTACATGTTTTCCCTTGCGAGAGCAAAATTCAGTCTTTGTTGGGAAGGTAAAATGTTTAACAATTTTACAAACAAAATTCAGCTACAAAGGACTCATTTCCTCTAATCAGTCTCACACAGAAAGCATCCAGTTTCACTGAGCATAAAGTATTCACTCCATGAAACATAAGTCCCTTGAACTTATTTAATAATAGGTCTTCTAAAACTGATGCACCCTCCTCTTTCCTAAACTGACTGCTTGAAAGAATGCCAAACAAAGTGCTCATATCACGCTATAGATAGCATTCTCCAAGCTCTAAGTGCTTACAGAATCCAAGCTACCTTTGTCACCACCATCACCATGGACACCTCTTTTTGGAATTCTTCTTGATTAAGAGTATTTCCACGGAGAAACATTCCAAGAAAAAAAAAGAAGAAGAAGAAGAAGAAGAAGAAGAAGAAACTTGCATTGGCGTTTGAGTGATTACAGAAGTATACGGTGATACTATTCAGTTTGACTTTTGCATACAGTATACCAGAGCTGTGCAAAATAACTGTATTGTATTTTTCCCCCGATTTCCACTGAACTTTGTGTTCAAAGTGGTTACCAAAAACAGCAGGCAGGACAAGTAAAGAAGGGAGCTCCTGAGAGAGCTTCAGTTACTTACTCCCAAGGTCTCCAGGCTTTATGATTTCTCAGTGTCTCGGCCTTTGTTTTCCTCACAGTTTGTCTCCCCGACACAGGCACACCAGACAATGTCACACGGAGCTTGAAAAGCAAATGCAGATCTATCCAAAGGAGGCAACAGCTGGGTCAAGCAGCCTGCCAGTGGATAATCACGTCTTGACATAAGTTCTCAGTCTTCTTAAAAATCATGGCAGGCTGCAAAGCAGACAGCATAAAAAACTAAGTGACAGTATAGATTATATGATGCCATACATAATACTGAAGTACTGACCGAGCTGCATACCCAGTTCTGTCTGTAAGCTAACAATTGGTCCCAGCTGCTGCTTTATTGACACTAATTACAGATGAGCTTCTCTGAATTTTGCATATAAACAAGAACTGAGTTCCACCTCTATGTCAAACTGAAAAGTTTTTATGAACCCATTCTGAATCATGGAGCAGAAGAGACTAAGAACACAGTAAAATTTCAAGACTCTTCTGTGGAGTCTAACTAAATTACCTACCCTTTTTCAGAAATTCTTTGCTATACTTGACGATTAAATAGTCTGATGAAGATTTTTAGAAGGGGCTTCTGGTTTCAAGTGCAGAACAAAAGGATTTCAGTTAAAGAATCTCAGCCAATACTTCCTAAATCAGGTCATCACTGACCCCAAATTGTATTTTTAGAAATCACTTGCTATTGAAATATCATTTCTCCCAAGAAAAAGATCTTGCTTCCTTTGTACCTTCAGACTGTCACACTTACAATGCTACAATTACTCTGTAATTACCAGCCATCTGAAAATACTTTAAAGCATTTTGGGCTGTTGTGACTGACACTACAACTGATAAATAAGAACCATCATTAGCCATACACTTTCCGATTAGTTCTTTTGCAGCAAAGGCTTTATGACAGGGCACTTCTAAATGTGTACATTTGCCTGACTGGAGAAGACCAGCCCGCGGTGAATATCTTACTTTGTTTGTGTTCTACTGAAAGCAAAGAATTTAGAAGAGTGTTACAAGCTTCATTAAGATAAAGCAGGTTAACGATGAAGCCGAACATGTGATGTGTTTCAACCATCTCTTTACAGAGCACAGGGAAGTTTCAAGTTTCTTTAATCAATGCACAGGACAAGTGGACCACACGCACACCCACTTTTTCAGGAGGACTGAAAGTCACCACAGAGACCAAGAAAGCTGGTTTTGGTGCTGTTCTTTTAGAGATACACGGGTCATTGCCTTAATTCTGTGTGGAGAGCTTTAATTGAAAATCAGGAAGGTTGATATGGAGATAGTAAAACTCATTCTGTAAAACTCCTCAGTAAAAATAGTGCAGTGGAATGGAAATGGTATTATAAACTGTAAACTACGAGTAGGAAAAGAAACTGAATTATAAAGAGCAGACATCCTGAAGTCACACTATAGTAGTTAGCATCCCATTTGCAGTATAGTGCTGATACCCATTAGACACAGAGCAGTGCATAGAAAAAATGGAAAACAGCAAGGAGCATGCCAAGTGACAAAGAAATATAGTGTGCACCGATACCTGCATCTAGCAAAAACAGTGACATTTACTTGCAGAATGATGGTAAGAAATTTAAATAAAAGTAGTGTGGGTGTTTATATTCTTTTCCTTCATGAAATTATATCCCGCTTATACACAAGAAATCAGCCCTTCAGAGCTATTGTGCAGATAACCTACTTTCCAGCAGAGCTTGACAGCATTCAACAGTTTTCCTTGGTCTAAGGTCATAGGGCATTCGAGAATCTTTGCCATCTTCAGCTTCTCAGGTTTAGCCTTCTTCTGATGACACAGTAATTATACCCAATTCCCCAACGAGAAAAAAGGAACTCAGTGCCTGCAGGAAACGTTTATGCCATTAGCTTCTGTAAAGTAACTTGAAATTCTTCCACGAAGATGACTAGAATGAAAAATACTGCGCTTGCCTGCCTAGCCAGCTTTTAATAATATTCTTTTACATTAATAGCTGGATGCCGTGAAAGGAATGTACATGCTGTTTACCTACTGGCCCAATAAGAATAATTTCATTTTCTTCCTCAGTAAAAACAATCTTAAAAAAAAAAAAAAGAAAAAAAGAAAGAGTGGTCCTGCTTTCCGAATGCAGGATAAATGATATGGGATATAGAGACAGAGCACATGGAAAACTGAAAAATGAATCTGTGAGCACTGGCAACCCCACTCCTCAGTCCTCCAACACTCTTCTCTTTGATCATAAAAAAATGAATTTCTCTGCTCTCCTATTCTTCAAATTCCAGTTGTTCCAATTCCACCTGTTCCAATGATCCCATCTAACCTCCCTTAAACCAGCATTCTCTGTAATCACTCATTCTCTTCTGGTATGCTTCCCACCATAAAAGCATGCTTCAGTTTTCTCCCCATTTCAAATTCCAGGGTTTTCACTTTGCTCCTGAATGAAATCCCACATACTCTTTTCTCCCATTCAGCAGACTATTTATACTGGCTTTCTGCAAGTTTCTCCTTGCCAACTCCCTGAAATCCACACACTTTATCCGCATTACACTACTCCACTCTCTAGATGGCCACGTATTGAAGCAGCTCTCCTTAAAATCTTCAGTTAACTTTTCTCAAGGAGACTTCCAAACCATTAGTCAATTCTCATTCCCCCTTACTAGTCTGCTGCCTTTGGCACATTTGACCATATTTCTTCTTGTTCATCTCTTGCCCTACCTCGATTTCTCTTGGTCACCCTTCCCAGTTTCCTCCCGCCCGTCTAAATGGTCTCTCATTGTTCTACAAGGGGCTCTGATGCCAAGGTGCTTCTTTGGGAGTCCCAGGCTATGTCTAGACTAATGCATAAAAACAGGCATGGACTGTTCCCTGGCCTGTTAAAGACTAATAACATGATTACCCCAGGGATAATTAATACTTCTTTCATGGACATTTGACTTGTACTTTTTTGTAGGTTTTCATTTCCAACGTTCAAGTCTTGCACAGGCTGCAGAACTTGTGCAAGATACTGCTTTCATGAGGTATTGCATAATTACATCTCTTAATCCAGGCCTGATAAGCTCAACTACTGCAACATGCTTTTCTGTCCTCAAATACAGCCTTACCCCACTCAGATCTATTCAGAAAGTTGCTACAAAGATCACGCTCTGAACTTACTGCCTTAATCGCAAAGAACGTTCTCCTGAAACCCTTCAAGATTCTTCTCTCGCAGCAAACATGAAGTTGCTAAGGCCCTTCATGACTTATTCTCCTTCCTGTATTATTTCCCACTGAGTACCCAGGCGACAGCTCTGAATTCCAAGCCGGCTCTGACAGCAGCTCCCACTGACTGCCTGCTCAACACAAAAATGCAGAAATACGTTCTCTCCTCCCCTGCTGTCTTCATGCTTGAGAGGAGCTTTTCATATGCATCATATTCATATTATCTCCTGAAAATTCTTGCTGGGCTGCTCAAAACCCATGAAAACCGTCAGGCTACTGCTATAGCGAGAGCAGTGCTTATCATTCAGAGTAGGACTGTCCATTTCCTTATATTCCCACCTGTCAACAGCCATCTGTTGCCTTTTCTCTTCTGCTAGATTGTAAGCATTTTGGATAAGGACCGATTTCTTTTGCCAACACTCTGTCCTGAGCTTACTAGCAAGGCCCTGCACTCCCTGACAATAGCTTGTCAGCTCTACGGCTATACACAAATGCAAACAGATGAAAAATATCCAGTAGTTCAGCTCATTTCCACCATTTAAGGTAAGATTTTTGGCCAGAATGCAGTAAAGAAAATTGAAAGCCGCAACTAACCTGCACTGCCATCTTCATTGTCAGCAATTTCATCATGAGTTCTTTAAGTTTCTTTCTTGTTCTTCCCTCCTCAGTAGTACATATCAAGGTTTTCCTATTTAAAAGAGAGAAGAAGGATCAGACACAAACATGCAGCAAATCTGACATGCGCACACTTGGTGCCTACAGAGTAACTTTATCAAGGCTCTGCATGTACACAAAAGATTAGCATACAGCCCAGCTATGCAGAAAGCAAATAAGGATCACTAGAATCCAACCACCTAGATTTACTCATTTCCACAAGAGAAACATTCTACTTTCAGTTTATATCTTTCAATCTAATAGAGATGAGAAATGGACACATACTTTAAGAGAAGAAGGAAACCTACACTTCTAAAGATAGGTCATGGCCTACTTTGCCTCTCTGTTAACATTTTGATTCATGGCCCAGGAAATGTTATAAAAAAAAAAAAGTGATTAGCAAAGCAAAAAGCAGGTCATCCCCAGAGATTCCTGAAGTATATGAATCTATCTTTGCTTTTTATCCTAGAGTTCTCAAAGAACAGGACAGTGGTACTCGCAGGAGTGCTCATTCTGGCACCCAGGATTAACCAGAAGAATTTCTGCTCCAAACCAGGATTCAGTAAATGTGGAAGTTGCTGCGAATTTCTCATCCAGATTCAAAACTGAGTGTATCAGCTAATCACAGACTACTAATCCACCAGGAGAATCATGAAAAAAGCAAGTTTCCCAGGAGCCACAGAAGTATTCATACTGGCACTTGAGGGATATCATATGAAATCTTGTGGATAAATCTGGTCTCCTTTGGAAAAAAGGAACTGAGATTCAAACAAAAAGCACAAAGGCAGGCTATGAAGATGCTCCAAAAATGAAGTGCTGATCATTCAAAAGCGCACTAGGAGCATTTAATTCAACAGAGAAAAACTAAGACTGAGAAAACATGATTGTTACTGACGAACGAGTGAAGAGTTAACAGGATTCAAGAAGTTTGCCAACTGATATGCACAAGGCTGTGGAATAGAAGTGTTAACAGGGTTAAAGAAGTCTGCCACCTGATAAGGCTGCGGAATCCAAACTGCACGGACACCCAGGGAGGGAAGAAGCGATACGGAGGTGCTGCGGTCTTGCCTCGCTAGCAGGGACTTCCAAGCAGAAGAACAAACAGTCCTGTGACTGTGGAACTCACAGAGGTCAGCAAGAGCAGTGTTTGCCCAGAGCCCCAGCCATATAAAAAGAAACTTGGAAGCTAAGACAGTTTGAGCAGGGACGGGAACGTGACCTGACCATCCTCTCCGCCTGGACCGTGAGTATTCCCCCCCTCTCCTTTTCCTGGGACGCCGGGTTAAGGTAACTCCTCGAGGTTGAGAGTCCTCTCACTAAGACAGTGAACAAGCTAGCTTTCAAGTTGGGATAAGCAGTGCTTCCAAGTAATAGTGCAGTAGCCAATGGTTTGGGGTTATCCTTTCTAAATTAGTAATCGCATTATTTTAATGGGTGTTATTAATCTGAGGGCTTGCGTGTGGAAATAAACATATTTTTATTACGTTACTGTCTCAGAAGTGACTATCGAACCTTCATAGAGTGACAGTTACTTATAACAGAAATTCCTCTGGGGACAGAGAACCAGTTAAGCTCACAGGCAATGCTGGCACAAGAACAAATACGCATAGAGTTGCCATTAAAAAGTTTAGTTTGGATTTGTGAAGGATTCAAATCCCTGAAAGGGGGATTCTGGAAGTGGCTCTCAGTGAAAGGAGCAGTTCACAAGGGAGCTTAAGTCAATTTATGAAGAAGATTCTAGGATACATTTCCCTGTAACAGGCAACTAAACTACATGACACAGGAGATTCTTAGCGAGGTGACGAAATGTCAAAAAACCCAGGCAAACAGAAATACAAACCTGAGTCTGCTTTATCACCACACTTTTCAATCTGAAATGCAATGCACCAAGTTATTAGCTGATCCAAGTGGATCTTGTTGAACTAGTCAGCTCTTATTGTCCCTCCTGGTTTGTGTTAGGTCATGGCACTAAAGGCTAATCTCCACAAACACAGAGGAGCAGAGGAACAATGACAGGCCGAGGAACCCTCCGTAACCTCATCAGAACCAACAGGGCTCCCTAACAGGGCTCCTCAACCCATGATCCTGGGGTGACACCCACCACATGAGTCAACGGTCTCCCTGGACCACCTTGCAGATCCCCTTGGAGGGGTTGCTGCATGCGGGGGTATGGGAATCAATACGGGGTGCCAGGAAGAACATCTTGCAATTGAGACTCACTAGGGGCTGTTTAGAAGAAAGACCAAAGGCAGTGAAAGAGAGGCATCAAGCTAGTTTTGGGGAGGAACCAGTGTGGAGAAACAGAGGAAAAAGGGGATAAAAGGTGCAGACTGCTTGTGAAAAGGTGCCTGGTCAGGAAGCTTCTCTGGCGAATGCCCTGCACCTGATAACTGCAGCCTGCTCTGTCTTCTTAACTCCCTTTTGAACTATTCGCCAGGGTGAGGGGACCCTCTCCCAGGAGTTAGGATCAGCATCAGGCCATTGGTTCTGTTTGTGTTTGTGCAAGTGCTGTGTCTTCTGTGTTGATCTGTGTGATTGGTGATAAACATAGGCAGTGTATGTAGGTGTGCTTGTCTGACTACTGGTGAGCCTACATGCTCAGCCTCACTATTGCCTGCACCTGGGGACATGGAGCTGTGGCAGCCTCACTTCTGTTGGACTATTGGATTCGGCATCTCCTACCTGAGCGCACATACAAGGCTGAGTGGAGGCAGGCTCATGTGGGAGCTCCCGCTGCTGCTGTCAGTGCTGGCCCCTCTGCAGCACTGGCATTGTTAAAAAGCACGCGTGTGCGGGCATACTTTGCAAGCTGCTCAAATCTACCTACAAATGCAAAACAAAGATGGTTTCGTGCTGCTTCCCAGCAGAAGTGACCAGCCTGTGCCTTGCAATGCATTTCCCTACAGGAAAGGGGAGCTGCTCAACCCCATGGGCTATCCCACAGGCATTTGTACAGCCACTGCGACATAAAGAGCTCGCTCTGAATCGCCTCTCCTTTCAGCTAGGAAGCTCAGGAGCAAGCAGTGCAAGCCAGACCCTGGACTGGGGACTCAGGGTCTCTGGGTGCTGTAGGGGCCTTCCTCCAGGGACTCCCCCCCAAGGTAAGCGCTGCCCCAGGACTGACACTGGACAGCCCAGGGACTGGCTGAGGCACAGAGGAGAGAAATGACATTCCCCAGACTTGGCTGCCAGCAGTGCACTGGAGCTGGGAGAGAACCCAGGTGTCTGGGCTCCCAGTCAGCCTCTCCCCTGCTCTCCCCAACAGACCCCTGCCCTTCACCTTCCCACCCAAACCTGAGAGGAGGGGGGGGAGTCTTTGTGCACCAGCCCTACACCACCTCCATGCCCAGCCCTGCTGCCCCAGGGCTGTGGGTGCAGCAGGTGCAGGTGGGCTGGACAATGTGCTGTGGGGGGGGATGGGGGAGTGCACGTGGTGCTGTGTTTGGGCAGGTGTGTGGAAAAGGGGTGTGTGCAGCATCCATGGTGTGGACAGGTCTCTTATCCCCATTCAGAGACACAGGTATTAAGGGGGATCTTTGGCCACAGCATCCTGCATACATCTGCAATATGTCCATTTAACAGGAAATTCTCTTGCTCCAAACCAACTGCAGGAGATGTCTTGGGGACGAAGGCACTTGCACCAGCTCCATGAATTCGGAGTCCATCAAACCACATGAGTGTGTCAGAAGATGTGCAACTCGGACAGTGTGAAAGAACAAGAGAAGGGAAGAGAAGAAAGAGGGAAAAAGAACAATCAGAGACTGTAAATGCAGCAACTTATGAAATTACTGTTGGTATCTCTTATCTACTGACCTAAAGAAGTGCAAAGTGCAGTGGACATTAGCAGCATTATTATGTTTTGGGAAGTCCAGATAAAGTGGTGCTGCTCACAAGATACACTGCAGAGGAAAATACAAGTTCTCCTTGTACTTACCCTGAGATCTGCCGTGTGATAAGCTTGTATCACTGCTGCAACACCTTTGCTGGGGCAGCCTGGAAGATGCAAGAAGACAGAGTGTCCAGACCCTCTGTGAGAACAGGTTTGGCTTTCAGGAACAAAGCGCTCTGAAAGACAGCAAACAAACTCTCCTGCGTCATCTAGGAAAAACATTTCCACAGCCAATGGACAAGCTGTGTCAATCTCCTGGCGAACATCAACAAGCCATACAGTCTGTGATGGCTTGCATTTCCCCTAAATGCCTGGCCTGTTGTTTATTTTGGCTGTGCTGACAGCAGATCGGCCCCTCTCCAGCAACTCAGGCAACAGGAGGAGAAAGACAGGAGCACAGCTCCCATCACCTTGCTCAGTGTGCTCTTGAGAGGACCGGAAAGAGAAGGACCAGGGCAATGTTTCGCCCCGGTCTCCTGTGGGACCTTGCAATGAACTGCCAAAGGCTTTTGTTTCCTTCCACAAGGGGCACTAAGCCCACCCACAGACAGCCTTGCTCGTCAGGCCTTTTTCAAGGTACGCTGAGAAGCCTTGAGGGCAGCTCAAAGAGATGGCTATTACCTCAGGTGCAGGTAAACATGGAAAAGATCCTGTTTATTCTCGTACTAAGGGGAAAAGGGATCCTCACCACCAAAACTTTAAAGGACATCACATTCAAGAATGTTTTAATGTGAGGATGGCAGAGGCATTTGTTTCTTCCCCAACTCTCAAATCAACTATTGATCAGCAAATTCAAACATTAACCAAGATTTGGTTTTTATCCCCCTCAGTTCTGCCAATCAGTGTAATACAGGCTAGGCCTTTTGTTTCAGCTGGTGCATCTTGACGGCATGGCAAAGTCAAGGCATTGCAGGTCACCTGCTTACACATGTCCATAACTTCGCGGTAGTGGTCAAGATTCCCTGAGACTTGTCATTAGACACAATTCATTTACCCGAGAACGTAAAACACTAGCTCCTCTTCAATATTAGCTGGCAAAAATATCTGTTAGCATACAGGATACCTTCCAGACGGTTGCCAACAGCCTTCAGCGCAAATGAATGCCAGAACACAGCCAGCCACACTCCCCAGAACAGCCTGTGATGCTCTCACACTCAGCCGAAACCTCGCCCGCATCCCCACACTCTTTCCTGCAATGCCTGCTACCCTGCCTGCACTAACACAGCTTTCCCAAATGCAACTGTCTCCTGCCTGCCACAGCCACTCACACAGCAAACTGACACGGCCTGGGCAGCTCCTGCACTTGGGGGATACAACTGACAGTGCCTGCTCCTCAAGCACCTCCACTGTCCCACCAGTACTATCCCATTTCTCTGCTCACAAAATCCAAATGGATAAAAAGGAAACACACCCGCGCCAAAGGCAACCACGGTCTACCCATCCCTCCCCAAGCAAAAAAACACCTGGCGCCACCTACCTGGGAGCTGCTGCCTGAGCTCGACCACTCCATCGCCTCGGCTGGCCTGGCTGATGCCAGCCCAGCTCTCTTCACCGCCTGCAAAACAAAACGAGGCATTTCTAGACAAAGGCAGACACAAAGACACACCAAGAGACACTGCCTCTTCTGTCCCGCCTCCTGACACATGCCAAGGCCACCAAAGACATTCCCAGGCTGCCCCCAACAAAGTCTCTTCTACTTGGCCCCACTGTGTGACCAACCAAAGGCACACATTTGTGCCCCATTCTGTGCTCAAACAAAGGCACACATCCTTGCCCCATTCTGTGCCTAAAAAAAGGCACACAAGGCACACATTGCTGACCCAGTGCATGCTCAAACAAAGGCACGCATCTCCACCCCATTCTGTGCCCAACCAAAGGCACACAGGACACACATTTCTGCCCCCTTTTGGTCCCAACCAAAGGCACACAACTATGCACGCACAACATGCTTCCAAGTTCCCTCTTCCAAGCCCAGCTCACCACGGCGCCTCACCACTCAGCAGCGCAAACCCTTGACAACGCACCCTCCCCACCCCTCCCCAAGCAAAAAAACACCTGGCGCCACCTACCTGGGAGCTGCTGCCCGAGCTCGACCACTCCATCGCCTGGGCTGGCCTGGCTGATGCCAGCCCAGCTCTCTTCACCGCCTGCAAAACAAAAGGAGGCATTTCTAGACAAAGGCAGACACAAAGACACACCAAGAGACGCTGCCTCTTCTGTCCCGCCTCCTGACGCATGCCAAGGCCACCAAAGACATTCCCAGGTCGCCCCCAACAAAGTCTCTTCCAATCTGCCCCACCGTGTGCCCTACCAAAGGCACACAAGGCACATATTTGTGCCCCAGTGTGTGCCCAAGCAAAAGGCACAAAAGGTACAGATTTGTGCCCCATTCTGTGCCAAACCAAAAGCAACACAAGGCACACATTTCTGTCCCACTGTGTGCCTAAAAAAAAGGCACACAAGGCACACAGTTGTGCCCTATTGGACACCAACCAAAGGCATAGAACGGTGGATGCACAAAATGCTTCCAAGTTCTCTCTTCCAAGTCCAGCTCAGGATGGGGCCTCACTGCTCAGCAGCGCAAACCCTTGCCAACTCACCATCCCACCCCTCCTCAAGCAAAAAAACACCTGGCGCAACCTACCTGGGAGCTGCTGCCTGAGCTCGACCACTCCATCGCCTCGGCTGGCCTGGCTGATGCCAGCCCAGCTCTCTTCACCGCCTGCAAAACAAAAGGAGGCATTTCTAGACAAAGGCAGACACAAAGACACACCAAGAGACACTGCCTCTTCTGTCCCGCCTCCTGACACATGCCAAGGCCACCAAAGACATTCCCAGGCTGCCCCCAACAAAGTCTCTTCTACTTGGCCCCACTGTGTGACCAACCAAAGGCACACATTTGTGCCCCATTCTGTGCTCAAACAAAGGCACACATCCTTGCCCCATTCTGTGCCTAAAAAAAGGCACACAAGGCACACATTGCTGACCCAGTGCATGCTCAAACAAAGGCACGCATCTCCACCCCATTCTGTGCCCAACCAAAGGCACACAGGACACACATTTCTGCCCCCTTTTGGTCCCAACCAAAGGCACACAACTATGCACGCACAACATGCTTCCAAGTTCCCTCTTCCAAGCCCAGCTCACCACGGCGCCTCACCACTCAGCAGCGCAAACCCTTGACAACGCACCCTCCCCACCCCTCCCCAAGCAAAAAAACACCTGGCGCCACCTACCTGGGAGCTGCTGCCCGAGCTCGACCACTCCATCGCCTGGGCTGGCCTGGCTGATGCCAGCCCAGCTCTCTTCACCGCCTGCAAAACAAAAGGAGGCATTTCTAGACAAAGGCAGACACAAAGACACACCAAGAGACGCTGCCTCTTCTGTCCCGCCTCCTGACGCATGCCAAGGCCACCAAAGACATTCCCAGGTCGCCCCCAACAAAGTCTCTTCCAATCTGCCCCACCGTGTGCCCTACCAAAGGCACACAAAGCACACATATCTGCCCCATTCTGGGCCAAACCAAAAGGAACACAAGGCACGCAATTGTGCCCCATTATGTGACTAACCAAAAGGCACAAAAAGCACACATTTGTGCCCCATTCTGTACCCAAACAAAGGCACACAAGGCAAACATTTGTGGCACATTGTGTCCCGCACCAAAGCGCACACCAGGCACACATTTGTGCCCCATTATGTGCACAACCAAAAGGCACAAAAAGCACGCATTTGTGCCCCATTCTGTGCCCAACAAAATGCACACAGTTGTGCCCCATTATGTGCACAACCAAAGGCACACCTTTGTGCCCCCTTGTGTCCCTAAACAAAAGACACACAACGGTGGACGCACAACATGCTTCCAAGATATCTCTTAGGCGGTCTTCTGTAGTGTTTTACTAATTGCCTCTTCTTTACTTCCCTCCCTTTCTTGAAATGATCTGTGTACATCCTGGCTCTGCTTGGCTTGCACTCTGCTAGTCTCATGTTAAGCCCAGCTGCACTCACCACCCCAGAGCATCTCTTTCCAATACCTCTCCAACTAGATCCTGTGCAAACATCCAGACCAAGTCCACCACAGTGTCTTTTCTCACTGCTTCCCAGACCACCTGGTGTAGGAAGCAGCCCTTTACAAGCAGGAGACACTTCAGGTCTGAAGGCATCGTCTCCTGACAGGGCCTCGGGCCTTCTAGCCAAGCATCAGAAGATGTCAGTGCTGCCTCTGAGCCTCCTCCCCTCCTGGGTGCACAAGCCCTTTGTGTGAGGCAGCCCATCTGGGACCTCAGCCAGCCCTTGCAGGCCCTTGTCAGGCTCTCCCCCTCCTCCTCAGCACAGGAAGAAGGCCAGGGCACGAAAGCCTGGCACCTGCCCTGCCTGGTGGAACAGGGCAGAGAGGCATGCCTGCCTCTGCTCGCCCAGCACCTACCACTGTGTCACTGTTGAGCCACACACAAATACTCCCCTGGGTCTCTCCCCATGTAGGTGTCACTTCCCCCAGGACACAGGGCAGGGCTGTTCTCTTCAGCCTTTCAAAGCACTTCACATTCATATCACTTGTGGCTGTCAGTCCAGAAGCTTTGTGTCCCTCGGCCAGGGCAGTTGCAAAGAGTTCAGGATCTAACAACAAGTTTTCTTTTCCTGTAACTTGCTGTAACGCAAGGGCACAAAAAAGCTCTGCTTCCCTTAGTGCTAACTCAGCCCAGGGTCGAAAGCACAATTTTGGCAGGTTTGCTTTCAAACTGCCTGGAAACCTCAACACACTTTCTTTCACCTTCGCTCCCCCTGAGCAGGCTGCCCTGTGCCTCCTTTCCTCTCTGTCAGCCCTGGCCGGGGGAAAGCACCCAGGGAGGCTCCAGACCACATTTCTGCCTGGAGTGCTGCTAGCTGGGCTCTTCTAATCGCTTGTCCAAAATGTGCCACAGTGCCTAGGATGGGGATTTTCCTGCTCTGAAGATGCACAACGCACCTCTCCTGCATGGCAGAAGTGGGGGACAAATCCAAGTGAGGAATCAGAAGTGAGCTCCATGGGCGCTCCCAGCCGTCGCTGGCTCCCTCAGGAGACTCCTTTCCTCTGAGACACCAAGGCCTTGTGTAGTGAGAACACCTGCGGAAGATCTGGCGAGGAGTCAGTGACTGGCAGAGTACATGACGGCAGGCCCAGCATGTGAGACTACACGCTGACCTGGTTCCCATCAGAACCAGGCATGCATACTCCGTTTTGTCTACAGTGTCTAGCTGCTTCCCAGGCAGTAGTTTCTCACGGTTAGCACAGCTAAGATAAGGAAATAGTTCTAGTGGATTAAAGGGGGGGCCCTTGGGTTACACAGGGGGGAGTCCCACCTGGGCATCTGACCCGTGCCTCCGACCTGTGCCTCCAGCAGCCTCCTGCCGGCAACCCCTCCTCGCGATTCCCGGGGCTCCCCGTGCAGCTTGGAGTGGAGGTCCCTTATTAAATCTATCCTGTTTAACCCCTCATGAACTTTGAGTGTCTCTCTCCGCCGGTATCTGACCCTCTCTTGCCTGCCTTGCGGTCACATTTGGCATAGTCAGCAGGATACCGGTGTGGAGATGCCTCTTTGGGGGTGAAAGAACAAGGGGGAGAGAGTGAGTCACATTCCCGGGTGGCCCGCTACAGGTCGGTGGGCACTCATGGCTTGCATGCTGGCGCGGTGGATCATCCCCGCAGCATGGCCGGAGCTAGAGAGTGAGCTAAGGGTTTCCCCAGAGCGGCTCGTGGAACTGGTTTCTGAGCTCTGGCTGGAAAAAGCAGGGCTGGCGTCACGAAAGGGAACGGGGGATCTGGGGTGGATCTTCCTGACTGTGCTCTGCACCCTGGACAAGGTGCTGTTGACACAGCGCTGGCGAATTGGGCAGTTGGAAAGTGATCTTGGAGCCGCTAAGGAGGCTCGCCAGCTGACCCAGAAGGTTGGGTCAAACTTGGGATGGAAACGTCTGGGACTCCAACGAGCCCCCCAGCTTGGAGTCAGACATAGAGCATGAGGGGGAGGTAGCTGCCTGACTGGTGGTAGAGCAGCAGCTTTCCAGACCAAATGCGGTCAATCTGCAAGAGACCACAACTATTTGTGATTTTAAAGCATCAGAGCTGCAGCAAGATATGCAGGGGCGCTACAGGCAGCAGCCCCGTGAAGGGTTGTTAGAGTGGCTGTTAAGGCTGTGGGATGATGGGGCGGAGGCAGTTTATTTTACTGGAGAGGAGCTCGGTAGGATGGGGCCTCTACCCCAGCATCCCAGGCTGTGTAACACTCTCCGTACCCCACAGCAGCAAAACCGAAAGGTTCCCCCCTCCCTAATGGAGTGGCTGATGAGTACGGCACGTTTAACCTGGCCGACTGCCGCAGACATCAATGACGGGCTCACCAGGTGGACTACTATCGCAGCAGGGATAAACCAGCTGCAGCAACTAGGAATGTTGTCCAGAATTTATTCTGCCAAGTTTATGGGACCAGATCAGGTCGCCATGAGTAAAACCATCCGGACTAAGATACTGCAAACCTCCCCTCCCCATCTTAAAGCGATGTTGCTACGTATGATTGGTGGGGAGGCAGGTACAGTGTGGGAAGTTGCAGCACTGCTATCTCAGTTAGCAGAGGCGTCCTCTCTTAGCAGAGATGGGAAGTCAGGAAACAGGAGGGTAAATGTGAAAAAGAAAAAAGAGTGAGTTGCGGCACTATGTTATGAGACCTGCTGCAAGCTGGCATGCCGTGGCGGGAGGTGGACGGTAAACCCAGTGCAGAGCTGCTTGAGCGGTGGCTGCAGCTTCAGCCAGAGCAGAGTACACAGTCCCCGGTGATGGGGGAGCGCAGCAAGCAGCCAGGAGAGTGCAGGGGGGACCCGTGACACCCACTGCCCTGCCAGCAGCATGCACAGAGGGGGATCTGCCAGCAGCACAAAAACAGGCCAGGCAGCGTTGCCCCTGCTGTACCTGCTTAGCTCCACAGCAGTTGCGGACCAAAAAGCATTATAGCCTCAGGGGGCAAAAGCCTGGGGAGGTGTGGCAAACTGATTATATTGGACCCCTACCAGAGAGCCAGGAGCACAGATACGTCCTGACCACTGTGGACACCCACTCTGGTCTATCATACACACACTTTTGTGCCGCAGCTACCCGGGCTCACACCATTAAGGCATTAGGAGACTTGATTGGGTTATATGGCTCCCCGGTGGAAGTCCAAAGTGATCAGGGCACTCATTTTACAGGGAATGACATTCAGAACTGGGCTGAAGAGCGGGGAATAGCCTGGACGTATTCACATACCCTACCACCCGTGAAGGGCAGGATTGATAGAGTGAATGAATGGGCTGCTCAAAGAGCAGCTGTGCAAACTGCCCCTACTGGTACCCTCATGGGCTGGAGCAAAAGCATTTGTCAGGCAACTGCCTGCCTCAGTGACCGACCGCTGTGTGGCTCTACCCTGTATGCTTGTTTCAAAGGGGAATCCATCGAGCGGCCGCGTGTGCTTAGAGTGCAACGGCTGCACCCCCAAGCCTGCCTCCCCATGCAAGCCATGCCTGGGAGTGCAGGGTTGGGTCTGCGACTGCCACGCAAAGAGATAACCCTAGAACGGGAAAGCCATCATCTTGTGAGTATGGAGTTGGCCATCAGCATACCTCAAGGGTATTATGGTCGCGTGGTGCCCTATAATAGTTTAGCTCTCCAGGGGAGTGGACATCAAGGCAGAAGTCATTGACTCCAACTACCTTGCGGGGGTGAAAGTTGCAATCCATTATGCTGGATCCCAGTCCCTGCGATGTGCACAGGGAGACCAAATAGCCCAACTGATATACGAGCGGATAAGGGTCCCCACTATCCGGGACATAGATTCCTTGCGGCCCAGCCAGCAACCGGGAGGTTTCAGGTCTCCAGGGCGTGCTGTGTGGGAGCATGATCTGGCTAAACCTGAACAGTCGGAAGGGGAAATTGTTGCTGATGGGCCAGGAGACACCCACCTGGTACTAATCAAAGGGGAAAGTGTCCCAGTCTATGTCCCCTCTAGGAGACTCTTGCCCAGAGAATTGTGTGTGACCTGATGAATATGCTGAGTGGAGCCGTGACATCGCTGCCCTCCATCCTAACCCTGTACCCTAACAGTAGTTGGGGCACCGACGGAACTGCGGTCATCGAGTCCAGCATCCACAAGATAAAGAGCCTACTTCAAGTACTACACGATGTAAAGTCCAAAGAATCAGTGCAGGACAACCCCTGGCAGTGGCTGTCATCATGGCTGTCAAATTTTGGACTATGGGGAAAATGCATTATGCTCCTGGTCTTCTGGGCCGATCAGTTTTGTGTGCATACATGTTATAATTTACTGTCTATATGTATATAACTATATATCTATATGTACATTCACCATGGTTTAGTTGCTTGTACATCTTAGCTGTTTAGTTAGGATAATACCTGAAAGGCATGTCCGAAACTTGTCCACACACTGGTGGCACTGATAGCACGTCTCTGTCAGTCAAGGGGTGGAGTGCAGTGAGAACACCTGTGGAAGATCTGGCGAGGAGTCAGTGACTGGCAGAGTAGGTGGTAGCAGGCCCAGCGTGTGAAACTACACACTGACCAAATTCCCATCAGGGCCAGGCACGCATATTCCATTTTGTCAGCAATGTCCAGCTGCTTCCTGGGCAGTAGCTGCTCAAGGTTAGCGCAGCTGAGATAAGGAAATAGTTCTAGTAGATTTAAGGGGCCCTTAGGAACAACGAGTTGAGTCCTGCCCATGCGTCCGACCCGTGTGTTCTGCCTGTGTGTCCGACCCGTACCTCCAGCAGCCTCCCATCAGCAACCCCTTCTCGCAGTTCCTGGGGCTCCCCGTGCAGTCTGTAGAGCAATTCCTTCATTAAATCTATCCTGTTTAACCCCTTATGAACCTTGAGTGTCTCTCTCCACCGGTATCTGACGCTCTCTTGCCCACCTTGCGGTCACAGGGATGTTCTAACGCCTTCACTCTCCTCAGCATTTGTCATGGCAACCAGCTGCATTGCACTGGTCTTTTTGTAAACCTGGCCCTGCAGTGTCCTGCAAAAGGTGCTTTTAGACAGCCAGCTCCTAGAATAACTGCCATGGGGACAGACAGACTTCCTCATCCATGTGGGCCCTGCATCTGCCAGTGTCTAGTCCAACTCCTGCTCCAAGCTTGCCCCTAGAGCCCTTCATCCTCTCATGCAGCTCATTAAGAAAGACCTTAAGCATTCTTTGCCCTAGCATTGCAACCCCCCTCCACCCAGGATGACACTACTCACCAGCTTACTGTCAGACCTCGTACTGCTGAGGACAACCCTCGGAGCCCAGCACTGCAGCCCTTTCTCCATTTCCTTTGGTCTTCTTTTCTAGTCCTCATCTCCCCTGGCTTTTCTGGCTGCTCTTGTCTCTGCTTCCTGACCATCTCCTGGGCAGTCCCATTCTCCCTCCTAATGCTGAGACCATGCTGGCCTCTTGCTGGGCTGAGTACAAGCCTCAGGGCTGCCTGCCCTCCTCTTGCTGGACAGCTGAGGACTCCCAGGTGAGCACTGCCTGCCCCTGCCAGGAGCAAAGGGGATCTGGCTGCAGCCCTGCGCACAACAGCCAGCCGTATCCTCCATCCGCCCCTCCTGCGGCTCTCTCTCCTCCCTGGGGGCAGCGGGACAACAGCTGGGGTGGCTCCAGCTAGTTCCCTCCAGCATGGCAGAGCCTGGTGAGCAGCCTCCACTGGCATTGCTGCGGCTCCAGCTAGATATGTAGAGTGACTGCTCTTTCTGCCCAGCCTCCCTTTCCTCTGCTGGGGCCGAGTGCTCCAAGTCCGAGGAGAGCACAATGCATTCGGGGCTTCTCTCTGCCAAGGGCTTCCAGTACCCCACAAGGACACAGCTGTCTGACGAGGAGTCACTGTCCTGAGGGTTGGCAGGAGCTGGCAACTGTCTCCAGGCTTCTCCTCCTGCTTGAGCAGCCCCATCATCAGAGATTCTCTGCGGCTGCTGGGGAGACTGTGTGGCTGCAGCAACCTCGTGGGGGATGGCATATGAGGTGCCAGGAAGCTCCATGTGCCCAGGGCTACCAGTCCAGGATGGACTCTGGGCTGACACTGGCGTCGCGGCCATACCTGCAGCAGCTGCCGGGCTCAGGGAGGCTGAGGGGCTTCCTTTGTGCTGGCTGGGAGCATGGTAGCCGTATATGGCCTGCTGGTCATAGGTCTCCATGCTGCATGAGCACTGGGCAAAACTGATGAGCTCATGGAGGAAGTGCTCAGTGCGACTCAGCAGAAGCAGCCCTAAGTCCTCAGCAAAGGCCTGACTGTCCAGGTCATACCTCCTCAGGTTTGTCAGGACAATGAGCTCCATGATAGTCACCAATGTCTGATGGACTCCAAAGAGGACTCTCAGTTCCCGCTGCAGCCAGGGCAGCAGTCTCTGAATGCTGGCTGGGTTGCGGCAGAAGAACTCTGCTGAGATGTCTTGGGGCTGGCTGCCATTGGGAGCCCTTTGCACGTGCATCCCTCTGCGGTACAGAGAGCGGCGGAAGTTTAGCATCTCCTCCTCCCTCACTGGCACATGCCCCTGAGGTCTCCTCTCAGCACTAGCCTGCCTCTGCGGGGACAGCCTCTGGCTTGGCTCCAGCAGCCCTCTGGCTCTCTGCCTCTGCACGCTGTGGCTCGGGCTCTCCTCCAGCATGCTGCTGTTCTGGGCAGAGGACCGCATCTGAAGAGAAGGGGAATGCTGCTGTGGGCGAGCTGCAGGGTGGCGGCGCCTCCTGATGGCAGGGCGCTGAGGAGCTCTCCGTTGCTGACGGCTGGCAACAAAACCATCTTTGGGAGACCTGATGACATACTCCTGGTAGTCATCTTCTGCCACCACTGTGTGCAGAATTGATTGGAAAACCTGCTTGCACAGGGGGCATTCGGCCTTTCTTTTTGACCACCGGAACACACAACCAAAGCAAAACTTATGGAAGCAGGGTTTCACGTAGGCAGCATTGTCCAAGGTGTCCAGACAGATGGGACATGTAGCATCTGGAGCTGCAGGTCGTGGTGTTGTTGGCTGCAGAGGGCTGGGGAGAGCTGAGGGTAAGGAACTGCCATCCATCGCAGGTGCCTCAGCTGTTGATGCTGCGCTCTGCTGAAGAAAGAGAGGCCAAGATCATTTCCTTTCCGGAGCAGACTGTGGGGGTCGTGTGGGGGCTGGACTATGGTGCAGGAAGGGTGCAGAAGAGCCATTGGTACCAAAACCCACAGGAGGCTTCTTTTGGGATGAGAAGAAAGAACATGGGCACTGGTGGTCTATCACCCCAGAAGGCCTGGGTGCCCTCAAAAAAGGGAGGTGTCATGGGTCAGTCCCCTCCCAACTCAGCAAGAGAGCAAGGAAAGGCGTTGAAAAATGTCCAGGCTCAGGAACTGCCTAGGAAGCACAGAAGCTGACTCCTTCCTTCCTCCAGAAGGGGAGAGGTCCCCATTTGCACCAGTACCACCTGCATCAGCTGAACACAGGAGGCTGTGGGAGCATGCATTCAGTCAGTTCTGAGAGCAACTCTTCCTTGATGAACTGGCGCTTGCTGGAAACCTCAGGAAACAACATGCTGCCCCCGGGGAACACGGGCAGCCTTGCCACTCTTGGACACCCAGCCTCAGCCCTGCCCTTTCTCCTTCCCCTCTTCAAAAGCACTCCTTTGCTGCTTGGGACTCGGCACTTCCCAAAACCCCACTCACCACCACTGCTTCCTTGCACACCCCAGCCTGAAGGACATTTCCAAGTGCAGCTCACCTCAGCTGCAGGTGGACACTCAGGAAGAGGCAGCAAGGTGTCTCAGCATTCCTAGAGACCCCTGCAGCCTCTTGGTACACACAGCACACTGGCCACAGACACACAGCATCCCTATCAGCTGAGGGAGCCCAGCAGGAGTACGGAAAAGACAGAAAGCACTTTTGCGATTCAGCACCCAGAGCTGCTGCTAGCCCCCAAACTTCCCAATCCCCACGCCAACAGCATGCCTGAGCGGAGCTCCTGCCGTGCCTTGCACACACGCTTGGCAGCAACCTGGGGGTGAGCTAAGCTGGGCGAGACTCTGCCACTGGGGAACTGCAGCGAGAACAGAGCAGCCACAGTAGCTCAGAGGTGACATCCCAAGGGTGCCCTGAGCCACACAGAGAGGACACCCTGACCACAGGACCAGCATTCCCTTGGGAAAGGACATCCTGCCAGGGCTTAGACATCTTTGGCAGGGCCTTTCGGGATCTTCCCGCTTTTCCGCAGAGTTCAGGGTGCTTCTTGAGCCGTCTGGTTCAAGGTTCAGGCACAAACCCCTGACTTCTCTGGCAGGGAGTAATGTTATTTCTTTGGGCACAGATAGGGACCCTCAACCCTGCCACTCAGCCAAATTATAGCAGAATTTAACAACACCCCTGTCCCTGGCAGCTCTGACCACCACCCTTTAAAAGGCTCGTTGGAGAGAAGATGAACCCAAAGAGAGGACAGGAGCATCTCCCGACATTGCAGCTTCTGCAAGCTGACACTCCCTTCACAGTAGGCAGGGCAGGGGGGTTTCGTGGCAGGTGGCAGTGCAATGGCCTCTCTCACCGCAATAAGAGCATGCCCCGTCCCTCTGCCTGTCTTGTCACTCGTGGGCTGAGCAGTGAGGGCGGATGGCACCTACCTCCATGGGCTCCACTGCTGGAGGCAGTGCAGGTGGGGGAGCCAAATGCGGCTCAGCTCCTCCAAGGGTTCAGGCGTGCTCTCTCCAGGGTGCTGTCAGGCTTGAGGGCCCTTAGAGCACACGACTGTATGTGGCTGTAAAGGGAACAGGCTGCAGTTAGGGGAAAATCCTACACGTGGCTTGGTAACTCAAACTGTGTAAATAAGGCCCCAAATCATCCAGAACTTCAGAGAAGTCATCATAGGTCACATGAGGAGAGGCAGAAATGAGGATGAATCTGTGGATTTACCCAGCATTTCCGAAGAAGGAGGGGAAGTATTCACCAGACTTAGCTACCTATGTGGGGGGGGGGGAAGGGGGGTGGCAGGGTGAGGTAATGAACAGCTGAGGCATGAATGTGGGGTGGGATACCCAGGACTACCAAGTCCTGGGTTGTCTAAGGGCAACCAGATCTGCTTCCTGCAGACCAGAGGGAGGTCGCAAGGGCCTCCCCTTGATCTCAGTGAATTCTGAGTGGTTCTGCTTTTTAAAGGAAGATTTACCTGTTTGCTCACTCTTAATACACTGGCTGTACACTGCCCAGGACCAGGAAGCTTTCTAGCTTGAAGCGCAGCATGCCCTCCGTCTGGTAGAACTCAGGCTTCTTCTGAGATTTGAATATCAACAGCTGCAGGGTCACGGAACCACGGAATGGCGGGGGGGTGGAAGGGACCTCTGGAGAGGTCCAGGTGTGGCCTCACTAGGGCTGAGGAGAGGAGAAGAATCACTTTGCTCGACCTGCTGGTGACCCTCCTCCTAATGCAGCCCAGGATGGTGTATGCCCACAAGGGCACACTTCAGGCTTATGTCCAACTTGTTGTCCACCAGGACCCTCAGGGCTTTCTCTGCAAAGCATGCTCTCCTGCCCATCTACACCCCAGCCTGTACTGCTGCATGATGTTATTCCTCCCCAGGGGCATGATGTTACTCCTCCCCAGGGACAGGACTTGGCATTTCCCTTTACTGAACTTCACAAGGTTCCTCTCTGCCCTTTTCTGTCGAGGTCTCGCTTGATGGCAGTGCAACCATCTCGTGTATCAGCCACTTCTGCCTGCTTTGTATCATCTGCAAACTTGCTGAGGGTGCACTCAGTTCCATCATCCAGGTCACTAATGAAGATGTTAAACAACAGTGGCCACTGTATCAACCCCTCGGGTGCACTGAGGGTACTGACTTGTTTCCGACTGGATGCTGTGCCGCTGATCACAACCCTCTGAGCCCGGCAGTTCAGCTAGTTTTCAGTCCACCTTACTGCCCTGTCCACGGGCCATCAGCTTGTCTATGAGGATGTTATGAGAGACAGTGTCAAAAGCCTTAGTACAGCTGAGAATAACAACATCCACTGCTCTCCCCTCATCCACCAAGCTAGTCATTTGATCCCTGACAGCTGCTGTCAGGGCAACATGCAAGCAATGCAGGACACCTCTGGAGGCTGTTGGGGAGAACTTCTTGATTCAGGTGCTGCCTGGCACAACAATGGCTGATGCACAGCTGGGTCTGCTCCTCACAAACCAGGAGGACCGGGTTGGTGAGGTGATAAGGGATGGCAGCCTTGCCTGCAGTCACCATGCAGTCATGGAGGTTCAAGATGCTGAGGGCAGGGAGGAAGGACAGTAGCAATGTACGGACCCTGGACTTTGGGAGAGCAGACTTCACCTTCTTCAGGCACCTGGTAGGGGGCATGCCATGGGAGGCAGCTCTAAAGGGGGAAGGAGAACAGGGAAGTTGGCAAACCTTTAAAAACAGCTGTCTCCAAGTGCAAGAACAGTGCAGCCCCATGCTCAGGAAAACAGGCAGACCAGGAGACCACCCTTGCTAAACAGCAAACTCATGATGCAGCTAGAAAGCAAAAAGGCAGCACGCGGGAGGTGGAAGCAAGGACAAGGAAGGGACAAGGCTACAGAGGAAGAGTTTAGAAGCATTGCTCAGGCACGTGGGCATGGCCTTAGGAAAGCCAAAGCTCAGCTGGAGCTGAGACTTGAAAGGGGTGTCAAGGGCAACAAGAAAAGCTTCCAGCACTGCATTAGTAGTAAGAGAGAGAGCAGAGGCAGGATAGGCTGAGGTACTCAGTGCCTTCTTTGCCTCAGTCTTCACCAACAACATCCCCCCAGCTCCTATGCTTAGCGAAGGGAGCTGAGGAGGAGATGAACTACAGGCAGTGCACAAGGGTCAAGGAAGGGATTCCTCGCGAGACCTCCTCCCATACAAGCAGGGGGACCTTACAGGTTGCAGCTGTGGGGACCTTACAGGTTGCAGCTGTGGGAGCTGAACGTTTTGGCCAATGTCCTTGCAAGGCTGCCCTCTCTCACCCTTGAAAAGTCACCTCTGAAAGGGACAGGCCCATGTTGTTTATTTTGTCCAGTTTATTTTACTGGAGAGGAGCTCGGTAGGATGGGAGCTCTGCCCCAGGATCCCAGGCTGTGTAACACTCTGTGTACCCCGCAGCAACAAAACCAAAAGGTTCACCCTTCCCTAACGGAGTGGCTGATGAGTGTGGCACGTTTAACCTGGCCGACTGCCGCAGACATCAATGACGGGCTCACCAGGTGGACTACTATCGCAGCAGGGATAAACCAGCTGCAGCAACTAGGAATGTTGTCCAGAATTTATTCCGCCGAGTTTACAGGACCAGATCAGATACCCATGAGCAAAACCATCCAGACTAAGATGCTGTGGACTGCCTTCCCCCCCCATTTTAAAGTGATGGTGCTACCTATGTTCAGGAGTCAGTACAGTGCAGCAAATCAGTTAGCAGGGGTGTCCTCTCTTAGCAGAGATAGGAAGTCAGGAAACAGGCGGGTAAACGTGACACAGAAAGAAAGAGTGAATCGCAACACTGTGTTACAAGACCTACTGCGAGCTGGCTTACCATGGCAGGAGGTGGACGGCAAACCCAATGCAGAGCTGCTCAAGCGGTGACTGCAGCTCAAGCTGGAGCAGTACACAAAGCCTACGGAGGGGAAGGCCCACCGAGCAGCCCAGAGAGTACAGGGGAGGGCCAGCAGCACCTACTGCCCCGCCTGCTGAGTACACCGAGTGGAAACTGCCTGCTCAATATTGATAGGGAGGCGGGTCCCCCCCATCCCCCATCCAAATTAGACGATATGTAATGGGGGACTGTCGCCATTTTATCCCAATTGAAATTCACTGGCATAATGGGAGGCAACAACAAGTAATGGCGCTTGTGGACACAGGGGCAGAGGTTAGCATTTTGCATGGCACCCCGTCCCACCAGGGCTCCGCAGTGTCTGTGAGCAGCCTTGGTGGGGCTGATGTGCAAGCCACTCCCATGCAAATAAATTGGCTATGGGCAGATCACCCTCTGTTAAGGCTGTTGTGTTGGTGGCCCTGATCCAAGAGTACATTTTAGGCATTGATATACTCCGAAGGAAAACAATCACTACTCAGTGGGGCCCCTTTTCTTTTGGGCGGCCTTTATACATTAAAATAGCTACTATTATTCTGAGAGGGCACCCTAAATGGGACCCAGTGGAGCTCCCAGTGCCTACCACTGTTGTTAACACTAAACAGTACCGTGTACCCAAAGAGCATGATGAGATAACAGATGCCATCCATGGCCTTTGAGCTGCTGGCATCATTCACCCAGCAGCCAGTGCCTTTAATAGCCCCATTTGGCCAGTGAAAAAGAAAGATGGTTCCTGGACAATGACAGTGGACTACCACAACCTTAACAACATAACTCCGATATTGACTGCAGCTCTGCCTGACATGGTGTCCATCATGGAACGACTGGCCACCAGAATAGGACACTGGCATGTGGTAATAGATTTGGCAGATGCCACTTTCTTTATTGCCATCACACAAAAGAGACAAGATCAATTTGCATTTACCTGGGAAGGCCTACAATATGCCTTTATGGTGCTGCCACAAGGTTACAAACATAGCCCCACCATTTGTCACCAGCTGGTAAGCAGGGACCTTGACCGGGTGATCCTGCCCAATAAGGTAGTAACGGAACACTGTATGGATGACATCTTGCTAAGTGGTCCCACTGCAGCAAGCCTTGCTGAAGCAAAGGCACAAGTCCTAGATGTGTTAACCAACAGAGGGTGGGTAGTGAACCCAAAGAAAATACAGGGCCCCAGCAATGAAGTCATCTTTCTAGGAATACTCTGGTCAGGTCCCCAGAGGAAAATACCACAAGGAGGAGCATGGTTGTTCGATATGTGCTTCGAAGGCGAGGTGGGTGTGACGTGGGAGATTCGAACGTGAGGTGGGCATGACGTGGGAGATTCGAACGTGACGTGGGTGTGACGTGGGTGATTCGAACGTGACGTGGGTGTGACGTCAGAGATTCGAACGTGACGTTGGTGTGACGTGGGAGATTCGAACGTGACGTGGGAGATTCGAATGTGACGTGGCTGTGACGTGGGTGTGACGTGTGTGATTCGAACGTGACGTGGGTGTGACGTGGGTGATTCGAACGTGACGGGGGTGTGACGTGGGAGATTCGAACGTGTCGTGGGCGTGACGTGGGTGATTCGAACGTGACGTGGGCGTGACGTGGGCGATTCGAACGTGACGTGGGTGTGACGTGGGTGTGACGTGGGTGATGCGAACGTGACGTGGGCGTGACGTGGGTGATTCGAACGTGACGTGGCTGTGACGTGGGTGTGACGTGGGAGATTTGAACGTGACCTGGACGTGACGTGGGTGTTTCGAACGTGACGTGGACGTGACGTGGGAGATTTGACTGTTACGTGGGTGTGACGTGGGTGATTCGAACGTGACGTGGTGTGACGTGGGAGATTCGAAAGTGACGTGGGCGTGACGTGGGTGATTCGAATGTGACCTGGGTGTGACGTGAATATTCGAAGATGACGTAGGCGTGACGTGGGTGATTCGAACGTGACCTGGGTGTGACGGGGGAAATGCGAACGTTACGTGGGCGTGACATGGGAGATTCGAAAGTGACGTGGGTGTGACGTGGGTGATTCGAACGAGACGTGGGTGTGACGTGGGAGATTCGAACGTGACGTGGGCGTGACGTGTGTGATTCGAACGTGACGTGGGCGTGACGTGGGTGATTCGAATGTGACCTGGGTGTGACGTGAATATTTGAAGGTGACGTAGGCGTGACGTGGGAGATTCGAACGTGACGTGGGTGTGACGTGGGAGATTGGAACGTGATGTGGATGTGACGTGGGAGATTCGAACGTGACGTGGACGTGACGTGGGTGTTTTGAACGTGACGTGGACGTGACGTGGGAGATTCGAACGTGACGTGGACGTGACGTGGGTGTTTCGAACGTGACGTGGACGTGACGTGGGAGATTCGAACGTGATGTGGACGTGACGTGGGAGATTCGAATGTGACGTGGGTGTGACGTGGGTGATTCGAATGTGACGTTGGTGTGACGTGGGAGATTCGAACGTGACGTGGGAGATTCGAACGTGACGTGGGTGTGACGTGGGAGATTCGAACGTGACGTGGGCGTGACGTGGGAGATTCGAACGTGATGTGGGTGTGACGTGGGAGATTCGAACGTTACGTGGGTGTGACCTGGGTGATTCGAACGGGACGTGGGTGTGACGTGGACATGACGTGGGAGATTCGAACGTGACGCGGGCGTGACGTGGGTGGTTCGAAAGTGGCGTGGATGTGCCACCCTGCTTCAAAGGCTCCCCCACCAAGCAGGCCTCAGAGGCAAGAGCACTGGGAAGGCAGAGGTTGCCTCCGCATGCCTAGGACAGCCCCCAGCACGAGTGCCCGGCTCCCTTGCCTCCCCTCCGCAAGCCTACACCAGCTGTCCTCACACCTTGGCACTAGCAGTGTGAGGCTGTTGCAAGGCAGGAGCATGGTTGTTCGATATGTGCTTCGAAGGCGAGGTGGGTGTGACGGGGGTGATTCGAACGTGACGTGGGCGTGACGTGGGTGATTCGAACGTGACCTGGGTGTGACGTGAATATTCGAACGTGACGTGGCTGTGACGTGTGTGATTCGAACGTGAGGTGGACGTGACGTGGGTGATTCGAACGTGACGTGGGTGTGACGTGGATGTTTCGAACGTGACGTGGGTGTGACGTGGGAAATTAAATGTGACATGGGTGTGATGTGAATATTCGAACGTGACGTGGGTGTGACGTGGGAGATTCGAACGTGACGTGGGCGTGACGTGGGAGATTCGAACGTGATGTGGGTGTGACGTGGGTGATTCGAACGTGACGGGCTTGTGACGTGGGTGTGACGTGGGAGATTCGAACGTGACGTGGGCGTGACGTGGGTGATTCGAACTTGACCTGGGTGTGACGTGAATATTCGAACGTGACGTGGGTGTGACGTGGGAGATTCGAACGTGACGTGGGCGTGACGTGTGTGATTCGAACGTGACGCGGGCGTGACGTGGGTGGTTCGAAAGTGGCGTGGATGTGCCACCCTGCTTCAAAGGCTCCCCCACCAAGCAGGGCTCAGAGGCAAGAGCACTGGGAAGGCAGAGGTTGCCTCCGCATGCCTAGGACAGCCCCCACCACGAGTGCCCGGCTCCCTTGCCTCCCCTCCGCAAGCCTACACCAGCTGTCCTCACACCTTGGCACTAGCACTGGGAGGCTGTTGCAAGGCAGGAGCATGGTTGTTCGATATGTGCTTCGAAGGCGAGGTGGGTGTGACGTGGGTGTTTCGAACGTGACGTGGGTGTTACGTGGGTGATTGGAACGTGACGTGGGTGTGACGTGGGTGTGAGGTGAGTGATTCGAACGTGACGTGGGTGTGACGTGGGAGATTCGAACGTGACGTGGGCGTGACGTTGGTGATTCGAACGTGACGTGGGCGTGACGATGGTGATTGGATCGTGACCTGGGTATGACGGGGGAAATGCGAACGTGACGTGGGCGTGACGTGGGTGATTCGAACGTGACGTGGGCGTGACGTGGGTGATTCGAACGTGATGTGGGTGTGACGTGGGTGTGACGTGGGAGATTCGAACGTGACGTGGGCGTGACGTGGGTGATTCGAACGTGACCTGGGTGTGACGGGGAAATGCGAACGTGACGTGGGCGTGACGTGGGTGATTCGAACGTGACGTGGGTGTGACGTGTGTGATTCGAACGTGACGTGGACGTGACGTGGGAGATTCGAACGTGACGTGGGTGTGACGTGGGAGATTCGAACGTGACGTGGGTGTGACGTGGGTGATTCGAACGTGACGTGGACGTGACGTGGGTGATTCGAACGTGACCTGGGTGTGACGGGGGAAATGCGAACGTTACGTGGGCGTGACATGGTGATTCGAACATGACGTGGGCGTGACGTGGGAGATTCGAACGTGACGTGGGCGTGACGTGGGAGATTCGAACGTGACGTGGGTGTGACGTGGGTGATTCGGACGTGACGTGGGTGTGACGTGGACGTGACGTGGGAGATTCGAACGTGACGTGGCTGTGACGTGGCTGTGACGTGTGTGATTCGAACGTGAGGTGGACGTGACGTGGGTGATTCGAATGTGACGGGGGTGTGACGTGTGTGATTCGAACGTGACGTGGGCGTGACGTTGGTGATTCGAACGTGACGTGGGCGTGACGTGGGAGATTCGAACGTGACGTGGGTGTGACGTGGGAGATTCGAACGTGACGTGGGCCTGACGTGGGTGATTCGAACGTGACCTGGGCGTGACGTGGGTGATTCGACCGTGACGTGGGTGTGACGTGGGAGATTCGAACGTGACGTGGGCGTGACGTGGGCGATTCGAACGTGACGTGGGTGTGACGTGAATATTCGAACGTGACGTGGGCGTGACGTGGGTGATTCGAAGGTGACGTGGGCGTGACGTGGGTGATTCGAACGTGACGTGGGTGTGACGTGAATATTCGAACGTGACGTGGGCGTGACGTGGGTAATTCGAACGGGACGTGGTTGTGACGTGGGAGATTCGAACGTGACGTGGGCGTGACGTGGGTGATTCGAACGTGACCTTAGTGTGACGTGGGAGATTCGAACGTGACGTGGGCGTGACGTGGGAGATTCGAACGTGACGTCGGTGTGACGTGGGAGATTCGAACGTGACCTGGGTGGTTCGAAATTGGCGTGGGTGTGCCGCCCTGCTTCAAGGCTCCCCCACCAAGCAGGGCTCAGAGGCAAGAGCACTGGGAAGGCAGAGGTTGCCTCCGCATGCCTAGGACAGCCCCCACCACGAGTGCCCGGCTCCCTTGCCTCCCCTCCGCAAGCCTACACCAGCTGTCCTCACACCTTGGCACTAGCAGTGTGAGGCTGTTGCAAGGCAGGAGCATGGTTGTTCGATATGTGCTTCGAAGGCGAGGTGGGTGTGACGGGGGTGATTCGAACGTGGCGTGGGTGTGACGTGGGAGATTCGAACGTGACGTGGGCGTGACGTGATTGTTTAGAACGTGACGTGGGTGTGACGTGGGAGATTCGAACGTGACGTGTGTGTGACTTGGGAGATTCGAACGTGACGTGGGTGTGACGTTGGTGATTCGAACGTGACGTGGGCGTGACGTGGGAGATTCGAACGTGACGTGCATGTGACGTGGGTGATTCGAACGTGACGGGCGTGTGACGTGGGTATTTCGAACGTGACGTGGGTGTGACGTCAGAGATTCGAACGTGACGTGGACGTGACGTGGGAGATTCGAACGTGACGTGGGTGTGACGTGGGAGATTCGAACGTGACGTGGGCGTGACGTGATTGTTTAGAACGTGACGTGGGTGAGACGTGGGAGATTCGAACGTGAGGTGGGCGTGACTTGGGAGATTCGAACGTGACGGGGGCGTGACGGGGGAGATTAAACGTGACATGGGTGTGATGTCAATACTCGAACGTGACGTAGGCGTGACGTGGGAGATTCGAACGTGACCTTAGTGTGACGTTGGAGATTCGAACGTGACGTGGGCGTGACGTGATTGTTTAGAACGTGACGTGGGTGTGACGTGATTGTCTAGAACGTGACGTGGGTGTGACGTGGGTGTTTCGAATGTGACGTGGGTGTGACGTGGGAGATTCGAACGTGACGTGGGCGTGACGTGTGTGATTCGAACGTGACGTCGGCGTGACGTGGGCGTGACGTGGGTGATTCCAACGTGACGTGGGTATGACGTGGGTGATTCGAACGTGACGTGGACGTGACGTGGGTGATTCGAACGGGACGTGGGTGTGACGTGGGTGATTCGAACGTGACGTGGACGTGACGTGGTAGATTCGAACGTGACGCGGGCGTGACGTGGGCGTGACGTGGGTGATTCCAACGTGACGTGGGTGTGACGTGTGTGATTCGAACGTGATGTGGACGTGACGTGGGAGATTCGAACGTGACGTGGGTGTGACGTGGGTGATTCCAACGTGAGGGGCGTGTGAATTGGGAGATTCGAACGTGACGTGGGTGTGACGTGGATGTTTCGAACGTGACATGGGCGTGACGTGGGTGATTCGAACGTGACCTGGGTATGACGGGGGAAATGCGAACGTGACGTGGGCGTGACGTGGGAGATTCGAACGTGACGTGGGTGTGACGTGGGTGATTCGAACGTGACGTGGGTGTGACGTGGGTGATTCGAACGTGACGTGGACGTGACGTGGGAGATTCGAACGTGACGTGCATGTGACGTGGGAGATTCGAACGTGACGTGGACGTGACATGGGTGATTCGAACGTGACGTGGGCGTCACGTGGGAGATTCGAACGTGACGTGGGCGTGACGTGGGAGATTCGAACGTGAGGTGTATGTGACGTGGGTGATTCGAATGTGACGGGGGTGTGACGTGTGTGATTCGAACGTGACGTGGGCGTGACGTTGGTGATTCGAACGTGACGTGGGCGTGACGTGGGAGATTCGAACGTGACGTGTGTGTGACGTGGGAGATTCGAACGTGACGTGGGCGTGACGTGGGTGTTTGGAACATGACGTGGGTGTGACGTGGGTGATTCGAACGTGACGTGGGTGTGACTTGGGAGATTCGAACGTGACGTGGGTGTGACGTGGGTGTTTCGAACGGGACGTGGACGTGACTTGGGAGATTCGAACGTGACGTGGGTGTGACGTGGGAGATTCGAACGTGACGTGGGCGTGACGATGGTGATTGGATCGTGCCCTGGGTATGACGGGGGAAATGCGAACGTGACGTGGGCGTGACGTGGGTGATTCGAACGTGACGTGGGCGTGACGTGGGTGATTCGAACGTGATGTGGGTGTGACGTGGGTGTGACGTGGGAGATTCGAACGTGACGTGGGCGTGACGTGGGTGATTCGAACGTGACGTGGACGTGACGTGGGAGATTCGAACGTGACGTGGGTGTGACTTGAGAGATTCGAACGTGAAGTGGCTGTGACGTGGGAGATTCGAACATTACGTGGGTGTGACGGGGGTGATTCGAACGTGACCTTAGTGTGACGTGGGAGATTCCAACGTGACGTGGGCGTGACGTGATTGTTTAGAACGTGACGTGGGTGTGACGTGGGTGATTCGAATGTGACGTGGGTGTGACGTGGACGTGACGTGGGTGATTCGAACGTGACGTGGGTGTGACTTGGAAGATTCGAACGTGACGTGGGCGTAACGTTGGTGATTCGAACGTGACGGGCGTGTGACGTGGGAGATTCGAACGTGACGTGGGTGTGACTTGGGAGATTCGAACGTGACGTGGGCGTGACGTTGGTGATTCGAACGTGACGTGGGTGTGACGTGGACGTGACGTGGGTGATTCCAACGTTACGTGGGTGTGACGTGTGTGATTCGAAAGTGACGTGGAGGTGACGTGGGAGATTCGAACGGGACGTGGGTGTGACGTGGGTGTTTCGAAAGTGACGTGGGTGTGACGTGGACGTGAAGTGGGTGATTCGAACGTGACGTGGGTGTGACGTGGGTGATTCGAACGTGACGTGGACGTGACGTGGGAGATTCGAACGTGACGTGCATGTGACGTGGGAGATTCGAACGTGACGTGCATGTGACGTGGGTGATTCGAACGTGACGGGCGTGTGACGTGGGAGATTCGAACGTGACGTGGGTGTGACGTGGGAGATTCGAACGTGACGTGGGCATGACGTGATTGTTTAGAACGTGACGTGGGTGTGACGTGGGAGATTCGAACGTGACGTGGGCGTGACGTGGGTGTTTCGAACGTGACGTGGGTGTGACGTGGGAGATTCGAATGTGACGTGGGCGTGACGTGGGTGTTTCGAACGTGACGTGGGTGTGACGTGGGAGATTCGAACGTGACGTGGGTGAGACGTGGGTGTTTCGAACGTGACGTGGGCGTGACTTGGGAGATTCGAACGTGACGGGGGCGTGACGTGGGAGATTAAACGTGACATGGGTGTGATGTCAATACTCGAACGTGACGTAGGCGTGACGTGGGAGATTCGAACGTGACGTGGGCGTGAGGTGGGAGATTCGATCGTGACCTGGGCGTGACGTGGGTGATTCGACCGTGACGTGCGTGTGACGTGGGTGATTCGAACGTGACGTGGACGTGACGTGGTAGATTCGAACGTGACGCGGGCGTGACGTGGGCGTGACGTGGGTGATTCCAACGTGACGTGGGTGTGACGTGTGTGATTCGAACGTGATGTGGACGTGACGTGGGAGATTCGAACGTGACGTGGGCGTGACGTGGGTGATTCGAACGTGACGTGACGTGACGTGGGAGATTCGAACGTGACGTGGGTGTGACGTGGGTGATTCGAACGTGACCTGGGTGTGACGTGAATATTCGAACGTGACGTGGGTGTGACGTGGGAGATTCGAACGTGACCTGGGTGTGACGTGAATATTCGAACGTGACGTGGGTGTGACGTGGGAGATTCGAACGTGACCTGGGTGTGATGTGAATATTCGAACGTGACGTGGCTGTGACGTGTGTGATTCGAACGTGAGGTGGACGTGACGTGGGTGATTCGAACGTGACGTGGGTGTGACGTGGATGTTTCGAACGTGACGTGGGTGTGACGTGGGAAATTAAATGTGACATGGGTGTGATGTGAATATTCGAACGTGACGTGGGTGTGACGTGGGAGATTCGAACGTGACGTGGGCGTGACGTGGGAGATTCGAACGTGATGTGGGTGTGACGTGGGTGATTCGAACGTGACGGGCTTGTGACGTGGGTGTGACGTGGGAGATTCGAACGTGACGTGGGCGTGACGTGGGTGATTCGAACTTGACCTGGGTGTGACGTGAATATTCGAACGTGACGTGGGTGTGACGTGGGAGATTCGAACGTGACGTGGGCGTGACGTGTGTGATTCGAACGTGACGCGGGCGTGACGTGGGTGGTTCGAAAGTGGCGTGGATGTGCCACCCTGCTTCAAAGGCTCCCCCACCAAGCAGGCCTCAGAGGCAAGAGCACTGGGAAGGCAGAGGTTGCCTCCGCATGCCTAGGACAGCCCCCACCACGAGTGCCCGGCTCCCTTGCCTCCCCTCCACAAGCCTACACCAGCTGTCCTCACACCTTGGCACTAGCACTGTGAGGCTGTTGCAAGGCAGGAGCATGGTTGTTCGATATGTGCTTCGAAGGCGAGGTGGGTGTGACGTGGGAGATTCGAACGTGACGTGGGTGTTACGTGGGTGATTGGAACGTGACGTGGGTGTGACGTGGGTGTGAGGTGAGTGATTCGAACGTGACGTGGGTGTGACGTGGGAGATTCGAACGTGACGTGGGCGTGACGTTGGTGATTCGAACGTGACGTGGGCGTGACGTGGGAGATTCGAACGTGACGTGGGTGTGACGTGGGAGATTCGAACGTGACGTGGGCGTGACGTGGGTGTTTGGAACATGACGTGGGTGTGACGTGTGTGATTCGAACGGGACGTGGACGTGACTTGGGAGATTCGAACGTGACGTGGGTGTGACGTGGGAGATTCGAACGTGACGTGGGCGTGACGATGGTCATTGGATCGTGACCTGGGTATGACGGGGGAAATGCGAACGTGACGTGGGCGTGACGTGGGTGATTCGAACGTGACGTGGGCGTGACGTGGGTGATTCGAACGTGATGTGGGTGTGACGTGGGTGTGACGTGGGAGATTCGAACGTGACGTGGGCGTGACGTGGGTGATTCGAACGTGACGTGGACGTGACGTGGGAGATTCGAACGTGACGTGGGTGTGACTTGAGAGATTCGAACGTGAAGTGGCTGTGACGTGGGAGATTCGAACATTACGTGGGTGTGACGGGGGTGATTCGAACGTGACCTTAGTGTGACGTGGGAGATTCCAACGTGACGTGGGCGTGACGTGATTGTTTAGAACGTGACGTGGGTGTGACGTGGGTGATTCGAATGTGACGTGGGTGTGACGTGGACGTGACGTGGGTGATTCGAACGTGACGTGGGTGTGACTTGGAAGATTCGAACGTGACGTGGGCGTGACGTTGGTGATTCGAACGTGACGGGCGTGTGACGTGGGAGATTCGAACGTGACGTGGGTGTGACTTGGGAGATTCGAACGTGACGTGGGCGTGACGTTGGTGATTCGAACGTGACGTGGGTGTGACGTGGACGTGACGTGGGTGATTCCAACGTTACGTGGGTGTGACGTGTGTGATTCGAAAGTGACGTGGACGTGACGTGGGAGATTCGAACGGGACGTGGGTGTGACGTGGGTGTTTCGAATGTGACGTGGGTGTGACGTGGACGTGAAGTGGGTGATTCGAACGTGACGTGGGTGTGACGTGGGTGATTCGAACGTGACGTGGACGTGACGTGGGAGATTCGAACGTGACGTGCATGTGACGTGGGTGATTCGAACGTGACGGGCGTGTGACGTGGGAGATTCGAACGTGACGTGGGTGTGACGTGGGAGATTCGAACGTGACGTGGGCATGACGTGATTGTTTAGAACGTGACGTGGGTGTGACGTGGGAGATTCGAACGTGACGTGGACGTGACGTGGGTGATTCGAACGTGACGTGGGTGTGACGTTGGAGATTCGAATGTGACGTGGGCGTGACGTGGGTGTTTCGAACGTGACGTGGGTGTGACGTGGGAGATTCGAGCGTGACGTGGGTGAGACGTGGGTGTTTCGAACGTGACGTGGGCGTGACTTGGGAGATTCGAACGTGACGTAGGCGTGACGTGGGAGATTCGAACGTGACGTGGGCGTGACGTTGGTGATTCGAACGTGACGTGGGCGTGACGATGGTGATTGGATCGTGACCTGGGTGTGACGTGAATATTCGAACGTGACGTGGCTGTGACGTGGGAGATTCGAACGTGACGTGGGTGTGACGTGGGTGATTGGAACGTGACGTGGGTGTGACGTGGGTGTGAGGTGAGTGATTCGAACGTGACGTGGGTGTGACGTGGGAGATTCGAACGTGACGTGGGCGTGACGTTGGTGATTCGAACGTGACGTGGGCGTGACGTGGGAGATTCGAACGTGACGTGGGTGTGACGTGGGAGATTCGAACGTGACGTGGGCGTGACGTGGGTGTTTGGAACATGACGTGGGTGTGACGTGTGTGATTCGAACGGGACGTGGACGTGACTTGGGAGATTCGAACGTGACGTGGGCGTGACGTGGGAGATTCGAACGTGACGTGGGCGTGACGATGGTCATTGGATCGTGACCTGGGTATGACGGGGGAAATGCGAACGTGACGTGGGCGTGACGTGGGTGATTCGAACGTGACGTGGGCGTGACGTGGGTGATTCGAACGTGATGTGGGTGTGACGTGGGTGTGACGTGGGAGATTCGAACGTGACGTGGGCGTGACGTGGGTGATTCGAACGTGACGTGGACGTGACGTGGGAGATTCGAACGTGACGTGGGTGTGACTTGAGAGATTCGAACGTGAAGTGGCTGTGACGTGGGAGATTCGAACATTACGTGGGTGTGACGGGGGTGATTCGAACGTGACCTTAGTGTGACGTGGGAGATTCCAACGTGACGTGGGCGTGACGTGATTGTTTAGAACGTGACGTGGGTGTGACGTGGGTGATTCGAATGTGACGTGGGTGTGACGTGGACGTGACGTGGGTGATTCGAACGTGACGTGGGTGTGACTTGGAAGATTCGAACGTGACGTGGGCGTGACGTTGGTGATTCGAACGTGACGGGCGTGTGACGTGGGAGATTCGAACGTGACGTGGGTGTGACTTGGGAGATTCGAACGTGACGTGGGCGTGACGTTGGTGATTCGAACGTGACGTGGGTGTGACGTGGACGTGACGTGGGTGATTCCAACGTTACGTGGGTGTGACGTGTGTGATTCGAAAGTGACGTGGACGTGACGTGGGAGATTCGAACGGGACGTGGGTGTGACGTGGGTGTTTCGAATGTGACGTGGGTGTGACGTGGACGTGAAGTGGGTGATTCGAACGTGACGTGGGTGTGACGTGGGTGATTCGAACGTGACGTGGACGTGACGTGGGAGATTCGAACGTGACGTGCATGTGACGTGGGTGATTCGAACGTGACGGGCGTGTGACGTGGGAGATTCGAACGTGACGTGGGTGTGACGTGGGAGATTCGAACGTGACGTGGGCATGACGTGATTGTTTAGAACGTGACGTGGGTGTGACGTGGGAGATTCGAACGTGACGTGGACGTGACGTGGGTGATTCGAACGTGACGTGGGTGTGACGTTGGAGATTCGAATGTGACGTGGGCGTGACGTGGGTGTTTCGAACGTGACGTGGGTGTGACGTGGGAGATTCGAGCGTGACGTGGGTGAGACGTGGGTGTTTCGAACGTGACGTGGGCGTGACTTGGGAGATTCGAACGTGACGTAGGCGTGACGTGGGAGATTCGAACGTGACGTGGGTGAGACGTGGGTGTTTCGAACGTGACGTGGGCGTGACGATGGTGATTGGATCGTGACCTGGGTATGACGGGGGAAATGCGAACGTGACGTGGGCGTGACGTGGGTGATTCGAACGTGACGTGGGCGTGACGTGGGTGATTCGAACGTGATGTGGGTGTGACGTGGGTGTGACGTGGGAGATTCGAACGTGACGTGGGCGTGACGTGGGTGATTCGAAGGTGATGTGGGTGTGACGTGGGTGTGACGTGGGAGATTCGAACGTGACGTGGGCGTGACGTGGGTGATTCGAACGTGACGTGGACGTGACGTGGGAGATTCGAACGTGACGTGGGTGTGACTTGAGAGATTCGAACGTGAAGTGGCTGTGACGTGGGAGATTCGAACATTACGTGGGTGTGACGTGGGTGATACGAACGTGACCTTAGTGTGACGTGGGAGATTCCAACGTGACGTGGGCGTGACGTGTGTGATTCGAAAGTGACGTGGACGTGACGTGGGAGATTCGAACGGGACGTGGGTGTGACGTGGGTGTTTAGAATGTGACGTGGGTGTGACGTGGACGTGAAGTGGGTGATTCGAACGTGACGTGGGTGTGACGTGGGAGATTCGAACGTGACCTGGGTGGTTCGAAATTGGCGTGGGTGTGCCGCCCTGCTTCAAGGCTCCCCCACCAAGCAGGGCTCAGAGGCAAGAGCACTGGGAAGGCAGAGGTTCCCTCCGCATGCCTAGGACAGCCCCCAGCACGAGTGCCCGGCTCCCTTGCCTCCCCTCCGCAAGCCTACACCAGCTGTCCTCACACCTTGGCACTAGCACTGTGAGGCTGTTGCAAGGCAGGAGCATGGTTGTTCGATATGTGCTTCGAAGGCGAGGTGGGTGTGACGGGGGTGATTCGAACGTGACGTGGGCGTGACGTGGGTGATTCGAACGTGACGTGGGTGTGACGTGGGTGTGACGTGGGAGATTCGAACGTGACGTGGGCGTGACGTGGGTGATTCGAACGTGACGTGGACGTGACGTGGGAGATTCGAACGTGACGTGGGTGTGACGTGGGAGATTCGAACATTACGTGGGTGTGACGGGGGTGATTCGAACGTGACCTTAGTGTGACGTGGGAGATTCCAACGTGACGTGGGCGTGACGTGATTGTTTAGAACGTGACGTGGGTGTGACGTGGGTGATTCGAATGTGACGTGGGTGTGACGTGGACGTGACGTGGGTGATTCGAACGTGACGTGGGTGTGACTTGGAAGATTCGAACGTGACGTGGGCGTAACGTTGGTGATTCGAACGTGACGGGCGTGTGACGTGGGAGATTCGAACGTGACGTGGGTGTGACTTGGGAGATTCGAACGTGACGTGGGCGTGACGTTGGTGATTCGAACGTGACGTGGGTGTGACGTGGACGTGACGTGGGTGATTCCAACGTTACGTGGGTGTGACGTGTGTGATTCGAAAGTGACGTGGACGTGACGTGGGAGATTCGAACGGGACGTGGGTGTGACGTGGGTGTTTCGAAAGTGACGTGGACGTGACGTGGACGTGAAGTGGGTGATTCGAACGTGACGTGGGTGTGACGTGGGTGATTCGAACGTGACGTGGACGTGACGTGGGAGATTCGAACGTGACGTGCATGTGACGTGGGAGATTCGAACGTGACGTGCATGTGACGTGGGTGATTCGAACGTGACGGGCGTGTGACGTGGGAGATTCGAACGTGACGTGGGTGTGACGTGGGAGATTCGAACGTGACGTGGGCATGACGTGATTGTTTAGAACGTGACGTGGGTGTGACGTGGGAGATTCGAACGTGACGTGGGCGTGACGTGGGTGTTTCGAACGTGACGTGGGTGTGACGTGGGAGATTCGAATGTGACGTGGGCGTGACGTGGGTGTTTCGAACGTGACGTGGGTGTGACGTGGGAGATTCGAACGTGACGTGGGTGAGACGTGGGTGTTTCGAACGTGACGTGGGCGTGACTTGGGAGATTCGAACGTGACGGGGGCGTGACGTGGGAGATTAAACGTGACATGGGTGTGATGTCAATACTCGAACGTGACGTAGGCGTGACGTGGGAGATTCGAACGTGACGTGGGCGTGAGGTGGGAGATTCGAACGTGACCTGGGCGTGACGTGGGTGATTCGACCGTGACGTGCGTGTGACGTGGGTGATTCGAACGTGACGTGGACGTGACGTGGTAGATTCGAACGTGACGCGGGCGTGACGTGGGCGTGACGTGGGTGATTCCAACGTGACGTGGGTGTGACGTGTGTGATTCGAACGTGATGTGGACGTGACGTGGGAGATTCGAACGTGACGTGGGCGTGACGTGGGTGATTCGAACGTGACGTGACGTGACGTGGGAGATTCGAACGTGACGTGGGTGTGACGTGGGTGATTCGAACGTGACCTGGGTGTGACGTGAATATTCGAACGTGACGTGGGTGTGACGTGGGAGATTCGAACGTGACCTGGGTGTGACGTGAATATTCGAACGTGACGTGGGTGTGACGTGGGAGATTCGAACGTGACCTGGGTGTGATGTGAATATTCGAACGTGACGTGGCTGTGACGTGTGTGATTCGAACGTGAGGTGGACGTGACGTGGGTGATTCGAACGTGACGTGGGTGTGACGTGGATGTTTCGAACGTGACGTGGGTGTGACGTGGGAAATTAAATGTGACATGGGTGTGATGTGAATATTCGAACGTGACGTGGGTGTGACGTGGGAGATTCGAACGTGACGTGGGCGTGACGTGGGAGATTCGAACGTGATGTGGGTGTGACGTGGGTGATTCGAACGTGACGGGCTTGTGACGTGGGTGTGACGTGGGAGATTCGAACGTGACGTGGGCGTGACGTGGGTGATTCGAACTTGACCTGGGTGTGACGTGAATATTCGAACGTGACGTGGGTGTGACGTGGGAGATTCGAACGTGACGTGGGCGTGACGTGTGTGATTCGAACGTGACGCGGGCGTGACGTGGGTGGTTCGAAAGTGGCGTGGATGTGCCACCCTGCTTCAAAGGCTCCCCCACCAAGCAGGGCTCAGAGGCAAGAGCACTGGGAAGGCAGAGGTTGCCTCCGCATGCCTAGGACAGCCCCCACCACGAGTGCCCGGCTCCCTTGCCTCCCCTCCACAAGCCTACACCAGCTGTCCTCACACCTTGGCACTAGCACTGTGAGGCTGTTGCAAGGCAGGAGCATGGTTGTTCGATATGTGCTTCGAAGGCGAGGTGGGTGTGACGTGGGAGATTCGAACGTGACGTGGGTGTTACGTGGGTGATTGGAACGTGACGTGGGTGTGACGTGGGTGTGAGGTGAGTGATTCGAACGTGACGTGGGTGTGACGTGGGAGATTCGAACGTGACGTGGGCGTGACGTTGGTGATTCGAACGTGACGTGGGCGTGACGTGGGAGATTCGAACGTGACGTGGGTGTGACGTGGGAGATTCGAACGTGACGTGGGCGTGACGTGGGTGTTTGGAACATGACGTGGGTGTGACGTGTGTGATTCGAACGGGACGTGGACGTGACTTGGGAGATTCGAACGTGACGTGGGCGTGACGTGGGAGATTCGAACGTGACGTGGGCGTGACGATGGTCATTGGATCGTGACCTGGGTATGACGGGGGAAATGCGAACGTGACGTGGGCGTGACGTGGGTGATTCGAACGTGACGTGGGCGTGACGTGGGTGATTCGAACGTGATGTGGGTGTGACGTGGGTGTGACGTGGGAGATTCGAACGTGACGTGGGCGTGACGTGGGTGATTCGAACGTGACGTGGACGTGACGTGGGAGATTCGAACGTGACGTGGGTGTGACTTGAGAGATTCGAACGTGAAGTGGCTGTGACGTGGGAGATTCGAACATTACGTGGGTGTGACGGGGGTGATTCGAACGTGACCTTAGTGTGACGTGGGAGATTCCAACGTGACGTGGGCGTGACGTGATTGTTTAGAACGTGACGTGGGTGTGACGTGGGTGATTCGAATGTGACGTGGGTGTGACGTGGACGTGACGTGGGTGATTCGAACGTGACGTGGGTGTGACTTGGAAGATTCGAACGTGACGTGGGCGTGACGTTGGTGATTCGAACGTGACGGGCGTGTGACGTGGGAGATTCGAACGTGACGTGGGTGTGACTTGGGAGATTCGAACGTGACGTGGGCGTGACGTTGGTGATTCGAACGTGACGTGGGTGTGACGTGGACGTGACGTGGGTGATTCCAACGTTACGTGGGTGTGACGTGTGTGATTCGAAAGTGACGTGGACGTGACGTGGGAGATTCGAACGGGACGTGGGTGTGACGTGGGTGTTTCGAATGTGACGTGGGTGTGACGTGGACGTGAAGTGGGTGATTCGAACGTGACGTGGGTGTGACGTGGGTGATTCGAACGTGACGTGGACGTGACGTGGGAGATTCGAACGTGACGTGCATGTGACGTGGGTGATTCGAACGTGACGGGCGTGTGACGTGGGAGATTCGAACGTGACGTGGGTGTGACGTGGGAGATTCGAACGTGACGTGGGCATGACGTGATTGTTTAGAACGTGACGTGGGTGTGACGTGGGAGATTCGAACGTGACGTGGACGTGACGTGGGTGATTCGAACGTGACGTGGGTGTGACGTTGGAGATTCGAATGTGACGTGGGCGTGACGTGGGTGTTTCGAACGTGACGTGGGTGTGACGTGGGAGATTCGAGCGTGACGTGGGTGAGACGTGGGTGTTTCGAACGTGACGTGGGCGTGACTTGGGAGATTCGAACGTGACGTAGGCGTGACGTGGGAGATTCGAACGTGACGTGGGTGAGACGTGGGTGTTTCGAACGTGATGTGGGTGTGACGTGGGTGTGACGTGGGAGATTCGAACGTGACGTGGGCGTGACGTGGGTGATTCGAACGTGATGTGGGTGTGACGTGGGAGATTCGAACGTGACGTGGGCGTGACGTGGGAGATTCGAACGTGACGTGGGCGTGACGTGGGTGTGACGTGGGAGATTCGAACGTGACGTGGGCGTGACGTGGGTGATTCGAACGTGACGTGGACGTGACGTGGGAGATTCGAACGTGACGTGGGTGTGACTTGAGAGATTCGAACGTGAAGTGGCTGTGACGTGGGAGATTCGAACATTACGTGGGTGTGACGTGGGTGATACGAACGTGACCTTAGTGTGACGTGGGAGATTCCAACGTGACGTGGGCGTGACGTGTGTGATTCGAAAGTGACGTGGACGTGACGTGGGAGATTCGAACGGGACGTGGGTGTGACGTGGGTGTTTAGAATGTGACGTGGGTGTGACGTGGACGTGAAGTGGGTGATTCGAACGTGACGTGGGTGTGACGTGGGAGATTCGAACGTGACCTGGGTGGTTCGAAATTGGCGTGGGTGTGCCGCCCTGCTTCAAGGCTCCCCCACCAAGCAGGGCTCAGAGGCAAGAGCACTGGGAAGGCAGAGGTTCCCTCCGCATGCCTAGGACAGCCCCCAGCACGAGTGCCCGGCTCCCTTGCCTCCCCTCCGCAAGCCTACACCAGCTGTCCTCACACCTTGGCACTAGCACTGTGAGGCTGTTGCAAGGCAGGAGCATGGTTGTTCGATATGTGCTTCGAAGGCGAGGTGGGTGTGACGTGGGAGATTCGAACGTGACGTGGGTGTTACGTGGGTGATTGGAACGTGACGTGGGTGTGACGTGGGTGTGAGGTGAGTGATTCGAACGTGACGTGGGTGTGACGTGGGAGATTCGAACGTGACGTGGGCGTGACGTTGGTGATTCGAACGTGACGTGGGCGTGACGATGGTGATTGGATCGTGACCTGGGTATGACGGGGGAAATGCGAACGTGACGTGGGCGTGACGTGGGTGATTCGAACGTGACGTGGGTGTGACGTGGGTGATTCGAACGTGACGTGGACGTGACGTGGGAGATTCGAACGTGACGTGGGTGTGACGTGGGAGATTCGAACGTGACGTGGACGTGACGTGGGAGATTCGAACGTGACGTGGCTGTGACGTGGCTGTGACGTGTGTGATTCGAACGTGAGGTGGACGTGACGTGGGTGATTCGAATGTGACGGGGGTGTGACGTGTGTGATTCGAACGTGATGTGGGCGTGACGTTGGTGATTCGAACGTGACGTGGGCGTGACGTGGGAGATTCGAACGTGACGTGGGTGTGACGTGGGAGATTCGAACGTGACGTGGGCGTGACGTGGGTGTTTGGAACATGACGTGGGTGTGACGTGGGTGATTCGAACGTGACGTGGGTGTGACTTGGGAGATTCGAACGTGACGTGGGTGTGACGTGGGTGTTTCGAACGGGACGTGGACGTGACTTGGGAGATTCGAACGTGACGTGGGTGTGACGTGGGAGATTCGAACGTGACGTGGGCGTGACGATGGTGATTGGATCGTGACCTGGGTATGACGGGGGAAATGCGAACGTGACGTGGGCGTGACGTGGGTGATTCGAACGTGACGTGGGCGTGACGTGGGTGATTCGAACGTGATGTGGGTGTGACGTGGGTGTGACGTGGGAGATTCGAACGTGACGTGGGCGTGACGTGGGTGATTCGAACGTGACGTGGACGTGACGTGGGAGATTCGAACGTGACGTGGGTGTGACTTGAGAGATTCGAACGTGAAGTGGCTGTGACGTGGGAGATTCGAACATTACGTGGGTGTGACGGGGGTGATTCGAACGTGACCTTAGTGTGACGTGGGAGATTCCAACGTGACGTGGGCGTGACGTGATTGTTTAGAACGTGACGTGGGTGTGACGTGGGTGATTCGAATGTGACGTGGGTGTGACGTGGACGTGACGTGGGTGATTCGAACGTGACGTGGGTGTGACGTGGGTGATTCGAACGTGACGTGGGCGTAACGTTGGTGATTCGAACGTGACGGGCGTGTGACGTGGGAGATTCGAACGTGACGTGGGCATGACGTGATTGTTTAGAACGTGACGTGGGTGTGACGTGGGAGATTCGAACGTGACGTGGGTGTGACGTGGGAGATTCGAACGTGACGTGGGCATGACGTGATTGTTTAGAACGTGACGTGGGTGTGACGTGGGAGATTCGAACGTGACGTGGGTGTGACGTGGGAGATTCGAACGTGACGTGGGCATGACGTGATTGTTTAGAACGTGACGTGGGTGTGACGTGGGAGATTCGAACGTGACGTGGACGTGACGTGGGTGATTCGAACGTGACGTGGGTGTGACGTGGGAGATTCGAACGTGACGTGGGTGTGAAGTGGGTGTTTCGAACGTGACGTGGGCGTGACTTGGGAGATTCGAACGTGACGGGGGCGTGACGTGGGAGATTAAACGTGACATGGGTGTGATGTCAATACTCGAACGTGACGTAGGCGTGACGTGGGAGATTCGAACGTGACATGGGCGTGACGTGGGAGATTCGAACGTGACCTGGGCGTGACGTGGGTGATTCGACCGTCACGTGCATGTGACGTGGGTGATTCGAACGTGACGTGGATGTGACGTGGGCGATTCGAACGTGACGTGGGTGTGACGTGAATATTCGAACGTGACGTGGGCGTGACGTGGGTGATTCGAAGGTGACGTGGGCGTGACGTTGGTGATTCGAACGTGACGTGGGTGTGACGTGAATATTCGAACGTGACGTGGACGTGACGTGGGTAATTCGAACGGGACGTGGGTGTGACGTGGGAGATTCGAACGTGACGTGGGCGTGACGTGAATATTCGAACGTGACCTTAGTGTGACGTGGGAGATTCGAACGTGACGTGGGCGTCACGTGGGAGATTCGAACGTGACGTGGGCGTGACGTGGGAGATTCGAACATTACGTGGGTGTGACGTGGGTGATACGAACGTGACCTTAGTGTGACGTGGGAGATTCCAACGTGACGTGGGCGTGACGTGTGTGATTCGAAAGTGACGTGGACGTGACGTGGGAGATTCGAACGGGACGTGGGTGTGACGTGGGTGTGACGTGGGAGATTCGAACGTGACGTGGGCGTGACGTGGGTGATTCGAACGTGACGCGAGTGTGAAGTGGGAGATTCGAACGTGACGTGGGAGATTCGAACGTGACGTGGGTGTGACGTGGGTGATTCGAACGTGACGTGGACGTGACGTGGGAGATTCGAACGTGACGTGGGTGTGACTTGAGAGATTCGAACGTGAAGTGGCTGTGACGTGGGAGATTCGAACATTACGTGGGTGTGACGTGGGTGATACGAACGTGACCTTAGTGTGACGTGGGAGATTCCAACGTGACGTGGGCGTGACGTGTGTGATTCGAAAGTGACGTGGACGTGACGTGGGAGATTCGAACGGGACGTGGGTGTGACGTGGGTGTTTAGAATGTGACGTGGGTGTGACGTGGACGTTAAGTGGGTGATTCGAACGTGACGTGGGTGTGACGTGGGAGATTCGAACGTGACCTGGGTGGTTCGAAATTGGCGTGGGTGTGCCGCCCTGCTTCAAGGCTCCCCCACCAAGCAGGGCTCAGAGGCAAGAGCACTGGGAAGGCAGAGGTTGCCTCCGCATGCCTAGGACAGCCCCCACCACGAGTGCCCGGCTCCCTTGCCTCCCCTCCGCAAGCCTACACCAGCTGTCCTCACACCTTGGCACTAGCAGTGTGAGGCTGTTGCAAGGCAGGAGCATGGTTGTTCGATATGTGCTTCGAAGGCGAGGTGGGTGTGACGTGGGAGATTCGAACGTGACGTGGGTGTTACGTGGGTGATTGGAACGTGACGTGGGTGTGACGTGGGTGTGAGGTGAGTGATTCGAACGTGACGTGGGTGTGACGTGGGAGATTCGAACGTGACGTGGGCGTGACGTTGGTGATTCGAACGTGACGTGGGCGTGACGATGGTGATTGGATCGTGACCTGGGTATGACGGGGGAAATGCGAACGTGACGTGGGCGTGACGTGGGTGATTCGAACGTGACGTGGGTGTGACGTGGGTGATTCGAACGTGACGTGGACGTGACGTGGGAGATTCGAACGTGACGTGGGTGTGACGTGGGAGATTCGAACGTGACGTGGACGTGACGTGGGAGATTCGAACGTGACGTGGCTGTGACGTGGCTGTGACGTGTGTGATTCGAACGTGAGGTGGACGTGACGTGGGTGATTCGAATGTGACGGGGGTGTGACGTGTGTGATTCGAACGTGATGTGGGCGTGACGTTGGTGATTCGAACGTGACGTGGGCGTGACGTGGGAGATTCGAACGTGACGTGGGTGTGACGTGGGAGATTCGAACGTGACGTGGGCGTGACGTGGGTGTTTGGAACATGACGTGGACGTGACTTGGGAGATTCGAACGTGACGTGGGTGTGACGTGGGAGATTCGAACGTGACGTGGGCGTGACGATGGTGATTGGATCGTGACCTGGGTATGACGGGGGAAATGCGAACGTGACGTGGGCGTGACGTGGGTGATTCGAACGTGACGTGGGCGTGACGTGGGTGATTCGAACGTGATGTGGGTGTGACGTGGGTGTGACGTGGGAGATTCGAACATGACGTGGGCGTGACGTGGGTGATTCGAACGTGACGTGGACGTGACGTGGGAGATTCGAACGTGACGTGGGTGTGACTTGAGAGATTCGAACGTGAAGTGGCTGTGACGTGGGAGATTCGAGCATTACGTGGGTGTGACGGGGGTGATTCGAACGTGACCTTAGTGTGACGTGGGAGATTCCAACGTGACGTGGGCGTGACGTGATTGTTTAGAACGTGACGTGGACGTGACGTGGGAGATTCGAACGTGACGTGCATGTGACGTGGGAGATTCGAACGTGACGTGGGTGTGACGTGGGAGATTCGAACGTGACGTGGGTGTGACGTGGGTGATTCGAACGTGGCGTGGGTGTGACGTGGGAGATTCGAACGTGAGGTGGGTGTGACGTGGGAGATTCGAACGTGACGTGGGCATGACGTGATTGTTTAGAACGTGACGTGGGTGTGACGTGGGAGATTCGAACGTGACGTGGGCGTGACGTGGGTGATTCGAAAGTGACGTGGGTGTGACGTGGGTGTGAATTGGGTGATTCGAACGTGACGTGGGTGTGACGTGGGAGATTCGAACCTGACGCGGGCGTGACGTGGGCGTGATGTGGGAGATTCGAACGTGACGTGGACGTGACGTGGGAGATTCGAACGTGACGTGGGCGTGACGTGGGAGATTCGAACGTGACGTGGGTGTGACGTGGGTGATTCGAACCTTACGTGGGTGTGACGTGGACGTGACGTGGGTGATTCCAACGTTACGTGGGTGTGACGTGGCTGTGACGTGTGTGATTCGAACGTGAGGTGGACGTGACGTGGGTGATTCGAATGTGACGGGGGTGTGACGTGTGTGATTCGAACGTGACGTGGGCGTGACGTTGGTGATTCGAACGTGACGTGGGCGTGACGTGGGAGATTCGAACGTGACGTGGGTGTGACGTGGGAGATTCGAACGTGACGTGGGCGTGACGTGGGTGTTTGGAACATGACGTGGGTGTGACGTGGGTGATTCGAACGTGACGTGGGTGTGACTTGGGAGATTCGAACGTGACGTGGGTGTGACGTGGGAGATTCGAACGTGACGTGGGCGTGACGTGGGTGATTCGAACGTGACGTGGGCGTGACGTGGGAGATTCGAACGTGACGTGGGTGTGACTTGGGAGATTCGAACGTGACGTGGGCGTGACGTGGGTGATTCGAAAGTGACGTGGGTGTGACGTGGACGTGACGTGGGTGATTCCAACGTTACGTGGGTGTGACGTGTGTGATTCGAAAGTGACGTGGACGTGACGTGGGAGATTCGAACGGGACGTGGACGTGACGTGGGAGATTCGAACGTGACGTGGGCGTGACGATGGTGATTGGATCGTGACCTGGGTATGACGGGGAAATGCGAACGTGACGTGGGCGTGACGTGGGTGATTCGAACGTGACGTGGGCGTGACGTGGGTGATTCGAACGTGATGTGGGTGTGACGTGGGTGTGACGTGGGAGATTCGAACGTGACGTGGGTGTGACGTGGGAGATTCGAACGTGACGTGGGCGTGACGTGGGTGATTCGAACGTGACCTGGGTGTGACGTGAATATTCGAACGTGACGTGGGTGTGACGTGGGAGATTCGAACGTGACGGGGGTGTGACGTGTGTGATTCGAACGTGACGTGGACGTGACGTGGGAGATTCGAACGTGACGTGGGCGTGACGTGGGTGGTTCGAACGTGACGTGGTCGTGACGTGGGTGATTCGAACGTGACCTTAGTGTGACGTGAATATTCGAACGTGACGTGGGCGTGACGTGATTGTTTAGAACGTGACGTGGGTGTGACGTGATTGTTTAGAACGTGACGTGGGTGTGACGTGGGTGTTTCGAATGTGACGTGGGTGTGACGTGGACGTGACGTGGATGATTCGAACGTGACGTTGGCGTGACGTGGGTGATTCTAACGTGACGTGGGCGTGACGTGGGCGATTCGAACGTGACGTGGGTGTGACGTGAATATTCGAACGTGACGTGGGCGTGACGTGGGTGATTCGAAAGTGACGTGGGTGTGACGTGGGTGATTCGAACGTGACGTGGGTGTGACGTGAATATTCGAACGTGACGTGGGCGTGACGTGGGTAATTCGAACGGGACGTGGTTGTGACGTGGGAGATTCGAACGGGACGTGGGTGTGACGTGGGTGATGCGAACGTGACGTGGGTGTGACGTGGAGATTCGAACGTGACGTGGGTGTGACGTGTGAGATTCGAACGTGACGTGGGCGTGACGTGGGTGATTCGAACGTGACGTGGGTGTGACGTGGGAGATTCGAACGTGACGTGGGCGTCACGTGGGTGTTTGGAACATGACGTGGGTGTGACGTGGGTGATTCGAACGTGACGTGGGTGTGATTGGGAGATTCGAACGTGACGTGGGCGTGACGTGGGTGTTTCGAACGTGACCTGGGTGTGACGTGAATATTCGAACGTAACGTGGGCGTGACTTGGGAGTTTCGAACGTGACGTGGGTGTGACGTGGGTGATCCGAACGTGACCTGTGTGTGACGTGAATATTCGAACATGACGTGGTAGATTCGAACGTGACGCGGGCGTGACGTGGGCGTGACGTGGGTGTGAATTGGGTGATTCGAACGTGACGTGGGTGTGACGTGGGTGATTCGACCGTGACGTGCGCGTGACGTGGGTGATTCAAACGTGACGTGGACGTGACGTGGTAGATTCGAACGTGACGCGGGCGTGACGTGGGCGTGACGTGGGTGATTCGAACATGACGTGGGTGTGACGTGGGTGTGAATTGGGTGATTCGAACGTGACCTGGGTGTGACGAGGGAGATTCGAACGTGACGTGGGAGATTCGAACGTGACGTGGGTGTGACGTGGGAGATTCGAACGTGATGTGGGTGTGACGTGGGTGATTCGAACGTGACGGGCTTGTGACGTGGGTGTGACGTGGGAGATTCGAACGTGACGTGGGCGTGACGTGGGTGCTTCGAACGTGACCTGGGTGTGACGTGAATATTCGAACGTGACGTGGGTGTGACGTGGGAGATTCGAACGTGACGGGGGTGTGACGTGTGTGATTCGAACGTGACGTGGGCGTGACGTGTGTGATTCGAACGTGACGCGGGCGTGACGTGGGTGGTTCGAAAGTGGCGTGGATGTGCCACCCTGCTTCAAAGGCTCCCCCACCAAGCAGGCCTCAGAGGCAAGAGCACTGGGAAGGCAGAGGTTGCCTCCGCATGCCTAGGACAGCCCCCACCACGAGTGCCCGGCTCCCTTGCCTCCCCTCCGCAAGCCTACACCAGCTGTCCTCACACCTTGGCACTAGCACTGTGAGGCTGTTGCAAGGCAGGAGCATGGTTGTTCGATATGTGCTTCGAAGGCGAGGTGGGTGTGACGTGGGAGATTCGAACGTGACGTGGGTGTTACGTGGGTGATTGGAACGTGACGTGGGTGTGACGTGGGTGTGAGGTGAGTGATTCGAACGTGACGTGGGTGTGACGTGGGAGATTCGAACGTGACGTGGGCGTGACGTTGGTGATTCGAACGTGACGTGGGCGTGACGATGGTGATTGGATCGTGACCTGGGTATGACGGGGGAAATGCGAACGTGAGGTGGGCGTGACGTGGGTGATTCGAACGTGACGTGGGCGTTACGTGGGAGATTCGAACGTGACGTGGGTGTGACGTGGGTGTGACGTGGGAGATTCGAACGTGACGTGGGCGTGACGTGGGAGATTCGAACGTGACGTGGACGTGACGTGGGAGATTCGAACGTGACGTGGGTGTGACGTGGGTGATTCGAACGTGACCTGGGTGTGACTTGGGAGATTCGAACGTGACGTGAGCGAGACGTTGGTGATTTGAACGTGACGTGGGTGTGACGTGGACGTGACGTGGGTGATTCCAACGTTACGTGGGTGTGAGTGTGTGATTCGAAAGTGACGTGGACGTGACGTGGGAGATTCGAACGTGACGTGGGCGTGACGATGGTGATTGCATCGTGACCTGGGTATGACGGGGGAAATGCGAACGTGACGTGGGCGTGACGTGGGTGATTCGAACGTGACGTGGGCGTTACGTGGGTGATTCGAACGTGATGTGGGTGTGACGTGGGTGTGACGTGGGAGATTCGAACGTGACGGGGGTGTGACGTGTGTGATTCGAACGTGACGTCGGCGTGACGTTGGTGATTCCAACGTGACGTGGGTGTGACGTGTGTGATTCGAACGTGATGTGGACGTGACGTGGGAGTTTCGAACGTGACGTGGGCGTGACGTGGGTGATTCGAACGTGACGGGCGTGTGACGTGGGAGATTCGAACGTGACCTGGGTTGTTCGAAATTGGCGTGGGTGTGCCGCCCTGCTTCAAGGCTCCCCCACCAAGCAGGGCTCAGAGGCAAGAGCACTGGGAAGGCAGAGGTTGCCTCCGCATGCCTAGGACAGCCCCCAGCACGAGTGCCCGGCTCCCTTGCCTCCCCTCCGCAAGCCTACACCAGCTGTCCTCACACCTTGGCACTAGCACTGGGAGGCTGTTGCAAGGCAGGAGCATGGTTGTTCGATATGTGCTTCGAAGGCGAGGTGGCTGTGACGTGGGAACTTCGAACGTGACGTGGGCGTGACGTGGGAGATTCGAACGTGACGTGGGCGTGACGTGGGAGATTCGAACGTGACGTGGGTGTGACGTGGTGATTCGAAGGTGACATGAGTGTGAAGTGGGTGTGACGTGGGAGATTCGAACGTGACGTGGGAGTGACGTGGGATGTTCGAACGTGACGTGGGTGTGGCGTGGTTGTTTCGAACGTGACGTGGGCGTGACGTGGGATGTTCGAACGTGACGTGGACGTGACGTGGGAGATTCGAACGTGACGTGGCTGTGACGTGGGTGTGACGTGGGAGATTCGAACGTGACGTGGCTGTGACGTGGTTGTGACCTGGGAGATTCTGACGTGACGTGGGTGATTCGAACGTGACGTGGGTGTGACGTGGGAGATTCGAAAGTGACGTGGGCGATTCGAACGTGACGTGGGTGTGTCGTGGGAGATTCGAACGTGACGTGGGCGTGACGTGGGAGATTCGAACGTGACGTGGGCGTGACGTGGGAAATTCGAACGTGACGTGGGTGTGACGTGGAAGATTCGAACGTGACGTGGGTGTGTCGTGGGTCATTCGAACGTGACGTGGGTGTGACGTGGGAGATTCGAACGTGACGTGGGAGATTCGAACGTGACGTGGGTGATTCGAAAGTGACGTGTTCGTGACGTGGGTGATCGAACGTGACGTGGGTGTGACTTGGGAGATTCGAACGTGACGTGGGAGATTCGAACGTGACGTGAGTGTGAAGTGGGAGATTCGAACGTGACCTGGGTGGTTCGAAATTGGCGTGGGTGTGCCGCCCTGCTTCAAGGCTCCCCCACCAAGCAGGGCTCAGAGGCAAGAGCACTGGGAAGGCAGAGGTTGCCTCCGCATGCCTAGGACAGCCCCCAGCACGAGTGCCCGGCTCCCTTGCCTCCCCTCCGCAAGCCTACACCAGCTGTCCTCACACCTTGGCACTAGCAGTGTGAGGCTGTTGCAAGGCAGGAGCATGGTTGTTCGATACGTGCTTCGAACGTGACGTGGGCGTGACTTGGGAGATTCGAACGTGACGGGGGCGTGACGGGGGAGATTAAACGTGACATGGGTGTGATGTCAATACTCGAACGTGACGTAGGCGTGACGTGGGAGATTCGAACGTGACATGGGCGTGACGTGGGAGATTCGAACGTGACCTGGGCGTGACGTGGGTGATTCGACCGTCACGTGCATGTGACGTGGGTGATTCGAACGTGACGTGGATGTGACGTGGGCGATTCGAACGTGACGTGGGTGTGACGTGAATATTCGAACGTGACGTGGGCGTGACGTGGGTGATTCGAACGTGACGTGGGTGTGACGTGGGAGATTCGAACGTGACGTTGGCGTGACGTGGGAAATTCGAACGTGACGTGGGTGTGACGTGGGTGATTCGAAGGTGACATGGGCGTGCCGTGGGAGATTCGAACGTGACGTGGGTGTGACGTGGGAGATCCGAACGTGACGTGGGTGTGAAGTGGGAGATTCGAACGTGACGTGGGAGATTCGAACGTGACGTGAGCGTGAAGTTGGTGATTCGAACGTGACGTGGGTGAGACGTGGGAGATTCGAAAGTGACGTGGGCGTGACGTGGGTGATTCGAACGTGACGTGGGCGTGACGTGGGAAATTCGAACGTGACGTGGGCGTGACGTGGGTGATTCGAACGTGACGTGGGCGTGACGTTGGTGATTCGAACGTGACGTGGGTGTGACGTGGGAAATTCGAACGTGACGTGGGCGTGACGTGGGTGATTCGAACGTGACGTGGGTGTGACGTGGGAGATTCGAACGTGACGTGGGAGATTCGAACGTGACGTGGGCGTGAAGTGGGAGATTCGAACGTGACGTGGGCGTGACGTGGGAGATTCGAACGTGATGTGAGCGTGACGTGGGTGATTCGAACGTGACGTGGGAGATTCGAACGAGACGTGGGCGTGACGTGGGAGATTCGAACGTGACGTGGGTGTGACGTGGGAGATTCGAACGTGACGTGGGAGATTCGAACGTGACGTGGGCGTGAAGTGGGAGATTCGAACGTGACGTGGGCGTGACGTGGGAGATTCGAACGTGATGTGAGCGTGACGTGGGTGATTCGAACGTGACGTGGGAGATTCGAACGTGACGTGGGCGTGACGTGGGAGATTCGAACGTGACGTGGGTGTGACGTGGGAGATTCGAAGGTGACATGGGCGTGACGTGGGAGATTCGAACGTGACGTGGGTGTGACGTGGGTGATTCGAACGTGACGGGGTGTGACGTGGGAGATTCGAACGTGACGTGAGTGTGAAGTGGGAGATTCGAACGTGACGTGGGAGATTCGAACGTGACGTGGGCGTGACGTGGGAGATTCGAACGTGACGTGGGTGTGACGTGGGTTATTCGAAGGGGATGTTGGCGTGACGTGGGTAATTCGAACTTGACGTGGGCGTTACGTGCGAAATACGAACGTGACGTGGGCGTGACGTGGGAGATTCGAACGTGACGTGGGTGTGACGTGGGTGATTCGAACGTGACGTGGCTGTGACGTGGGTGATACGAACGTGACCTGGACGTGACGTGGGAGATTCGAACGTGACGTGGGAGATTCGTACGTGACGTGGGTGTGACGTGGGAGATTCGAACGTGGCGTGGGTGTGTCGTGGGAGATTCGAACGTGACGTGGGCGTGACGTGGGAGATTCGAACGTGACTTGGGCGTGACGTGGGAAATTCGAACGTGTCCTGGCTGGTTCGAAATTGGCGTGGGTGTGCCACCGTGCTTCAAGGCTCCCCCACCAAACAGAGGTCAGAGGCAAGAGCACTGGGAAGGCAGAGCTTGCCTCCGCATGCCTAGGACAGCCCCCAGCACGAGTGCCCGGCTCCCTTGCCTCCCCTCCCCAAGCCTACACCAGCTGTCCTCACACCTTGGCACTAGCACTGTGAGGCTGTTGCAAGGGAGGAGCATGGTTGTTCGATATGTGCTTCGAAGGCGAGGTGGGTGTGACGTGGGAGATTCGAACGTGACGTTGGCGTGACGTGGGAAATTCGAACGTGACGTGGGTGTGACGTGGGTGATTCGAAGGTGACATGGGCGTGCCGTGGGAGATTCGAACGTGACGTGGGTGTGAATTGGGAGATTCGAACGTGACGTGGGTGTGACGTGGGTGATTCGAACGTGACGTGGGAGATTCGAACGTGACGTGGGTGTGTCGTGGCTGATTCGAACGTGACGTGGGTGTTACGTGGGAGATTCGAACGTGACGTGGGTGTGACGTGGCAGATTCGAACGTGACCTGGGTGGTTCGAAATTGGCGTGGGTGTGCCGCCCTGCTTCAAGGCTCCCCCACCAAGCAGGGCTCAGAGGCAAGAGCACTGGGAAGGCAGAGCTTCCCTCCGCATGCCTAGGACAGCCCCCACCACGAGTGCCCGGCTCCCTTGCCTCCCCTCCGCAAGCCTACACCAGCTGTCCTCACACCTTGGCACTAGCACTGTGAGGCTGTTGCAAGGCAGGAGCATGGTTGTTCGATATGTGCTTCGAAGGCGAGGTGGGTGTGAGGTGGGAGATTCGAACGTGACGTGGGAGATTCGAACGTGACGTGAGCGTGAAGTGGTAGATTCGAACGTGACGTGGGTGATTCGAACGTGACGTGGGTGTGACGTGGGTGTTTCGAACGTGACGTAGGCGTGACGTGGGAGATTCGAGCGTGAGGTGGGCGTGACGTGGGTGATTCGAACGTGACGTGGGTGTGACGTGAATATTCGAACGTGACGTGGGCGTGACGTGGGTGATTCGAACGTGACGTGGGCGTGACGTGGGAAATTCGAACGTGAGGTGGGTGTGACGTGGGTGATTCGAACGTGACGTGGGCGTGACGTGGTGATTCGAACGTGACGCTGGCGTGACGTGGGAGATTCGAACGTGACGTGGGTGTGACGTGAGTGATTCGAACGTGACTTGGGTGTGAAGTGGGAGATTCGAACGTGACGTGGGCGTGACATGGGTGATTCGAACGTGACGTTTGGGTGACGTTGGAGATTCGAACGTGACGTGGGCGTGACGTGGGAGATTCGAACGTGACGTGGTTGTGACGTGGTGAGTCGAAGGTGACATGGGTGTGAAGTGGGTGTGACGTGGGTGATTCGAACGTGACGTGGGTGTGTCGTGGGTGATTCGAACGTGACGTGGGTGTGACGTGGGATGTTCGAACATGACGTGGGCGTGACGTGGGATGTTCTAACGTGACGTGGGTATGACGTGGGAGATTCGAACGTGACGTGGGCGTGACGTGGAAAATTCGAACGTGACGTGGGTGTGACGTGGGAGATTCGAATGTGACGTGGGTGTGGCGTGTGTGTTTCGACCGTGACGTGGGCGTGACATGTGTGATTCGAACGTGACGTGGGTGTGACGTGGGGGATTCGAACGTGACGTGGGTGTGACGTGGGAGATTCGAACGTGACGTGGGTGTGACGTGGGGGATTCGAACGTGACGTGGGCATGACGTGGGAATTTCGAACGTTACGTGGGCGTGACGTATGTGATTCGAACGTGACGTGGACGTGACGTGGGTGCGCCTTGGAAGATTCGAACGTGACGTGGGCATGACGTTGGTTATTCGAACGTGACGTGGGTGTGACGTGGTGATTCGAACGTGACGTGGGCGTGACGTGGGTGATTCGAACGTGACCTGAGTGTGACGTGAGAGATTCGAACGTGACCTGGGTGGTTCGAATTTGGCGTGGGTGTGCCGCCCTGCTTCAAGGCTCCCCCACCAAGCAGGGCTCAGAGGCAAGAGCACTGGGAAGGCAGAGGTTGCCTCCGCATGCCTAGGACAGCCCCCACCACGAGTGCCCGGCTCCCTTGCCTCCCCTCCGCAAGCCTACACCAGCTGTCCTCACACCTTGGCACTAGCAGTGTGAGGCTGTTGCAAGGCAGGAGCATGGCTGTTCGATATGTGCTTCGAAGGCGAGGTGGGTGTGACGTGGGAGATTCGAACGTGACGTGGACGTGACGTGGGTGAGCCTTGGAAGATTCGAACGTGACGTGGGCGTGACGTGGGTGTTTCGAACGTGACGTGGCCGTGACGTGGGAGATTCGAACGTGACGTGGGCCTGACGTGGGTGATTCGAACGTGACGTGGGTGTGACGTGGGAGATTCGAACGTGACGTGGCTGTGACGTGGTTGTGACCTGGGAGATTCTAACGTGACGTGGGTGATTCGAACGTGACGTGGGCGTGACGTGGGAGATTCGAACGTGACGTGGGTGTGACGTGGGAGATTCGAACGTGACGTGGACGTGACGTGGGTGAGCCTTGGAAGATTCGAACGTGACGTGGGCGTGACGTGGGTGTTTCGAACGTGACGTGGCCGTGACGTGGGAGATTCGAACGTGACGTGGGCCTGACGTGGGTGATTCGAACGTGACGTGGGTGTGACGTGGGAGATTCGAACGTGACGTGGCTGTGACGTGGTTGTGACCTGGGAGATTCTAACGTGACGTGGGTGATTCGAACGTGACGTGGGTGTGACGTGGGAGATTCGAACGTGACGTGGGTGTGACGTGGGCGTGACGTGGTGATTCGAACGTGACGTGGACGTGACGTGGGAGATTCGAACGTGACGTGGGTGTGACGTGGGTGTGACGTGGGAGATTCGAACGTGACGTGGGCGTGACGTGGGTGATTCGAACGTGACGCGAGTGTGAAGTGGGAGATTCGAACGTGACGTGGGAGATTCGAACGTGACGTGGGTGTGACGTCGGCGATTCGAACGTGACGTGGGTGTGACGTGGGAGATTCGAACGTGACGTGGGCGTGACGTGGGTGATTCGAACGTGACGTGGGCGTGACGTGGGTGATTCGAACGTGACGCGAGTGTGAAGTGGTAGATTCGAACGTGACGTGGGTGATTCGAACGTGACGTGGGTGTGACGTGGGTGTTTCGAACGTGACGTAGGCGTGACGTGGGAGATTCGAGCGTGAGGTGGGCGTGACGTGGGTGATTCGAACGTGACGTGGGTGTGACGTGAATATTCGAACGTGACGTGGGCGTGACGTGGGTGATTCGAACGTGACGTGGGCGTGACGTGGGAAATTCGAACGTGAGGTGGGTGTGACGTGGGTGATTCGAACGTGACGTGGGCGTGACGTGGTGATTCGAACGTGACGCTGGCGTGACGTGGGAGATTCGAACGTGACGTGGGTGTGACGTGAGTGATTCGAACGTGACTTGGGTGTGAAGTGGGAGATTCGAACGTGACGTGGGCGTGACATGGGTGATTCGAACGTGACGTTTGGGTGACGTTGGAGATTCGAACGTGACGTGGGCGTGACGTGGGAGATTCGAACGTGACGTGGTTGTGACGTGGTGAGTCGAAGGTGACATGGGTGTGAAGTGGGTGTGACGTGGGTGATTCGAACGTGACGTGGGTGTGTCGTGGGTGATTCGAACGTGACGTGGGTGTGACGTGGGATGTTCGAACATGACGTGGGCGTGACGTGGGATGTTCTAACGTGACGTGGGTATGACGTGGGAGATTCGAACGTGACGTGGGCGTGACGTGGAAAATTCGAACGTGACGTGGGTGTGACGTGGGAGATTCGAATGTGACGTGGGTGTGGCGTGTGTGTTTCGACCGTGACGTGGGCGTGACATGTGTGATTCGAACGTGACGTGGGTGTGACGTGGGGGATTCGAACGTGACGTGGGTGTGACGTGGGAGATTCGAACGTGACGTGGGTGTGACGTGGGGGATTCGAACGTGACGTGGGCATGACGTGGGAATTTCGAACGTTACGTGGGCGTGACGTATGTGATTCGAACGTGACGTGGACGTGACGTGGGTGCGCCTTGGAAGATTCGAACGTGACGTGGGCATGACGTTGGTTATTCGAACGTGACGTGGGTGTGACGTGGTGATTCGAACGTGACGTGGGCGTGACGTGGGTGATTCGAACGTGACCTGAGTGTGACGTGAGAGATTCGAACGTGACCTGGGTGGTTCGAATTTGGCGTGGGTGTGCCGCCCTGCTTCAAGGCTCCCCCACCAAGCAGGGCTCAGAGGCAAGAGCACTGGGAAGGCAGAGGTTGCCTCCGCATGCCTAGGACAGCCCCCACCACGAGTGCCCGGCTCCCTTGCCTCCCCTCCGCAAGCCTACACCAGCTGTCCTCACACCTTGGCACTAGCAGTGTGAGGCTGTTGCAAGGCAGGAGCATGGCTGTTCGATATGTGCTTCGAAGGCGAGGTGGGTGTGACGTGGGAGATTCGAACGTGACGTGGACGTGACGTGGGTGAGCCTTGGAAGATTCGAACGTGACGTGGGCGTGACGTGGGTGTTTCGAACGTGACGTGGCCGTGACGTGGGAGATTCGAACGTGACGTGGGCCTGACGTGGGTGATTCGAACGTGACGTGGGTGTGACGTGGGAGATTCGAACGTGACGTGGCTGTGACGTGGTTGTGACCTGGGAGATTCTAACGTGACGTGGGTGATTCGAACGTGACGTGGGCGTGACGTGGGAGATTCGAACGTGACGTGGGTGTGACGTGGGAGATTCGAACGTGACGTGGACGTGACGTGGGTGAGCCTTGGAAGATTCGAACGTGACGTGGGCGTGACGTGGGTGTTTCGAACGTGACGTGGCCGTGACGTGGGAGATTCGAACGTGACGTGGGCCTGACGTGGGTGATTCGAACGTGACGTGGGTGTGACGTGGGAGATTCGAACGTGACGTGGCTGTGACGTGGTTGTGACCTGGGAGATTCTAACGTGACGTGGGTGATTCGAACGTGACGTGGGTGTGACGTGGGAGATTCGAACGTGACGTGGGTGTGACGTGGGCGTGACGTGGTGATTCGAACGTGACGTGGACGTGACGTGGGAGATTCGAACGTGACGTGGGTGTGACGTGGGTGTGACGTGGGAGATTCGAACGTGACGTGGGCGTGACGTGGGTGATTCGAACGTGACGCGAGTGTGAAGTGGGAGATTCGAACGTGACGTGGGAGATTCGAACGTGACGTGGGTGTGACGTCGGCGATTCGAACGTGACGTGGGTGTGACGTGGGAGATTCGAACGTGACGTGGGCGTGACGTGGGTGATTCGAACGTGACGTGGGTGTGACGTGGGAGATTCGAACGTGACGTGGCTGTGACGTGGTTGTGACCTGGGAGATTCTAACGTGACGTGGGTGATTCGAACGTGACGTGGGCGTGACGTGGGAGATTCGAACGTGACGTGGGAGATTCGAACGTGACGTGGGCGTGAAGTGGGAGATTCGAACGTGACGTGGGCGTGACGTGGGAGATTCGAACGTGATGTGAGCGTGACGTGGGTGATTCGAACGTGACGTGGGACATTCGAACGTGACGTGGGCGTGACGTGGGAGATTCGAACGTGACGTGGGTGTGACGTGGGAGATTCGAACGTGACGTGGGAGATTCGAACGTGACGTGGGCGTGAAGTGGGAGATTCGAACGTGACGTGGGCGTGACGTGGGAGATTCGAACGTGATGTGAGCGTGACGTGGGTGATTCGAACGTGACGTGGGAGATTCGAACGTGACGTGGGCGTGACGTGGGAGATTCGAACGTGACGTGGGTGTGACGTGGGAGATTCGAACGTGACGTGGGTGTGACGTGGGAGATTCGAAGGTGACATGGGCGTGACGTGGGAGATTCGAACGTGACGTGGGTGTGACGTGGGTGATTCGAACGTGACGGGGTGTGACGTGGGAGATTCGAACGTGACGTGAGTGTGAAGTGGGAGATTCGAACGTGACGTGGGAGATTCGAACGTGACGTGGGCGTGACGTGGGAGATTCGAACGTGACGTGGGTGTGACGTGGGTTATTCGAAGGGGATGTTGGCGTGACGTGGGTAATTCGAACTTGACGTGGGCGTTACGTGCGAAATACGAACGTGACGTGGGCGTGACGTGGGAGATTCGAACGTGACGTGGGTGTGACGTGGGTGATTCGAACGTGACGTGGCTGTGACGTGGGTGATACGAACGTGACCTGGACGTGACGTGGGAGATTCGAACGTGACGTGGGAGATTCGTACGTGACGTGGGTGTGACGTGGGAGATTCGAACGTGGCGTGGGTGTGTCGTGGGAGATTCGAACGTGACGTGGGCGTGACGTGGGAGATTCGAACGTGACTTGGGCGTGACGTGGGAAATTCGAACGTGTCCTGGCTGGTTCGAAATTGGCGTGGGTGTGCCACCGTGCTTCATGGCTCCCCCACCAAGCAGGGCTCAGATGCAAGAGCACTGGGAAGGCAGAGGTTGCCTCCGCATGCCTAGGACAGCCCCCAGCACGAGTGCCCGGCTCCCTTGCCTCCCCTCCCCAAGCCTACACCAGCTGTCCTCACACCTTGGCACTAGCACTGTGAGGCTGTTGCAAGGGAGGAGCATGGTTGTTCGATATGTGCTTCGAAGGCGAGGTGGGTGTGACGTGGGAGATTCGAACGTGACGTTGGCGTGACGTGGGAAATTCGAACGTGACGTGGGTGTGACGTGGGTGATTCGAAGGTGACATGGGCGTGCCGTGGGAGATTCGAACGTGACGTGGGTGTGAATTGGGAGATTCGAACGTGACGTGGGTGTGACGTGGGTGATTCGAACGTGACGTGGGAGATTCGAACGTGACGTGGGTGTGTCGTGGCTGATTCGAACGTGACGTGGGTGTTACGTGGGAGATTCGAACGTGACGTGGGTGTGACGTGGCAGATTCGAACGTGACCTGGGTGGTTCGAAATTGGCGTGGGTGTGCCGCCCTGCTTCAAGGCTCCCCCACCAAGCAGGGCTCAGAGGCAAGAGCACTGGGAAGGCAGAGCTTCCCTCCGCATGCCTAGGACAGCCCCCACCACGAGTGCCCGGCTCCCTTGCCTCCCCTCCGCAAGCCTACACCAGCTGTCCTCACACCTTGGCACTAGCACTGTGAGGCTGTTGCAAGGCAGGAGCATGGTTGTTCGATATGTGCTTCGAAGGCGAGGTGGGTGTGAGGTGGGAGATTCGAACGTGACGTGGGAGATTCGAACGTGACGTGAGCGTGAAGTGGTAGATTCGAACGTGACGTGGGTGATTCGAACGTGACGTGGGTGTGACGTGGGTGTTTCGAACGTGACGTAGGCGTGACGTGGGAGATTCGAGCGTGAGGTGGGCGTGACGTGGGTGATTCGAACGTGACGTGGGTGTGACGTGAATATTCGAACGTGACGTGGGCGTGACGTGGGTGATTCGAACGTGACGTGGGCGTGACGTGGGAAATTCGAACGTGAGGTGGGTGTGACGTGGGTGATTCGAACGTGACGTGGGCGTGACGTGGTGATTCGAACGTGACGCTGGCGTGACGTGGGAGATTCGAACGTGACGTGGGTGTGACGTGAGTGATTCGAACGTGACTTGGGTGTGAAGTGGGAGATTCGAACGTGACGTGGGCGTGACATGGGTGATTCGAACGTGACGTTTGGGTGACGTTGGAGATTCGAACGTGACGTGGGCGTGACGTGGGAGATTCGAACGTGACGTGGTTGTGACGTGGTGAGTCGAAGGTGACATGGGTGTGAAGTGGGTGTGACGTGGGTGATTCGAACGTGACGTGGGTGTGTCGTGGGTGATTCGAACGTGACGTGGGTGTGACGTGGGATGTTCGAACATGACGTGGGCGTGACGTGGGATGTTCTAACGTGACGTGGGTATGACGTGGGAGATTCGAACGTGACGTGGGCGTGACGTGGAAAATTCGAACGTGACGTGGGTGTGACGTGGGAGATTCGAATGTGACGTGGGTGTGGCGTGTGTGTTTCGACCGTGACGTGGGCGTGACATGTGTGATTCGAACGTGACGTGGGTGTGACGTGGGGGATTCGAACGTGACGTGGGTGTGACGTGGGAGATTCGAACGTGACGTGGGTGTGACGTGGGGGATTCGAACGTGACGTGGGCATGACGTGGGAATTTCGAACGTTACGTGGGCGTGACGTATGTGATTCGAACGTGACGTGGACGTGACGTGGGTGCGCCTTGGAAGATTCGAACGTGACGTGGGCATGACGTTGGTTATTCGAACGTGACGTGGGTGTGACGTGGTGATTCGAACGTGACGTGGGCGTGACGTGGGTGATTCGAACGTGACCTGAGTGTGACGTGAGAGATTCGAACGTGACCTGGGTGGTTCGAATTTGGCGTGGGTGTGCCGCCCTGCTTCAAGGCTCCCCCACCAAGCAGGGCTCAGAGGCAAGAGCACTGGGAAGGCAGAGGTTGCCTCCGCATGCCTAGGACAGCCCCCACCACGAGTGCCCGGCTCCCTTGCCTCCCCTCCGCAAGCCTACACCAGCTGTCCTCACACCTTGGCACTAGCAGTGTGAGGCTGTTGCAAGGCAGGAGCATGGCTGTTCGATATGTGCTTCGAAGGCGAGGTGGGTGTGACGTGGGAGATTCGAACGTGACGTGGACGTGACGTGGGTGAGCCTTGGAAGATTCGAACGTGACGTGGGCGTGACGTGGGTGTTTCGAACGTGACGTGGCCGTGACGTGGGAGATTCGAACGTGACGTGGGCCTGACGTGGGTGATTCGAACGTGACGTGGGTGTGACGTGGGAGATTCGAACGTGACGTGGCTGTGACGTGGTTGTGACCTGGGAGATTCTAACGTGACGTGGGTGATTCGAACGTGACGTGGGCGTGACGTGGGAGATTCGAACGTGACGTGGGTGTGACGTGGGAGATTCGAACGTGACGTGGACGTGACGTGGGTGAGCCTTGGAAGATTCGAACGTGACGTGGGCGTGACGTGGGTGTTTCGAACGTGACGTGGCCGTGACGTGGGAGATTCGAACGTGACGTGGGCCTGACGTGGGTGATTCGAACGTGACGTGGGTGTGACGTGGGAGATTCGAACGTGACGTGGCTGTGACGTGGTTGTGACCTGGGAGATTCTAACGTGACGTGGGTGATTCGAACGTGACGTGGGTGTGACGTGGGAGATTCGAACGTGACGTGGGTGTGACGTGGGCGTGACGTGGTGATTCGAACGTGACGTGGACGTGACGTGGGAGATTCGAACGTGACGTGGGTGTGACGTGGGTGTGACGTGGGAGATTCGAACGTGACGTGGGCGTGACGTGGGTGATTCGAACGTGACGCGAGTGTGAAGTGGGAGATTCGAACGTGACGTGGGAGATTCGAACGTGACGTGGGTGTGACGTCGGCGATTCGAACGTGACGTGGGTGTGACGTGGGAGATTCGAACGTGACGTGGGCGTGACGTGGGTGATTCGAACGTGACGTGGGTGTGACGTGGGAGATTCGAACGTGACGTGGCTGTGACGTGGTTGTGACCTGGGAGATTCTAACGTGACGTGGGTGATTCGAACGTGACGTGGGCGTGACGTGGGAGATTCGAACGTGACGTGGGAGATTCGAACGTGACGTGGGCGTGAAGTGGGAGATTCGAACGTGACGTGGGCGTGACGTGGGAGATTCGAACGTGATGTGAGCGTGACGTGGGTGATTCGAACGTGACGTGGGACATTCGAACGTGACGTGGGCGTGACGTGGGAGATTCGAACGTGACGTGGGTGTGACGTGGGAGATTCGAACGTGACGTGGGAGATTCGAACGTGACGTGGGCGTGAAGTGGGAGATTCGAACGTGACGTGGGCGTGACGTGGGAGATTCGAACGTGATGTGAGCGTGACGTGGGTGATTCGAACGTGACGTGGGAGATTCGAACGTGACGTGGGCGTGACGTGGGAGATTCGAACGTGACGTGGGTGTGACGTGGGAGATTCGAACGTGACGTGGGTGTGACGTGGGAGATTCGAAGGTGACATGGGCGTGACGTGGGAGATTCGAACGTGACGTGGGTGTGACGTGGGTGATTCGAACGTGACGGGGTGTGACGTGGGAGATTCGAACGTGACGTGAGTGTGAAGTGGGAGATTCGAACGTGACGTGGGAGATTCGAACGTGACGTGGGCGTGACGTGGGAGATTCGAACGTGACGTGGGTGTGACGTGGGTTATTCGAAGGGGATGTTGGCGTGACGTGGGTAATTCGAACTTGACGTGGGCGTTACGTGCGAAATACGAACGTGACGTGGGCGTGACGTGGGAGATTCGAACGTGACGTGGGTGTGACGTGGGTGATTCGAACGTGACGTGGCTGTGACGTGGGTGATACGAACGTGACCTGGACGTGACGTGGGAGATTCGAACGTGACGTGGGAGATTCGTACGTGACGTGGGTGTGACGTGGGAGATTCGAACGTGGCGTGGGTGTGTCGTGGGAGATTCGAACGTGACGTGGGCGTGACGTGGGAGATTCGAACGTGACTTGGGCGTGACGTGGGAAATTCGAACGTGTCCTGGCTGGTTCGAAATTGGCGTGGGTGTGCCACCGTGCTTCATGGCTCCCCCACCAAGCAGGGCTCAGATGCAAGAGCACTGGGAAGGCAGAGGTTGCCTCCGCATGCCTAGGACAGCCCCCACCACGAGTGCCCGGCTCCCTTGCCTCCCCTCCGCAAGCCTACACCAGCTGTCCTCACACCTTGGCACTAGCAGTGTGAGGCTGTTGCAAGGCAGGAGCATGGTTGTTCGATATGTGCTTCGAAGGCGAGGTGGGTGTGAGGTGGGAGATTCGAACGTGACGTGGGAGATTCGAACGTGACGTGAGCGTGAAGTGGTAGATTCGAACGTGACGTGGGTGATTCGAACGTGACGTGGGTGTGACGTGGGTGTTTCGAACGTGACGTAGGCGTGACGTGGGAGATTCGAGCGTGAGGTGGGCGTGACGTGGGTGATTCGAACGTGACGTGGGTGTGACGTGAATATTCGAACGTGACGTGGGCGTGACGTGGGTGATTCTAACGTGACGTGGGCGTGACGTGGGAAATTCGAACGTGAGGTGGGTGTGACGTGGGTGATTCGAACGTGACGTGGGCGTGACGTGGTGATTCGAACGTGACGCTGGCGTGACGTGGGAGATTCGAACGTGACGTGGGTGTGACGTGAGTGATTCGAACGTGACTTGGGTGTGAAGTGGGAGATTCGAACGTGACGTGGGCGTGACATGGGTGATTCGAACGTGACGTTTGGGTGACGTTGGAGATTCGAACGTGACGTGGGCGTGACGTGGGAGATTCGAACGTGACGTGGTTGTGACGTGGTGAGTCGAAGGTGACATGGGTGTGAAGTGGGTGTGACGTGGGTGATTCGAACGTGACGTGGGTGTGTCGTGGGTGATTCGAACGTGACGTGGGTGTGACGTGGGATGTTCGAACATGACGTGGGCGTGACGTGGGATGTTCTAACGTGACGTGGGTATGACGTGGGAGATTCGAACGTGACGTGGGCGTGACGTGGAAAATTCGAACGTGACGTGGGTGTGACGTGGGAGATTCGAATGTGACGTGGGTGTGGCGTGTGTGTTTCGACCGTGACGTGGGCGTGACATGTGTGATTCGAACGTGACGTGGGTGTGACGTGGGGGATTCGAACGTGACGTGGGTGTGACGTGGGAGATTCGAACGTGACGTGGGTGTGACGTGGGGGATTCGAACGTGACGTGGGCATGACGTGGGAATTTCGAACGTTACGTGGGCGTGACGTATGTGATTCGAACGTGACGTGGACGTGACGTGGGTGCGCCTTGGAAGATTCGAACGTGACGTGGGCATGACGTTGGTTATTCGAACGTGACGTGGGTGTGACGTGGTGATTCGAACGTGACGTGGGCGTGACGTGGGTGATTCGAACGTGACCTGAGTGTGACGTGAGAGATTCGAACGTGACCTGGGTGGTTCGAATTTGGCGTGGGTGTGCCGCCCTGCTTCAAGGCTCCCCCACCAAGCAGGGCTCAGAGGCAAGAGCACTGGGAAGGCAGAGGTTGCCTCCGCATGCCTAGGACAGCCCCCACCACGAGTGCCCGGCTCCCTTGCCTCCCCTCCGCAAGCCTACACCAGCTGTCCTCACACCTTGGCACTAGCAGTGTGAGGCTGTTGCAAGGCAGGAGCATGGCTGTTCGATATGTGCTTCGAAGGCGAGGTGGCTGTGACGTGGGAGATTCGAACGTGACGTGAGTGTGAAGTGGGAGATTCGAACGTGACGTGGGCGTGACGTGGGAACTTCGAACGTGACGTGGGTGTGACGTGGGAGATACGAACGTGACGTGGGCGTGACGTGGGTGATTCTAATTTGACGCGGGTGTGACGTGGGTGTGACGTGAGAGATTCGAACGTGACGGGGGTGTGACGTGGGCGTGACGTGGGAGATTCGAACGTGACGTGGGAGATTCGAACGTGACGTGGGCGTGACGTGGGAGATTCGAACGTGACGGGGGTGTGACGTGGGAGATTCGAACGTGACGTGCGTGTGACGTGGGCGTTTCGAAAGTGACGCGGGTGTTTCGAACGTGACGTGGGTGTGACGTGGGAGATTCGAAGGTGACATGGGCGTGACGTGGGAGATTCGAACGTGACGTGGGTGTGACGTGGGTGATTCGAACGTGACGTGGGTGTGACGTGGGAGATTCGAACGTGACGTGGGTGTGACGTGGGAGATTCGAACGTGACGTGGGAGATTCGAACGTGACGTGGGTGTGACGTGGGCGATTCGAACGTGAGGTGGGTGTGTCGTGGGAGATTCGAACGTGACGTGGGCGTGACGTGGGAAATTCGAACGTGACGTGGGTGTGACGTGGGAGATTCGAACGTGACGTGGGAGATTCGAACGTGACGTGAGTGTGAAGTGGGAGATTCGAACGTGACGTGGGCGTGACGTGGGAAATTCGAACGTGACCTGGCTGGTTCGAAATTGGCGTGGGTGTGCCACCGTGCTTCAAGGCTCCCCCACCAAACAGGGCTCAGAGGCAAGAGCACTGGGAAGGCAGAGGTTGCCTCCGCATGCCTAGGACAGCCCCCACCACGAGTGCCCGGCTCCCTTGCCTCCCCTCCCCAAGCCTACACCAGCTGTCCTCACACCTTGGCACTAGCACTGTGAGGCTGTTGCAAGGGAGGAGCATGGTTGTTCGATATGTGCTTCGAAGGCGAGGTGGGTGTGACGTGGGAGATTCGAACGTGACGTTGGCGTGACGTGGGAAATTCGAACGTGACGTGGGTGTGACGTGGGTGATTCGAAGGTGACATGGGCGTGCCGTGGGAGATTCGAACGTGACGTGGGTGTGACGTGGGAGATTCGAACGTGACGTGGGTGTGAATTGGGAGATTCGAACGTGACGTGGGTGTGACGTGGGTGATTCGAACGTGACGTGGGAGATTCGAACGTGACGTGGGTGTGTCGTGGCTGATTCGAACGTGACGTGGGTGTTACGTGGGAGATTCGAACGTGACGTGGGTGTGACGTGGCAGATTCGAACGTGACCTGGGTGGTTCGAAATTGGCGTGGGTGTGCCGCCCTGCTTCAAGGCTCCCCCACCAAGCAGGGCTCAGAGGCAAGAGCACTGGGAAGGCAGAGCTTCCCTCCGCATGCCTAGGACAGCCCCCACCACGAGTGCCCGGCTCCCTTGCCTCCCCTCCGCAAGCCTACACCAGCTGTCCTCACACCTTGGCACTAGCACTGTGAGGCTGTTGCAAGGCAGGAGCATGGTTGTTCGATATGTGCTTCGAAGGCGAGGTGGGTGTGAGGTGGGAGATTCGAACGTGACGTGGGAGATTCGAACGTGACGTGAGCGTGAAGTGGTAGATTCGAACGTGACGTGGGTGATTCGAACGTGACGTGGGTGTGACGTGGGTGTTTCGAACGTGACGTAGGCGTGACGTGGGAGATTCGAACGTGAGGTGGGCGTGACGTGGGTGATTCGAACGTGACGTGGGTGTGACGTGAATATTCGAACGTGACGTGGGCGTGACGTGGGTGATTCGAACGTGACGTGGGCGTGACGTGGGAAATTCGAACGTGAGGTGGGTGTGACGTGGGTGATTCGAACGTGACGTGGGCGTGACGTGGTGATTCGAACGTGACGCTGGCGTGACGTGGGAGATTCGAACGTGACGTGGGTGTGACGTGAGTGATTCGAACGTGACTTGGGTGTGAAGTGGGAGATTCGAACGTGACGTGGGCGTGACATGGGTGATTCGAACGTGACGTTTGGGTGACATTGGAGATTCGAACGTGACGTGGGCGTGACGTGGGAGATTCGAACGTGACGTGGTTGTGACGTGGTGAGTCGAAGGTGACATGGGTGTGAAGTGGGTGTGACGTGGGTGATTCGAACGTGACGTGGGTGTGTCGTGGGTGATTCGAACATGACGTGGACGTGACGTGGGTGCGCCTTGGAAGATTCGAACGTGATGTGGGCATGACGTTGGTGATTCGAACGTGACGTGGGTGTGAATTGGGAGATTCGAACGTGACGTGGGTGTGACGTGGGTGATTCGAACGTGACGTGGGAGATTCGAACGTGACGTGGGTGTGTCGTGGCTGATTCGAACGTGACGTGGGTGTTACGTGGGAGATTCGAACGTGACGTGGGTGTGACGTGGCAGATTCGAACGTGACCTGGGTGGTTCGAAATTGGCGTGGGTGTGCCGCCCTGCTTCAAGGCTCCCCCACCAAGCAGGGCTCAGAGGCAAGAGCACTGGGAAGGCAGAGCTTGCCTCCGCATGCCTAGGACAGCCCCCACCACGAGTGCCCGGCTCCCTTGCCTCCCCTCCGCAAGCCTACACCAGCTGTCCTCACACCTTGGCACTAGCAGTGTGAGGCTGTTGCAAGGCAGGAGCATGGTTGTTCGATATGTGCTTCGAACGTGACGTGGGTGTGACGTGGGAGATTCGAACGTGAAGTGGGCGTGACGTGGATGATTCGAACGTGACGTGGGTGTGACGTGGGAGATTCGAACGTGACGTGGGTGTGACGTGGGAGTTTAGAACGTGACGTGGGAGATTCGAACGTGACGTGGGTGTGACGTGGGTGATTCGAACGTGACTTGGGTGTGAAGTGGGAGATTCGAACGTGACGTGGGCGTGACATGGGTGATTCGAACGTGACGTTTGGGTGACATTGGAGATTCGAACGTGACGTGGGCGTGACGTGGGAGATTCGAACGTGACGTGGTTGTGACGTGGTGAGTCGAAGGTGACATGGGTGTGAAGTGGGTGTGACGTGGGTGATTCGAACGTGACGTGGGTGTGTCGTGGGTGATTCGAACATGACGTGGGCGTGACGTGGGATGTTCTAACGTGACGTGGGTGTGACGTGGGAGATTCGAACGTGACGTGGGTGTGACGTGGGAGATTCGAATGTGACGTGGGTGTGGCGTGTGTGTTTCGACCGTGACGTGGGCGTGACATGTGTGATTCGAACGTGACGTGGGTGTGACGTGGGGGATTCGAACGTGACGTGGGTGTGACGTGGGAGATTCGAACGTGACGTGGGTGTGACGTGGGGGATTCGAACGTGACGTGGGCATGACGTGGGAATTTCGAACGTTACGTGGGCGTGACGTATGTGATTCGAACGTGACGTGGACGTGACGTGGGTGCGCCTTGGAAGATTCGAACGTGACGTGGGCATGACGTTGGTTATTCGAACGTGACGTGGGTGTGACGTGGTGATTCGAACGTGACGTGGGCGTGACGTGGGTGATTCGAACGTGACCTGAGTGTGACGTGAGAGATTCGAACGTGACCTGGGTGGTTCGAATTTGGCGTGGGTGTGCCGCCCTGCTTCAAGGCTCCCCCACCAAGCAGGGCTCAGAGGCAAGAGCACTGGGAAGGCAGAGGTTGCCTCCGCATGCCTAGGACAGCCCCCACCACGAGTGCGCGGCTCCCTTGCCTCCCCTCCGCAAGCCTGCACCAGCTGTCCTCACACCTTGGCACTAGCACTGTGAGGCTGTTGCAAGGCAGGAGCATGGCTGTTCGATATGTGCTTCGAAGGCGAGGTGGCTGTGACGTGGGAGATTCGAACGTGACGTGAGTGTGAAGTGGGAGATTCGAACGTGACGTGGGCGTGACGTGGGAACTTCGAACGTGACGTGGGTGTGACGTGGGAGATACGAACGTGACGTGGGCGTGACGTGGGTGATTCTAATTTGACGCGGGTGTGACGTGGGTGTGACGTGAGAGATTCGAACGTGACGGGGGTGTGACGTGGGCGTGACGTGGGAGATTCGAACGTGACGTGGGCGTGACGTGGGAGATTCGAACGTGACGTGGGTGTGACGTGGGTGTGACGTGGGAGATTCGAACGTGACGTGGGTGTGAGGTGGGTGTGTCGTGGGAGATTCGAACGTGACTTGGGCGTGACGTGGGTGAGCCTTGGAAGATTCGAACGTGACGTGGGCCTGACGTTGGTGATTCGAACGTGACGTGGGTGTGACGTGGTGATTCGAACGTGACCTGAGTGTGACGTGAGAGATTCGAACGTGACCTGGGTGGTTCGAATTTGTTGTGGGTGTGCCACCGTGCTTCAAGGCTCCCCCACCAAGCAGGGCTCAGAGGCAAGAGCACTGGGAAGGCAGAGGTTGCCTCCGCATGCCTAGGACAGCCCCCACCACGAGTGCCCGGCTCCCTTGCCTCCCCTCCGCAAGCCTACACCAGCTGTCCTCACACCTTGGCACTAGCAGTGTGAGGCTGTTGCAAGGCAGGAGCATGGTTGTTCGATATGTGCTTCGAAGGCGAGGTGGGTGTGAGGTGGGAGATTCGAACGTGACGTGGGTGTGACGTGGGTGATTCGAACGTGACCTGGGTGTGACGTGTGTGAGACATGGGAGATTCGAACGTGACGTGGGTGATTCGAACGTGACGCGGGCGTGACGTGGGTGATTCGAACGTGACCTGGGTGTGACGTGTGTGAGACATGGGAGATTCGAACGTGACGTGGGTGATTCGAACGTGACGTGGGTGTGACGTGGGAGATTCGAACGTGATGTGGTCGTGACGTGGGAGATTCGAACGTGAAGTGGGCGTGACGTGAGTGATTCGAACGTGACCTGGGTGTGACGTGGGAGATTCGAACGTGACGTGGGCGTGACGTGGGTGATTCGAACGTGACGTGGGTGTGACGTGGGAGTTTCGAACGTGACGCGGGCGTGACGTGGGTGATTCGAACGTGACGTGGGTGTGACGTGGGAGTTTCGAACGTGACGCGGGCGTGACGTGGGTGTGACGTGGGAGTTTCGAACGTTACGTGGGCGTGACGTGTGAGATTCGAACGTGAAGTGGGGGTGACGTGGGTGATTCGAACGTGACGTGGGTGTGACGTGGTGATTTGAACGTGACGTGGGCGTGACGTGGGTGATTCGAACGTGACCTGAGTGTGACGTGAGAGATTCGAACGTGACCTGGGTGGTTCGAATTTGGCGTGGGTGTGCCGCCCTGCTTCAAGGCTCCCCCACCAAGCAGGGCTCAGAGGCAAGAGCACTGGGAAGGCAGAGGTTGCCTCCGCATGCCTAGGACAGCCCCCACCACGAGTGCCCGGCTCCCTTGCCTCCCCTCCGCAAGCCTACACCAGCTGTCCTCACACCTTGGCACTAGCAGTGTGAGGCTGTTGCAAGGCAGGAGCATGGCTGTTCGATATGTGCTTCGAAGGCGAGGTGGGTGTGACGTGGGAGATTCGAACGTGACGTGGACGTGACGTGGGTGAGCCTTGGAAGATTCGAACGTGACGTGGGCGTGACGTGGGTGTTTCGAACGTGACGTGGCCGTGACGTGGGAGATTCGAACGTGACGTGGGCCTGACGTGGGTGATTCGAACGTGACGTGGGTGTGACGTGGGAGATTCGAACGTGACGTGGCTGTGACGTGGTTGTGACCTGGGAGATTCTAACGTGACGTGGGTGATTCGAACGTGACGTGGGCGTGACGTGGGAGATTCGAACGTGACGTGGGTGTGACGTGGGAGATTCGAACGTGACGTGGACGTGACGTGGGTGAGCCTTGGAAGATTCGAACGTGACGTGGGCGTGACGTGGGTGTTTCGAACGTGACGTGGCCGTGACGTGGGAGATTCGAACGTGACGTGGGCCTGACGTGGGTGATTCGAACGTGACGTGGGTGTGACGTGGGAGATTCGAACGTGACGTGGCTGTGACGTGGTTGTGACCTGGGAGATTCTAACGTGACGTGGGTGATTCGAACGTGACGTGGGCGTGACGTGGGAGATTCGAACGTGACGTGGGTGTGACGTGGGCGTGACGTGGTGATTCGAACGTGACGTGGACGTGACGTGGGAGATTCGAACGTGACGTGGGTGTGACGTGGGTGTGACGTGGGAGATTCGAACGTGACGTGGGCGTGACGTGGGTGATTCGAACGTGACGCGAGTGTGAAGTGGGAGATTCGAACGTGACGTGGGAGATTCGAACGTGACGTGGGAGATTCGTACGTGACGTGGGTGTGACGTGGGAGATTCGAACGTGGCGTGGGTGTGTCGTGGGAGATTCGAACGTGACGTGGGCGTGACGTGGGTGATTCGAACGTGACGTGGGTGTGACGTGGGAGATTCGAACGTGACGTGGCTGTGACGTGGTTGTGACCTGGGAGATTCTAACGTGACGTGGGTGATTCGAACGTGACGTGGGCGTGACGTGGGAGATTCGAACGTGACGTGGGAGATTCGAACGTGACGTGGGCGTGAAGTGGGAGATTCGAACGTGACGTGGGCGTGACGTGGGAGATTCGAACGTGATGTGAGCGTGACGTGGGTGATTCGAACGTGACGTGGGAGATTCGAACGTGACGTGGGCGTGACGTGGGAGATTCGAACGTGACGTGGGTGTGACGTGGGAGATTCGAACGTGACGTGGGAGATTCGAACGTGACGTGGGCGTGAAGTGGGAGATTCGAACGTGACGTGGGCGTGACGTGGGAGATTCGAACGTGATGTGAGCGTGACGTGGGTGATTCGAACGTGACGTGGGAGATTCGAACGTGACGTGGGCGTGACGTGGGAGATTCGAACGTGACGTGGGTGTGACGTGGGAGATTCGAAGGTGACATGGGCGTGACGTGGGAGATTCGAACGTGACGTGGGTGTGACGTGGGTGATTCGAACGTGACGGGGTGTGACGTGGGAGATTCGAACGTGACGTGAGTGTGAAGTGGGAGATTCGAACGTGACGTGGGAGATTCGAACGTGGGGTGGGCGTGACGTGGGAGATTCGAACGTGACGTGGGTGTGACGTGGGTTATTCGAAGGGGATGTTGGCGTGACGTGGGTAATTCGAACTTGACGTGGGCGTTACGTGCGAAATACGAACGTGACGTGGGCGTGACGTGGGAGATTCGAACGTGACGTGGGTGTGACGTGGGTGATTCGAACGTGACGTGGCTGTGACGTGGGTGATACGAACGTGACCTGGACGTGACGTGGGAGATTCGAACGTGACGTGGGAGATTCGTACGTGACGTGGGTGTGACGTGGGAGATTCGAACGTGGCGTGGGTGTGTCGTGGGAGATTCGAACGTGACGTGGGCGTGACGTGGGAGATTCGAACGTGACTTGGGCGTGACGTGGGAAATTCGAACGTGTCCTGGCTGGTTCGAAATTGGCGTGGGTGTGCCACCGTGCTTCATGGCTCCCCCACCAAGCAGGGCTCAGATGCAAGAGCACTGGGAAGGCAGAGGTTGCCTCCGCATGCCTAGGACAGCCCCCACCACGAGTGCCCGGCTCCCTTGCCTCCCCTCCGCAAGCCTACACCAGCTGTCCTCACACCTTGGCACTAGCACTGTGAGGCTGTTGCAAGGCAGGAGCATGGTTGTTCGATATGTGCTTCGAAGGCGAGGTGGGTGTGAGGTGGGAGATTCGAACGTGACGTGGGAGATTCGAACGTGACGTGAGCGTGAAGTGGTAGATTCGAACGTGACGTGGGTGATTCGAACGTGACGTGGGTGTGACGTGGGTGATTCGAACGTGACCTGGGTGTGACGTGTGTGAGACATGGGAGATTCGAACGTGACGTGGGTGATTCGAACGTGACGCGGGCGTGACGTGGGTGATTCGAACGTGACCTGGGTGTGACGTGTGTGAGACATGGGAGATTCGAACGTGACGTGGGTGATTCGAACGTGACGTGGGTGTGACGTGGGAGATTCGAACGTGATGTGGTCGTGACGTGGGAGATTCGAACGTGAAGTGGGCGTGACGTGAGTGATTCGAACGTGACCTGGGTGTGACGTGGGAGATTCGAACGTGACGTGGGCGTGACGTGGGTGATTCGAACGTGACGTGGGTGTGACGTGGGAGTTTCGAACGTGACGCGGGCGTGACGTGGGTGATTCGAACGTGACGTGGGTGTGACGTGGGAGTTTCGAACGTGACGCGGGCGTGACGTGGGTGTGACGTGGGAGTTTCGAACGTTACGTGGGCGTGACGTGTGAGATTCGAACGTGAAGTGGGGGTGACGTGGGTGATTCGAACGTGACGTGGGTGTGACGTGGTGATTTGAACGTGACGTGGGCGTGACGTGGGTGATTCGAACGTGACCTGAGTGTGACGTGAGAGATTCGAACGTGACCTGGGTGGTTCGAATTTGGCGTGGGTGTGCCGCCCTGCTTCAAGGCTCCCCCACCAAGCAGGGCTCAGAGGCAAGAGCACTGGGAAGGCAGAGGTTGCCTCCGCATGCCTAGGACAGCCCCCACCACGAGTGCCCGGCTCCCTTGCCTCCCCTCCGCAAGCCTACACCAGCTGTCCTCACACCTTGGCACTAGCAGTGTGAGGCTGTTGCAAGGCAGGAGCATGGCTGTTCGATATGTGCTTCGAAGGCGAGGTGGGTGTGACGTGGGAGATTCGAACGTGACGTGGACGTGACGTGGGTGAGCCTTGGAAGATTCGAACGTGACGTGGGCGTGACGTGGGTGTTTCGAACGTGACGTGGCCGTGACGTGGGAGATTCGAACGTGACGTGGGCCTGACGTGGGTGATTCGAACGTGACGTGGGTGTGACGTGGGAGATTCGAACGTGACGTGGCTGTGACGTGGTTGTGACCTGGGAGATTCTAACGTGACGTGGGTGATTCGAACGTGACGTGGGCGTGACGTGGGAGATTCGAACGTGACGTGGGTGTGACGTGGGAGATTCGAACGTGACGTGGACGTGACGTGGGTGAGCCTTGGAAGATTCGAACGTGACGTGGGCGTGACGTGGGTGTTTCGAACGTGACGTGGCCGTGACGTGGGAGATTCGAACGTGACGTGGGCCTGACGTGGGTGATTCGAACGTGACGTGGGTGTGACGTGGGAGATTCGAACGTGACGTGGCTGTGACGTGGTTGTGACCTGGGAGATTCTAACGTGACGTGGGTGATTCGAACGTGACGTGGGCGTGACGTGGGAGATTCGAACGTGACGTGGGTGTGACGTGGGCGTGACGTGGTGATTCGAACGTGACGTGGACGTGACGTGGGAGATTCGAACGTGACGTGGGTGTGACGTGGGTGTGACGTGGGAGATTCGAACGTGACGTGGGCGTGACGTGGGTGATTCGAACGTGACGCGAGTGTGAAGTGGGAGATTCGAACGTGACGTGGGAGATTCGAACGTGACGTGGGAGATTCGTACGTGACGTGGGTGTGACGTGGGAGATTCGAACGTGGCGTGGGTGTGTCGTGGGAGATTCGAACGTGACGTGGGCGTGACGTGGGTGATTCGAACGTGACGTGGGTGTGACGTGGGAGATTCGAACGTGACGTGGCTGTGACGTGGTTGTGACCTGGGAGATTCTAACGTGACGTGGGTGATTCGAACGTGACGTGGGCGTGACGTGGGAGATTCGAACGTGACGTGGGAGATTCGAACGTGACGTGGGCGTGAAGTGGGAGATTCGAACGTGACGTGGGCGTGACGTGGGAGATTCGAACGTGATGTGAGCGTGACGTGGGTGATTCGAACGTGACGTGGGAGATTCGAACGTGACGTGGGCGTGACGTGGGAGATTCGAACGTGACGTGGGTGTGACGTGGGAGATTCGAACGTGACGTGGGAGATTCGAACGTGACGTGGGCGTGAAGTGGGAGATTCGAACGTGACGTGGGCGTGACGTGGGAGATTCGAACGTGATGTGAGCGTGACGTGGGTGATTCGAACGTGACGTGGGAGATTCGAACGTGACGTGGGCGTGACGTGGGAGATTCGAACGTGACGTGGGTGTGACGTGGGAGATTCGAAGGTGACATGGGCGTGACGTGGGAGATTCGAACGTGACGTGGGTGTGACGTGGGTGATTCGAACGTGACGGGGTGTGACGTGGGAGATTCGAACGTGACGTGAGTGTGAAGTGGGAGATTCGAACGTGACGTGGGAGATTCGAACGTGGGGTGGGCGTGACGTGGGAGATTCGAACGTGACGTGGGTGTGACGTGGGTTATTCGAAGGGGATGTTGGCGTGACGTGGGTAATTCGAACTTGACGTGGGCGTTACGTGCGAAATACGAACGTGACGTGGGCGTGACGTGGGAGATTCGAACGTGACGTGGGTGTGACGTGGGTGATTCGAACGTGACGTGGCTGTGACGTGGGTGATACGAACGTGACCTGGACGTGACGTGGGAGATTCGAACGTGACGTGGGAGATTCGTACGTGACGTGGGTGTGACGTGGGAGATTCGAACGTGGCGTGGGTGTGTCGTGGGAGATTCGAACGTGACGTGGGCGTGACGTGGGAGATTCGAACGTGACTTGGGCGTGACGTGGGAAATTCGAACGTGTCCTGGCTGGTTCGAAATTGGCGTGGGTGTGCCACCGTGCTTCATGGCTCCCCCACCAAGCAGGGCTCAGATGCAAGAGCACTGGGAAGGCAGAGGTTGCCTCCGCATGCCTAGGACAGCCCCCACCACGAGTGCCCGGCTCCCTTGCCTCCCCTCCGCAAGCCTACACCAGCTGTCCTCACACCTTGGCACTAGCAGTGTGAGGCTGTTGCAAGGCAGGAGCATGGTTGTTCGATATGTGCTTCGAAGGCGAGGTGGGTGTGAGGTGGGAGATTCGAACGTGACGTGGGAGATTCGAACGTGACGTGAGCGTGAAGTGGTAGATTCGAACGTGACGTGGGTGATTCGAACGTGACGTGGGTGTGACGTGGGTGTTTCGAACGTGACGTAGGCGTGACGTGGGAGATTCGAGCGTGAGGTGGGCGTGACGTGGGTGATTCGAACGTGACGTGGGTGTGACGTGAATATTCGAACGTGACGTGGGCGTGACGTGGGTGATTCTAACGTGACGTGGGCGTGACGTGGGAAATTCGAACGTGAGGTGGGTGTGACGTGGGTGATTCGAACGTGACGTGGGCGTGACGTGGTGATTCGAACGTGACGCTGGCGTGACGTGGGAGATTCGAACGTGACGTGGGTGTGACGTGAGTGATTCGAACGTGACTTGGGTGTGAAGTGGGAGATTCGAACGTGACGTGGGCGTGACATGGGTGATTCGAACGTGACGTTTGGGTGACGTTGGAGATTCGAACGTGACGTGGGCGTGACGTGGGAGATTCGAACGTGACGTGGTTGTGACGTGGTGAGTCGAAGGTGACATGGGTGTGAAGTGGGTGTGACGTGGGTGATTCGAACGTGACGTGGGTGTGTCGTGGGTGATTCGAACGTGACGTGGGTGTGACGTGGGATGTTCGAACATGACGTGGGCGTGACGTGGGATGTTCTAACGTGACGTGGGTGTGACGTGGGAGATTCGAATGTGACGTGGGTGTGGCGTGTGTGTTTCGACCGTGACGTGGGCGTGACATGTGTGATTCGAACGTGACGTGGGTGTGACGTGGGGGATTCGAACGTGACGTGGGTGTGACGTGGGAGATTCGAACGTGACGTGGGTGTGACGTGGGGGATTCGAACGTGACGTGGGCATGACGTGGGAATTTCGAACGTTACGTGGGCGTGACGTATGTGATTCGAACGTGACGTGGACGTGACGTGGGTGCGCCTTGGAAGATTCGAACGTGACGTGGGCATGACGTTGGTTATTCGAACGTGACGTGGGTGTGACGTGGTGATTCGAACGTGACGTGGGCGTGACGTGGGTGATTCGAACGTGACCTGAGTGTGACGTGAGAGATTCGAACGTGACCTGGGTGGTTCGAATTTGGCGTGGGTGTGCCGCCCTGCTTCAAGGCTCCCCCACCAAGCAGGGCTCAGAGGCAAGAGCACTGGGAAGGCAGAGCTTGCCTCCGCATGCCTAGGACAGCCCCCACCACGAGTGCCCGGCTCCCTTGCCTCCCCTCCGCAAGCCTACACCAGCTGTCCTCACACCTTGGCACTAGCAGTGTGAGGCTGTTGCAAGGCAGGAGCATGGCTGTTCGATATGTGCTTCGAAGGCGAGGTGGCTGTGACGTGGGAGATTCGAACGTGACGTGAGTGTGAAGTGGGAGATTCGAACGTGACGTGGGCGTGACGTGGGAACTTCGAACGTGACGTGGGTGTGACGTGGGAGATACGAACGTGACGTGGGCGTGACGTGGGTGATTCTAATTTGACGCGGGTGTGACGTGGGTGTGACGTGAGAGATTCGAACGTGACGGGGGTGTGACGTGGGCGTGACGTGGGAGATTCGAACGTGACGTGGGAGATTCGAACGTGACGTGGGCGTGACGTGGGAGATTCGAACGTGACGTGGGTGTGACGTGGGAGATTCGAACGTGACGTGCGTGTGACGTGGGTGTTTCGAAAGTGACGCGGGTGTTTCGAACGTGACGTGGGTGTGACGTGGGAGATTCGAAGGTGACATGGGCGTGACGTGGGAGATTCGAACGTGACGTGGGTGTGACGTGGGTGATTCGAACGTGACGGGGTGTGACGTGGGAGATTCGAACGTGACGTGGGTGTGACGTGGGAGATTCGAACGTGACGTGGGAGATTCGAACGTGACGTGGGTGTGACGTGGGCGATTCGAACGTGAGGTGGGTGTGTCGTGGGAGATTCGAACGTGACGTGGGCGTGACGTGGGAAATTCGAACGTGACGTGGGTGTGACGTGGGAGATTCGAACGTGACGTGGGAGATTCGAACGTGACGTGAGTGTGAAGTGGGAGATTCGAACGTGACGTGGGCGTGACGTGGGAAATTCGAACGTGACCTGGCTGGTTCGAAATTGGCGTGGGTGTGCCACCGTGCTTCAAGGCTCCCCCACCAAACAGGGCTCAGAGGCAAGAGCACTGGGAAGGCAGAGGTTGCCTCCGCATGCCTAGGACAGCCCCCAGCACGAGTGCCCGGCTCCCTTGCCTCCCCTCCCCAAGCCTACACCAGCTGTCCTCACACCTTGGCACTAGCACTGTGAGGCTGTTGCAAGGGAGGAGCATGGTTGTTCGATATGTGCTTCGAAGGCGAGGTGGGTGTGACGTGGGAGATTCGAACGTGACGTTGGCGTGACGTGGGAAATTCGAACGTGACGTGGGTGTGACGTGGGTGATTCGAAGGTGACATGGGCGTGCCGTGGGAGATTCGAACGTGACGTGGGTGTGACGTGGGAGATTCGAACGTGACGTGGGTGTGAATTGGGAGATTCGAACGTGACGTGGGTGTGACGTGGGTGATTCGAACGTGACGTGGGAGATTCGAACGTGACGTGGGTGTGTCGTGGCTGATTCGAACGTGACGTGGGTGTTACGTGGGAGATTCGAACGTGACGTGGGTGTGACGTGGCAGATTCGAACGTGACCTGGGTGGTTCGAAATTGGCGTGGGTGTGCCGCCCTGCTTCAAGGCTCCCCCACCAAGCAGGGCTCAGAGGCAAGAGCACTGGGAAGGCAGAGCTTCCCTCCGCATGCCTAGGACAGCCCCCACCACGAGTGCCCGGCTCCCTTGCCTCCCCTCCGCAAGCCTACACCAGCTGTCCTCACACCTTGGCACTAGCACTGTGAGGCTGTTGCAAGGCAGGAGCATGGTTGTTCGATATGTGCTTCGAAGGCGAGGTGGGTGTGAGGTGGGAGATTCGAACGTGACGTGGGAGATTCGAACGTGACGTGAGCGTGAAGTGGTAGATTCGAACGTGACGTGGGTGATTCGAACGTGACGTGGGTGTGACGTGGGTGTTTCGAACGTGACGTAGGCGTGACGTGGGAGATTCGAACGTGAGGTGGGCGTGACGTGGGTGATTCGAACGTGACGTGGGTGTGACGTGAATATTCGAACGTGACGTGGGCGTGACGTGGGTGATTCGAACGTGACGTGGGCGTGACGTGGGAAATTCGAACGTGAGGTGGGTGTGACGTGGGTGATTCGAACGTGACGTGGGCGTGACGTGGTGATTCGAACGTGACGCTGGCGTGACGTGGGAGATTCGAACGTGACGTGGGTGTGACGTGAGTGATTCGAACGTGACTTGGGTGTGAAGTGGGAGATTCGAACGTGACGTGGGCGTGACATGGGTGATTCGAACGTGACGTTTGGGTGACATTGGAGATTCGAACGTGACGTGGGCGTGACGTGGGAGATTCGAACGTGACGTGGTTGTGACGTGGTGAGTCGAAGGTGACATGGGTGTGAAGTGGGTGTGACGTGGGTGATTCGAACGTGACGTGGGTGTGTCGTGGGTGATTCGAACATGACGTGGGCGTGACGTGGGATGTTCTAACGTGACGTGGGTGTGACGTGGGAGATTCGAACGTGACGTGGGCGTGACGTGGAAAATTCGAACGTGACGTGGGTGTGACGTGGGAGATTCGAATGTGACGTGGGTGTGGCGTGTGTGTTTCGACCGTGACGTGGGCGTGACATGTGTGATTCGAACGTGACGTGGGTGTGACGTGGGGGATTCGAACGTGACGTGGGTGTGACGTGGGAGATTCGAACGTGACGTGGGTGTGACGTGGGGGATTCGAACGTGACGTGGGCATGACGTGGGAATTTCGAACGTTACGTGGGCGTGACGTATGTGATTCGAACGTGACGTGGACGTGACGTGGGTGCGCCTTGGAAGATTCGAACGTGACGTGGGCATGACGTTGGTTATTCGAACGTGACGTGGGTGTGACGTGGTGATTCGAACGTGACGTGGGCGTGACGTGGGTGATTCGAACGTGACCTGAGTGTGACGTGAGAGATTCGAACGTGACCTGGGTGGTTCGAATTTGGCGTGGGTGTGCCGCCCTGCTTCAAGGCTCCCCCACCAAGCAGGGCTCAGAGGCAAGAGCACTGGGAAGGCAGAGGTTGCCTCCGCATGCCTAGGACAGCCCCCACCACGAGTGCGCGGCTCCCTTGCCTCCCCTCCGCAAGCCTGCACCAGCTGTCCTCACACCTTGGCACTAGCACTGTGAGGCTGTTGCAAGGCAGGAGCATGGCTGTTCGATATGTGCTTCGAAGGCGAGGTGGCTGTGACGTGGGAGATTCGAACGTGACGTGAGTGTGAAGTGGGAGATTCGAACGTGACGTGGGCGTGACGTGGGAACTTCGAACGTGACGTGGGTGTGACGTGGGAGATACGAACGTGACGTGGGCGTGACGTGGGTGATTCTAATTTGACGCGGGTGTGACGTGGGTGTGACGTGAGAGATTCGAACGTGACGGGGGTGTGACGTGGGCGTGACGTGGGAGATTCGAACGTGACGTGGGCGTGACGTGGGAGATTCGAACGTGACGTGGGTGTGACGTGGGTGTGACGTGGGAGATTCGAACGTGACGTGGGTGTGAGGTGGGTGTGTCGTGGGAGATTCGAACGTGACTTGGGCGTGACGTGGGTGAGCCTTGGAAGATTCGAACGTGACGTGGGCCTGACGTTGGTGATTCGAACGTGACGTGGGTGTGACGTGGTGATTCGAACGTGACCTGAGTGTGACGTGAGAGATTCGAACGTGACCTGGGTGGTTCGAATTTGTTGTGGGTGTGCCACCGTGCTTCAAGGCTCCCCCACCAAGCAGGGCTCAGAGGCAAGAGCACTGGGAAGGCAGAGGTTGCCTCCGCATGCCTAGGACAGCCCCCACCACGAGTGCCCGGCTCCCTTGCCTCCCCTCCGCAAGCCTACACCAGCTGTCCTCACACCTTGGCACTAGCAGTGTGAGGCTGTTGCAAGGCAGGAGCATGGTTGTTCGATATGTGCTTCGAAGGCGAGGTGGGTGTGAGGTGGGAGATTCGAACGTGACGTGGGTGTGACGTGGGTGATTCGAACGTGACCTGGGTGTGACGTGTGTGAGACATGGGAGATTCGAACGTGACGTGGGTGTGACGTGGGTGATTCGAACGTGACGTGGGTGTGACGTGGGTGATTCGAACGTGACCTGGGTGTGACGTGTGTGAGACATGGGAGATTCGAACGTGACGTGGGAGATTCGAACGTGACGCGGGCGTGACGTGGGTGATTCGAACGTGACCTGGGTGTGACGTGTGTGAGACATGGGAGATTCGAACGTGACGTGGGTGATTCGAACGTGACGTGGGTGTGACGTGGGAGTTTCGAACGTGATGTGGTCGTGACGTGGGAGATTCGAACGTGAAGTGGGCGTGACGTGAGTGATTCGAACGTGACGTGGGTGTGACGTGGGAGATTCGAACGTGACGTGGGCGTGACGTGGGTGATTCGAACGTGACGTGGGTGTGACGTGGGAGTTTCGAACGTGACGCGGGCGTGACGTGGGTGTGACGTGGGAGTTTCGAACGTGACGTGGGCGTGACGTGTGAGATTCGAACGTGAAGTGGGGGTGACGTGGGTGATTCGAACGTGACGTGGGTGTGACGTGGGTGCGCCTTGGAAGATTCGAACGTGATGTGGGCATGACGTTGGTGATTCGAACGTGACGTGGGTGTGACGTGGTGATTTGAACGTGACGTGGGCGTGACGTGGGTGATTCGAACGTGACCTGAGTGTGACGTGAGAGATTCGAACGTGACCTGGGTGGTTCGAATTTGGCGTGGGTGTGCCGCCCTGCTTCAAGGCTCCCCCACCAAGCAGGGCTCAGAGGCAAGAGCACTGGGAAGGCAGAGCTTCCCTCCGCATGCCTAGGACAGCCCCCACCACGAGTGCCCGGCTCCCTTGCCTCCCCTCCGCAAGCCTACACCAGCTGTCCTCACACCTTGGCACTAGCAGTGTGAGGCTGTTGCAAGGCAGGAGCATGGCTGTTCGATATGTGCTTCGAAGGCGAGGTGGGTGTGACGTGGGAGATTCGAACGTGACGTGGACGTGACGTGGGTGAGCCTTGGAAGATTCGAACGTGACGTGGGCGTGACGTGGGTGTTTCGAACGTGACGTGGCCGTGACGTGGGAGATTCGAACGTGACGTGGGTGTGACGTGGGTGATTCGAACGTGACGTGGGTGTGACGTGGGAGATTCGAACGTGACGTGGCTGTGACGTGGTTGTGACCTGGGAGATTCTAACGTGACGTGGGTGATTCGAACGTGACGTGGGCGTGACGTGGGAGATTCGAACGTGACGTGGGTGTGACGTGGGCGTGACGTGGTGATTCGAACGTGACGTGGACGTGACGTGGGAGATTCGAACGTGACGTGGGTGTGACGTGGGTGTGACGTGGGAGATTCGAACGTGACGTGGGCGTGACGTGGGTGATTCGAACGTGACGCGAGTGTGAAGTGGGAGATTCGAACGTGACGTGGGAGATTCGAACGTGACGTGGGTGTGACGTCGGCGATTCGAACGTGACGTGGGTGTGACGTGGGAGATTCGAACGTGACGTGGGCGTGACGTGGGTGATTCGAACGTGACGTGGGTGTGACGTGGGAGATTCGAACGTGACGTGGCTGTGACGTGGTTGTGACCTGGGAGATTCTAACGTGACGTGGGTGATTCGAACGTGACGTGGGCGTGACGTGGGAGATTCGAACGTGACGTGGGTGTGACGTGGGCGTGACGTGGTGATTCGAACGTGACGTGGACGTGACGTGGGAGATTCGAACGTGACGTGGGTGTGACGTGGGTGTGACGTGGGAGATTCGAACGTGACGTGGGCGTGACGTGCGTGATTCGAACGTGACGCGAGTGTGAAGTGGGAGATTCGAACGTGACGTGGGAGATTCGAACGTGACGTGGGTGTGACGTCGGCGATTCGAACGTGACGTGGGTGTGACGTGGGAGATTCGAACGTGACGTGGGCGTGACGTGGGTGATTCGAACGTGACGTTTGGGTGACATTGGAGATTCGAACGTGACATGGGCGTGACGTGGGAGATTCTAACGTGACGTGGGCGTGACGTGGGAGATTCGAACGTGACGTGGGAGATTCGAACGTGACGTGGACGTGACGTGGGAGATTCGAACGTGACGCGAGTGTGAAGTGGGAGATTCGAACGTGACGTGGCTGGTTCGAAGTTGGCGTGGGTGTGCCGCCCTGCTTCAAGGCTCCCCCACCAAGCAGGGCTCAGAGGCAAGAGCACTGGGAAGGCAGAGCTTGCCTCCGCATGCCTAGGACAGCCCCCACCACGAGTGCCCGGCTCCCTTGCCTCCCCTCCGCAAGCCTACACCAGCTGTCCTCACACCTTGGCACTAGCAGTGTGAGGCTGTTGCAAGGCAGGAGCATGGTTGTTCGATATGTGCTTCGAAGGCGAGGTGGGTGTGACGTGGGAGATTCGAACGTGACGTGGGTGTTACGTGGGTGATTGGAACGTGACGTGGGTGTGACGTGCGTGATTCGAACGTGACGCGAGTGTGAAGTGGGAGATTCGAACGTGACGTGGGAGATTCGAACGTGACGTGGGTGTGACGTCGGCGATTCGAACGTGACGTGGGTGTGACGTGGGAGATTCGAACGTGACGTGGGCGTGACGTGGGTGATTCGAACGTGACGTTTGGGTGACATTGGAGATTCGAACGTGACATGGGCGTGACGTGGGAGATTCTAACGTGACGTGGGCGTGACGTGGGAGATTCGAACGTGACGTGGGAGATTCGAACGTGATGTGAGAGTGAAGTGGGAGATTCGAACGTGACGCGAGTGTGAAGTGGGAGATTCGAACGTGACGTGGCTGGTTCGAAGTTGGCGTGGGTGTGCCGCCCTGCTTCAAGGCTCCCCCACCAAGCAGGGCTCAGAGGCAAGAGCACTGGGAAGGCAGAGCTTGCCTCCGCATGCCTAGGACAGCCCCCACCACGAGTGCCCGGCTCCCTTGCCTCCCCTCCGCAAGCCTACACCAGCTGTCCTCACACCTTGGCACTAGCAGTGTGAGGCTGTTGCAAGGCAGGAGCATGGTTGTTCGATATGTGCTTCGAAGGCGAGGTGGGTGTGACGTGGGAGATTCGAACGTGACGTTGGCGTGACGTGGGAAATTCGAACGTGACGTGGGTGTGACGTGGGTGATTCGAAGGTGACATGGGCGTGCCGTGGGAGATTCGAACGTGACGTGGGTGTGACGTGGGAGATTCGAACGTGACGTGGGTGTGAATTGGGAGATTCGAACGTGACGTGGGTGTGACGTGGGTGATTCGAACGTGACGTGGGAGATTCGAACGTGACGTGGGTGTGTCGTGGCTGATTCGAACGTGACGTGGGTGTTACGTGGGAGATTCGAACGTGACGTGGGTGTGACGTGGCAGATTCGAACGTGACCTGGGTGGTTCGAAATTGGCGTGGGTGTGCCGCCCTGCTTCAAGGCTCCCCCACCAAGCAGGGCTCAGAGGCAAGAGCACTGGGAAGGCAGAGGTTGCCTCCGCATGCCTAGGACAGCCCCCACCACGAGTGCCCGGCTCCCTTGCCTCCCCTCCGCAAGCCTACACCAGCTGTCCTCACACCTTGGCACTAGCAGTGTGAGGCTGTTGCAAGGCAGGAGCATGGCTGTTCGATATGTGCTTCGAACGTGACGTGGGTGTGACGTGGGAGATTCGAACGTGAAGTGGGCGTGACGTGGATGATTCGAACGTGACGTGGGTGTGACGTGGGAGATTCGAACGTGACGTGGGTGTGACGTGGGAGTTTAGAACGTGACGTGGGAGATTCGAACGTGACGTGGGTGTGACGTGGGTGATTCGAACGTGACTTGGGTGTGAAGTGGGAGATTCGAACGTGACGTGGGCGTGACATGGGTGATTCGAACGTGACGTTTGGGTGACATTGGAGATTCGAACGTGACGTGGGCGTGACGTGGGAGATTCGAACGTGACGTGGTTGTGACGTGGTGAGTCGAAGGTGACATGGGTGTGAAGTGGGTGTGACGTGGGTGATTCGAACGTGACGTGGGTGTGTCGTGGGTGATTCGAACATGACGTGGGCGTGACGTGGGATGTTCTAACGTGACGTGGGTGTGACGTGGGAGATTCGAACGTGACGTGGGCGTGACGTGGAAAATTCGAACGTGACGTGGGTGTGACGTGGGAGATTCGAATGTGACGTGGGTGTGGCGTGTGTGTTTCGACCGTGACGTGGGCGTGACATGTGTGATTCGAACGTGACGTGGGTGTGACGTGGGGGATTCGAACGTGACGTGGGTGTGACGTGGGAGATTCGAACGTGACGTGGGTGTGACGTGGGGGATTCGAACGTGACGTGGGCATGACGTGGGAATTTCGAACGTTACGTGGGCGTGACGTATGTGATTCGAACGTGACGTGGACGTGACGTGGGTGCGCCTTGGAAGATTCGAACGTGACGTGGGCATGACGTTGGTTATTCGAACGTGACGTGGGTGTGACGTGGTGATTCGAACGTGACGTGGGCGTGACGTGGGTGATTCGAACGTGACCTGAGTGTGACGTGAGAGATTCGAACGTGACCTGGGTGGTTCGAATTTGGCGTGGGTGTGCCGCCCTGCTTCAAGGCTCCCCCACCAAGCAGGGCTCAGAGGCAAGAGCACTGGGAAGGCAGAGGTTGCCTCCGCATGCCTAGGACAGCCCCCACCACGAGTGCGCGGCTCCCTTGCCTCCCCTCCGCAAGCCTGCACCAGCTGTCCTCACACCTTGGCACTAGCACTGTGAGGCTGTTGCAAGGCAGGAGCATGGCTGTTCGATATGTGCTTCGAAGGCGAGGTGGCTGTGACGTGGGAGATTCGAACGTGACGTGAGTGTGAAGTGGGAGATTCGAACGTGACGTGGGCGTGACGTGGGAACTTCGAACGTGACGTGGGTGTGACGTGGGAGATACGAACGTGACGTGGGCGTGACGTGAGTGATTCTAATTTGACGCGGGTGTGACGTGGGTGTGACGTGAGAGATTCGAACGTGACGGGGGTGTGACGTGGGCGTGACGTGGGAGATTCGAACGTGACGTGGGCGTGACGTGGGAGATTCGAACGTGACGTGGGTGTGACGTGGGTGTGACGTGGGAGATTCGAACGTGACGTGGGTGTGAGGTGGGTGTGTCGTGGGAGATTCGAACGTGACTTGGGCGTGACGTGGGTGAGCCTTGGAAGATTCGAACGTGACGTGGGCCTGACGTTGGTGATTCGAACGTGACGTGGGTGTGACGTGGTGATTCGAACGTGACCTGAGTGTGACGTGAGAGATTCGAACGTGACCTGGGTGGTTCGAATTTGTTGTGGGTGTGCCACCGTGCTTCAAGGCTCCCCCACCAAGCAGGGCTCAGAGGCAAGAGCACTGGGAAGGCAGAGGTTGCCTCCGCATGCCTAGGACAGCCCCCACCACGAGTGCCCGGCTCCCTTGCCTCCCCTCCGCAAGCCTACACCAGCTGTCCTCACACCTTGGCACTAGCAGTGTGAGGCTGTTGCAAGGCAGGAGCATGGTTGTTCGATATGTGCTTCGAAGGCGAGGTGGGTGTGAGGTGGGAGATTCGAACGTGACGTGGGTGTGACGTGGGTGATTCGAACGTGACCTGGGTGTGACGTGTGTGAGACATGGGAGATTCGAACGTGACGTGGGTGATTCGAACGTGACGCGGGCGTGACGTGGGTGATTCGAACGTGACCTGGGTGTGACGTGTGTGAGACATGGGAGATTCGAACGTGACGTGGGTGATTCGAACGTGACGTGGGTGTGACGTGGGAGTTTCGAACGTGATGTGGTCGTGACGTGGGAGATTCGAACGTGAAGTGGGCGTGACGTGAGTGATTCGAACGTGACCTGGGTGTGACGTGGGAGATTCGAACGTGACGTGGGCGTGACGTGGGTGATTCGAACGTGACGTGGGTGTGACGTGGGAGTTTCGAACGTGACGCGGGCGTGACGTGGGTGTGACGTGGGAGTTTCGAACGTGACGTGGGCGTGACGTGTGAGATTCGAACGTGAAGTGGGGGTGACGTGGGTGATTCGAACGTGACGTGGGTGTGACGTGGGTGCGCCTTGGAAGATTCGAACGTGATGTGGGCATGACGTTGGTGATTCGAACGTGACGTGGGTGTGACGTGGTGATTTGAACGTGACGTGGGCGTGACGTGGGTGATTCGAACGTGACCTGAGTGTGACGTGAGAGATTCGAACGTGACCTGGGTGGTTCGAATTTGGCGTGGGTGTGCCGCCCTGCTTCAAGGCTCCCCCACCAAGCAGGGCTCAGAGGCAAGAGCACTGGGAAGGCAGAGGTTGCCTCCGCATGCCTAGGACAGCCCCCACCACGAGTGCCCGGCTCCCTTGCCTCCCCTCCGCAAGCCTACACCAGCTGTCCTCACACCTTGGCACTAGCAGTGTGAGGCTGTTGCAAGGCAGGAGCATGGCTGTTCGATATGTGCTTCGAAGGCGAGGTGGGTGTGACGTGGGAGATTCGAACGTGACGTTGGCGTGACGTGGGAAATTCGAACGTGACGTGGGTGTGACGTGGGTGATTCGAAGGTGACATGGGCGTGCCGTGGGAGATTCGAACGTGACGTGGGTGTGACGTGGGAGATTCGAACGTGACGTGGGTGTGAATTGGGAGATTCGAACGTGACGTGGGTGTGACGTGGGTGATTCGAACGTGACGTGGGAGATTCGAACGTGACGTGGGTGTGTCGTGGCTGATTCGAACGTGACGTGGGTGTTACGTGGGAGATTCGAACGTGACGTGGGTGTGACGTGGCAGATTCGAACGTGACCTGGGTGGTTCGAAATTGGCGTGGGTGTGCCGCCCTGCTTCAAGGCTCCCCCACCAAGCAGGGCTCAGAGGCAAGAGCACTGGGAAGGCAGAGCTTCCCTCCGCATGCCTAGGACAGCCCCCAGCACGAGTGCCCGGCTCCCTTGCCTCCCCTCCGCAAGCCTACACCAGCTGTCCTCACACCTTGGCACTAGCAGTGTGAGGCTGTTGCAAGGCAGGAGCATGGCTGTTCGATATGTGCTTCGAAGGCGAGGTGGGTGTGACGTGGGAGATTCGAACGTGACGTGGACGTGACGTGGGTGAGCCTTGGAAGATTCGAACGTGACGTGGGCGTGACGTGGGTGTTTCGAACGTGACGTGGCCGTGACGTGGGAGATTCGAACGTGACGTGGGCCTGACGTGGGTGATTCGAACGTGACGTGGGTGTGACGTGGGAGATTCGAACGTGACGTGGCTGTGACGTGGTTGTGACCTGGGAGATTCTAACGTGACGTGGGTGATTCGAACGTGACGTGGGCGTGACGTGGGAGATTCGAACGTGACGTGGGTGTGACGTGGGCGTGACGTGGTGATTCGAACGTGACGTGGACGTGACGTGGGAGATTCGAACGTGACGTGGGTGTGACGTGGGTGTGACGTGGGAGATTCGAACGTGACGTGGGCGTGACGTGGGTGATTCGAACGTGACGCGAGTGTGAAGTGGGAGATTCGAACGTGACGTGGGAGATTCGAACGTGACGTGGGTGTGACGTCGGCGATTCGAACGTGACGTGGGTGTGACGTGGGAGATTCGAACGTGACGTGGGCGTGACGTGGGTGATTCGAACGTGACGTGGGTGTGACGTGGGAGATTCGAACGTGACGTGGCTGTGACGTGGTTGTGACCTGGGAGATTCTAACGTGACGTGGGTGATTCGAACGTGACGTGGGCGTGACGTGGGAGATTCGAACGTGACGTGGGTGTGACGTGGGCGTGACGTGGTGATTCGAACGTGACGTGGACGTGACGTGGGAGATTCGAACGTGACGTGGGTGTGACGTGGGTGTGACGTGGGAGATTCGAACGTGACGTGGGCGTGACGTGCGTGATTCGAACGTGACGCGAGTGTGAAGTGGGAGATTCGAACGTGACGTGGGAGATTCGAACGTGACGTGGGTGTGACGTCGGCGATTCGAACGTGACGTGGGTGTGACGTGGGAGATTCGAACGTGACGTGGGCGTGACGTGGGTGATTCGAACGTGACGTTTGGGTGACATTGGAGATTCGAACGTGATATGGGCGTGACGTGGGAGATTCTAACGTGACGTGGGCGTGACGTGGGAGATTCGAACGTGACGTGGGAGATTCGAACGTGATGTGAGAGTGAAGTGGGAGATTCGAACGTGACGCGAGTGTGAAGTGGGAGATTCGAACGTGACGTGGCTGGTTCGAAGTTGGCGTGGGTGTGCCGCCCTGCTTCAAGGCTCCCCCACCAAGCAGGGCTCAGAGGCAAGAGCACTGGGAAGGCAGAGGTTGCCTCCGCATGCCTAGGACAGCCCCCAGCACGAGTGCCCGGCTCCCTTGCCTCCCCTCCACAAGCCTACACCAGCTGTCCTCACACCTTGGCACTAGCAGTGTGAGGCTGTTGCAAGGCAGGAGCATGGTTGTTCGATATGTGCTTCGAAGGCGAGGTGGGTGTGACGTGGGAGATTCGAACGTGACGTTGGCGTGACGTGGGAAATTCGAACGTGACGTGGGTGTGACGTGGGTGATTCGAAGGTGACATGGGCGTGCCGTGGGAGATTCGAACGTGACGTGGGTGTGACGTGGGAGATTCGAACGTGACGTGGGTGTGAATTGGGAGATTCGAACGTGACGTGGGTGTGACGTGGGTGATTCGAACGTGACGTGGGAGATTCGAACGTGACGTGGGTGTGTCGTGGCTGATTCGAACGTGACGTGGGTGTTACGTGGGAGATTCGAACGTGACGTGGGTGTGACGTGGCAGATTCGAACGTGACCTGGGTGGTTCGAAATTGGCGTGGGTGTGCCGCCCTGCTTCAAGGCTCCCCCACCAAGCAGGGCTCAGAGGCAAGAGCACTGGGAAGGCAGAGCTTCCCTCCGCATGCCTAGGACAGCCCCCACCACGAGTGCCCGGCTCCCTTGCCTCCCCTCCGCAAGCCTACACCAGCTGTCCTCACACCTTGGCACTAGCAGTGTGAGGCTGTTGCAAGGCAGGAGCATGGTTGTTCGATATGTGCTTCGAACGTGACGTGGGTGTGACGTGGGAGATTCGAACGTGAAGTGGGCGTGACGTGGATGATTCGAACGTGACGTGGGTGTGACGTGGGAGATTCGAACGTGACGTGGGTGTGACGTGGGAGTTTAGAACGTGACGTGGGAGATTCGAACGTGACGTGGGTGTGACGTGGGTGATTCGAACGTGACTTGGGTGTGAAGTGGGAGATTCGAACGTGACGTGGGCGTGACATGGGTGATTCGAACGTGACGTTTGGGTGACATTGGAGATTCGAACGTGACGTGGGCGTGACGTGGGAGATTCGAACGTGACGTGGTTGTGACGTGGTGAGTCGAAGGTGACATGGGTGTGAAGTGGGTGTGACGTGGGTGATTCGAACGTGACGTGGGTGTGTCGTGGGTGATTCGAACATGACGTGGGCGTGACGTGGGATGTTCTAACGTGACGTGGGTGTGACGTGGGAGATTCGAACGTGACGTGGGCGTGACGTGGAAAATTCGAACGTGACGTGGGTGTGACGTGGGAGATTCGAATGTGACGTGGGTGTGGCGTGTGTGTTTCGACCGTGACGTGGGCGTGACATGTGTGATTCGAACGTGACGTGGGTGTGACGTGGGGGATTCGAACGTGACGTGGGTGTGACGTGGGAGATTCGAACGTGACGTGGGTGTGACGTGGGGGATTCGAACGTGACGTGGGCATGACGTGGGAATTTCGAACGTTACGTGGGCGTGACGTATGTGATTCGAACGTGACGTGGACGTGACGTGGGTGCGCCTTGGAAGATTCGAACGTGACGTGGGCATGACGTTGGTTATTCGAACGTGACGTGGGTGTGACGTGGTGATTCGAACGTGACGTGGGCGTGACGTGGGTGATTCGAACGTGACCTGAGTGTGACGTGAGAGATTCGAACGTGACCTGGGTGGTTCGAATTTGGCGTGGGTGTGCCGCCCTGCTTCAAGGCTCCCCCACCAAGCAGGGCTCAGAGGCAAGAGCACTGGGAAGGCAGAGGTTGCCTCCGCATGCCTAGGACAGCCCCCACCACGAGTGCCCGGCTCCCTTGCCTCCCCTCCGCAAGCCTACACCAGCTGTCCTCACACCTTGGCACTAGCACTGTGAGGCTGTTGCAAGGCAGGAGCATGGCTGTTCGATATGTGCTTCGAAGGCGAGGTGGCTGTGACGTGGGAGATTCGAACGTGACGTGAGTGTGAAGTGGGAGATTCGAACGTGACGTGGGCGTGACGTGGGAACTTCGAACGTGACGTGTGTGAGACATGGGAGATACGAACGTGACGTGGGCGTGACGTGGGTGATTCTAATTTGACGCGGGTGTGACGTGGGTGTGACGTGAGAGATTCGAACGTGACGGGGGTGTGACGTGGGCGTGACGTGGGAGATTCGAACGTGACGTGGGCGTGACGTGGGAGATTCGAACGTGACGTGGGTGTGACGTGGGTGTGACGTGGGAGATTCGAACGTGACGTGGGTGTGAGGTGGGTGTGTCGTGGGAGATTCGAACGTGACTTGGGCGTGACGTGGGTGAGCCTTGGAAGATTCGAACGTGACGTGGGCCTGACGTTGGGTGATTCGAACGTGACGTGGGTGTTACGTGGTGATTCGAACGTGACCTGAGTGTGACGTGAGAGATTCGAACGTGACCTGGGTGGTTCGAATTTGTCGTGGGTGTGCCACCGTGCTTCAAGGCTCCCCCACCAAGCAGGGCTCAGAGGCAAGAGCACTGGGAAGGCAGAGGTTGCCTCCGCATGCCTAGGACAGCCCCCACCACGAGTGCCCGGCTCCCTTGCCTCCCCTCCGCAAGCCTACACCAGCTGTCCTCACACCTTGGCACTAGCAGTGTGAGGCTGTTGCAAGGCAGGAGCATGGTTGTTCGATATGTGCTTCGAAGGCGAGGTGGGTGTGAGGTGGGAGATTCGAACGTGACGTGGGTGTGACGTGGGTGATTCGAACGTGACCTGGGTGTGACGTGTGTGAGACATGGGAGATTCGAACGTGACGTGGGTGATTCGAACGTGACGCGGGCGTGACGTGGGTGATTCGAACGTGACCTGGGTGTGACGTGTGTGAGACATGGGAGATTCGAACGTGACGTGGGTGATTCGAACGTGACGTGGGTGTGACGTGGGAGTTTCGAACGTGATGTGGTCGTGACGTGGGAGATTCGAACGTGAAGTGGGCGTGACGTGAGTGATTCGAACGTGACCTGGGTGTGACGTGGGAGATTCGAACGTGACGTGGGCGTGACGTGGGTGATTCGAACGTGACGTGGGTGTGACGTGGGAGTTTCGAACGTGACGCGGGCGTGACGTGGGTGTGACGTGGGAGTTTCGAACGTGACGTGGGCGTGACGTGTGAGATTCGAACGTGAAGTGGGGGTGACGTGGGTGATTCGAACGTGACGTGGGTGTGACGTGGGTGCGCCTTGGAAGATTCGAACGTGATGTGGGCATGACGTTGGTGATTCGAACGTGACGTGGGTGTGACGTGGTGATTTGAACGTGACGTGGGCGTGACGTGGGTGATTCGAACGTGACCTGAGTGTGACGTGAGAGATTCGAACGTGACCTGGGTGGTTCGAATTTGGCGTGGGTGTGCCGCCCTGCTTCAAGGCTCCCCCACCAAGCAGGGCTCAGAGGCAAGAGCACTGGGAAGGCAGAGGTTGCCTCCGCATGCCTAGGACAGCCCCCACCACGAGTGCCCGGCTCCCTTGCCTCCCCTCCGCAAGCCTACACCAGCTGTCCTCACACCTTGGCACTAGCAGTGTGAGGCTGTTGCAAGGCAGGAGCATGGCTGTTCGATATGTGCTTCGAAGGCGAGGTGGGTGTGACGTGGGAGATTCGAACGTGACGTGGACGTGACGTGGGTGAGCCTTGGAAGATTCGAACGTGACGTGGGCGTGACGTGGGTGTTTCGAACGTGACGTGGCCGTGACGTGGGAGATTCGAACGTGACGTGGGCCTGACGTGGGTGATTCGAACGTGACGTGGGTGTGACGTGGGAGATTCGAACGTGACGTGGGTGTGACGTGGGAGATTCGAACGTGACGTGGGTGTGATGTGGGTGATTCGAACCTGACGTGGGCGTGACGTGGGTGATTCGAACGTGACGTGGGTGTGACGTGGGAGATTCGAACGTGACGTGGTGATTCGAACGTGAAGTGGGCGTGACGTGGGTGATTCGAACGGGACGTGGGTGTGACGTGGGAGATTCGAACGTGACGTGGGCGTGGCGCGGGAGATTCGAACGTGACGTGTGTGTGAGGTGGGAGATTCGAACGTGACGTGGGAGATTCGAACGTGACGTGGGTGTGACGTGGGAGATTCGAACGTGACGTGGCTGTGACGTGGTTGTGACCTGGGAGATTCTAACGTGACGTGGGTGATTCGAACGTGACGTGGGCGTGACGTGGGAGATTCGAACGTGACGTGGGTGTGACGTGGGTGTGACGTGGGAGATTCGAACGTGACGTGGGCGTGACGTGCGTGATTCGAACGTGACGCGAGTGTGAAGTGGGAGATTCGAACGTGACGTGGGAGATTCGAACGTGACGTGGGTGTGACGTCGGCGATTCGAACGTGACGTGGGTGTGACGTGGGAGATTCGAACGTGACGTGGGCGTGACGTGGGTGATTCGAACGTGACGTTTGGGTGACATTGGAGATTCGAACGTGACATGGGCGTGACGTGGGAGATTCTAACGTGACGTGGGCGTGACGTGGGAGATTCGAACGTGACGTGGGAGATTCGAACGTGATGTGAGAGTGAAGTGGGAGATTCGAACGTGACGCGAGTGTGAAGTGGGAGATTCGAACGTGACGTGGCTGGTTCGAAGTTGGCGTGGGTGTGCCGCCCTGCTTCAAGGCTCCCCCACCAAGCAGGGCTCAGAGGCAAGAGCACTGGGAAGGCAGAGCTTGCCTCCGCATGCCTAGGACAGCCCCCAGCACGAGTGCCCGGCTCCCTTGCCTCCCCTCCGCAAGCCTACACCAGCTGTCCTCACACCTTGGCACTAGCAGTGTGAGGCTGTTGCAAGGCAGGAGCATGGCTGTTCGATATGTGCTTCGAAGGCGAGGTGGGTGTGACGTGGGAGATTCGAACGTGACGTGGACGTGACGTGGGTGAGCCTTGGAAGATTCGAACGTGACGTGGGCGTGACGTGGGTGTTTCGAACGTGACGTGGCCGTGACGTGGGAGATTCGAACGTGACGTGGGCCTGACGTGGGTGATTCGAACGTGACGTGGGTGTGACGTGGGAGATTCGAACGTGACGTGGGTGTGACGTGGGAGATTCGAACGTGACGTGGGTGTGATGTGGGTGATTCGAACCTGACGTGGGCGTGACGTGGGTGATTCGAACGTGACGTGGGTGTGACGTGGGAGATTCGAACGTGACGTGGTGATTCGAACGTGAAGTGGGCGTGACGTGGGTGATTCGAACGGGACGTGGGTGTGACGTGGGAGATTCGAACGTGACGTGGGCGTGGCGCGGGAGATTCGAACGTGACGTGTGTGTGAGGTGGGAGATTCGAACGTGACGTGGGAGATTCGAACGTGACGTGGGTGTGACGTGGGAGATTCGAACGTGACGTGGCTGTGACGTGGTTGTGACCTGGGAGATTCTAACGTGACGTGGGTGATTCGAACGTGACGTGGGCGTGACGTGGGAGATTCGAACGTGACGTGGGTGTGACGTGGGTGTGACGTGGGAGATTCGAACGTGACGTGGGCGTGACGTGCGTGATTCGAACGTGACGCGAGTGTGAAGTGGGAGATTCGAACGTGACGTGGGAGATTCGAACGTGACGTGGGTGTGACGTCGGCGATTCGAACGTGACGTGGGTGTGACGTGGGAGATTCGAACGTGACGTGGGCGTGACGTGGGTGATTCGAACGTGACGTTTGGGTGACATTGGAGATTCGAACGTGACATGGGCGTGACGTGGGAGATTCTAACGTGACGTGGGCGTGACGTGGGAGATTCGAACGTGACGTGGGAGATTCGAACGTGATGTGAGAGTGAAGTGGGAGATTCGAACGTGACGCGAGTGTGAAGTGGGAGATTCGAACGTGACGTGGCTGGTTCGAAGTTGGCGTGGGTGTGCCGCCCTGCTTCAAGGCTCCCCCACCAAGCAGGGCTCAGAGGCAAGAGCACTGGGAAGGCAGAGCTTGCCTCCGCATGCCTAGGACAGCCCCCAGCACGAGTGCCCGGCTCCCTTGCCTCCCCTCCGCAAGCCTACACCAGCTGTCCTCACACCTTGGCACTAGCAGTGTGAGGCTGTTGCAAGGCAGGAGCATGGTTGTTCGATATGTGCTTCGAAGGCGAGGTGGGTGTGACGTGGGAGATTCGAACGTGACGTTGGCGTGACGTGGGAAATTCGAACGTGACGTGGGTGTGACGTGGGTGATTCGAAGGTGACATGGGCGTGCCGTGGGAGTTTCGAACGTGACGTGGGTGTGACGTGGGAGATTCGAACGTGACGTGGGTGTGAATTGGGAGATTCGAACGTGACGTGGGTGTGACGTGGGTGATTCGAACGTGACGTGGGAGATTCGAACGTGACGTGGGTGTGTCGTGGCTGATTCGAACGTGACGTGGGTGTTACGTGGGAGATTCGAACGTGACGTGGGTGTGACGTGGCAGATTCGAACGTGACCTGGGTGGTTCGAAATTGGCGTGGGTGTGCCGCCCTGCTTCAAGGCTCCCCCACCAAGCAGGGCTCAGAGGCAAGAGCACTGGGAAGGCAGAGCTTCCCTCCGCATGCCTAGGACAGCCCCCACCACGAGTGCCCGGCTCCCTTGCCTCCCCTCCGCAAGCCTACACCAGCTGTCCTCACACCTTGGCACTAGCAGTGTGAGGCTGTTGCAAGGCAGGAGCATGGCTGTTCGATATGTGCTTCGAAGGCGAGGTGGGTGTGACGTGGGAGATTCGAACGTGACGTGGACGTGACGTGGGTGAGCCTTGGAAGATTCGAACGTGACGTGGGCGTGACGTGGGTGTTTCGAACGTGACGTGGCCGTGACGTGGGAGATTCGAACGTGACGTGGGCCTGACGTGGGTGATTCGAACGTGACGTGGGTGTGACGTGGGAGATTCGAACGTGACGTGGCTGTGACGTGGTTGTGACCTGGGAGATTCTAACGTGACGTGGGTGATTCGAACGTGACGTGGGCGTGACGTGGGAGATTCGAACGTGACGTGGGTGTGACGTGGGCGTGACGTGGTGATTCGAACGTGACGTGGACGTGACGTGGGAGATTCGAACGTGACGTGGGTGTGACGTGGGTATGACGTGGGAGATACGAACGTGACGTGGGCGTGACGTGGGTGATTCGAACGTGACGTGGGTGTGACGTGGGTGATTCGAACGTGACGTGGGCGTGACGTGGTGATTCGAACGTGACGTGGGTGTGACGTGGGTGATTCGAACGTGACGTGGGCGTGACGTGGGAGATTCGAACGTGACGTGGGTGTGACGTGGGTGTGACGTGGGAGATTCGAACGTGACGTGGGTGTGACGTGGGTGATTCGAACGTGACGTGGGTGTGAGGTGGGTGATTCGAACGTGACGTGGGCGTGACGTGGGAGATTCGAACGTGACGTGGGTGTGACGTGGGAGATTCGAACGTGACGTGGGAGATTCGAACGTGACGTGGGCGTGACGTGGTGATTCGAACGTGACGTGGACGTGACGTGGGAGATTCGAACGTGACGTGGGCGTGACGTAGGTGATTCGAACGTGACGTGGGTGTGACGTGGTGATTCGAACGTGACGTGGGCGTGACGTAGGTGATTCGAACGTGACGTGGGTGTGACGTGGTGATTCGAACGTGACGTGGACGTGACGTGGGAGATTCGAACGTGACGTGGGCATGACGTAGGTGATTCGAACGTGACGTGGGTGTGACGTGGTGATTCGAAGGTGACAGGGGTGTGATGTGGGTGATTCGAACGTGACATTGACGTGACGTGGGAGATTCGAACGTGACGTGGGTGTGACGTGGGAGATTCGAACGTGACGTGTGTGTGAGGTGGGAGATTCGAACGTGACGTGGGAGATTCGAACGTGACGTGGGTGTGACGTCGGCGATTCGAACGTGACGTGGGTGTGACGTGGGAGATTCGAACGTGACGTGGGCGTGACGTGGGTGATTCGAACGTGACGTGGGTGTGACGTGGGAGATTCGAACGTGACGTGGCTGTGACGTGGTTGTGACCTGGGAGATTCTAACGTGACGTGGGTGATTCGAACGTGACGTGGGCGTGACGTGGGAGATTCGAACGTGACGTGGGTGTGACGTGGGTGTGACGTGGGAGATTCGAACGTGACGTGGGCGTGACGTGCGTGATTCGAACGTGACGCGAGTGTGAAGTGGGAGATTCGAACGTGACGTGGGAGATTCGAACGTGACGTGGGTGTGACGTCGGCGATTCGAACGTGACGTGGGTGTGACGTGGGAGATTCGAACGTGACGTGGGCGTGACGTGGGTGATTCGAACGTGACGTTTGGGTGACATTGGAGATTCGAACGTGACATGGGCGTGACGTGGGAGATTCTAACGTGACGTGGGCGTGACGTGGGAGATTCGAACGTGACGTGGGAGATTCGAACGTGATGTGAGAGTGAAGTGGGAGATTCGAACGTGACGCGAGTGTGAAGTGGGAGATTCGAACGTGACGTGGCTGGTTCGAAGTTGGCGTGGGTGTGCCGCCCTGCTTCAAGGCTCCCCCACCAAGCAGGGCTCAGAGGCAAGAGCACTGGGAAGGCAGAGCTTGCCTCCGCATGCCTAGGACAGCCCCCACCACGAGTGCCCGGCTCCCTTGCCTCCCCTCCGCAAGCCTACACCAGCTGTCCTCACACCTTGGCACTAGCAGTGTGAGGCTGTTGCAAGGCAGGAGCATGGTTGTTCGATATGTGCTTCGAAGGCGAGGTGGGTGTGACGTGGGAGATTCGAACGTGACGTTGGCGTGACGTGGGAAATTCGAACGTGACGTGGGTGTGACGTGGGTGATTCGAAGGTGACATGGGCGTGCCGTGGGAGATTCGAACGTGACGTGGGTGTGACGTGGGAGATTCGAACGTGACGTGGGTGTGAATTGGGAGATTCGAACGTGACGTGGGTGTGACGTGGGTGATTCGAACGTGACGTGGGAGATTCGAACGTGACGTGGGTGTGTCGTGGCTGATTCGAACGTGACGTGGGTGTTACGTGGGAGATTCGAACGTGACGTGGGTGTGACGTGGCAGATTCGAACGTGACCTGGGTGGTTCGAAATTGGCGTGGGTGTGCCGCCCTGCTTCAAGGCTCCCCCACCAAGCAGGGCTCAGAGGCAAGAGCACTGGGAAGGCAGAGCTTGCCTCCGCATGCCTAGGACAGCCCCCAGCACGAGTGCCCGGCTCCCTTGCCTCCCCTCCGCAAGCCTACACCAGCTGTCCTCACACCTTGGCACTAGCAGTGTGAGGCTGTTGCAAGGCAGGAGCATGGCTGTTCGATATGTGCTTCGAAGGCGAGGTGGGTGTGACGTGGGAGATTCGAACGTGACGTGGACGTGACGTGGGTGAGCCTTGGAAGATTCGAACGTGACGTGGGCGTGACGTGGGTGTTTCGAACGTGACGTGGCCGTGACGTGGGAGATTCGAACGTGACGTGGGCCTGACGTGGGTGATTCGAACGTGACGTGGGTGTGACGTGGGAGATTCGAACGTGACGTGGCTGTGACGTGGTTGTGACCTGGGAGATTCTAACGTGACGTGGGTGATTCGAACGTGACGTGGGCGTGACGTGGGAGATTCGAACGTGACGTGGGTGTGACGTGGGCGTGACGTGGTGATTCGAACGTGACGTGGACGTGACGTGGGAGATTCGAACGTGACGTGGGTGTGACGTGGGTGTGACGTGGGAGATACGAACGTGACGTGGGCGTGACGTGGGTGATTCGAACGTGACGTGGGTGTGACGTGGGTGATTCGAACGTGACGTGGGCGTGACGTGGTGATTCGAACGTGACGTGGGTGTGACGTGGGTGATTCGAACGTGACGTGGGCGTGACGTGGGAGATTCGAACGTGACGTGGGTGTGACGTGGGTGTGACGTGGGTGTGACGTGGGAGATTCGAACGTGACGTGGGTGTGACGTGGGTGATTCGAACGTGACGTGGGTGTGAGGTGGGTGATTCGAACGTGACGTGGGCGTGACGTGGGAGATTCGAACGTGACGTGGGTGTGACGTGGGAGATTCGAACGTGACGTGGGAGATTCGAACGTGACGTGGGCGTGACGTGGTGATTCGAACGTGACGTGGACGTGACGTGGGAGATTCGAACGTGACGTGGGCGTGACGTAGGTGATTCGAACGTGACGTGGGTGTGACGTGGTGATTCGAACGTGACGTGGGCGTGACGTAGGTGATTCGAACGTGACGTGGGTGTGACGTGGTGATTCGAACGTGACGTGGACGTGACGTGGGAGATTCGAACGTGACGTGGGCATGACGTAGGTGATTCGAACGTGACGTGGGTGTGACGTGGTGATTCGAAGGTGACAGGGGTGTGATGTGGGTGATTCGAACGTGACATTGACGTGACGTGGGAGATTCGAACGTGACGTGGGTGTGACGTGGGTGATTCGAACGTGATGGGGGTGTGACGTGGGAGATTCGAACGTGACGTGGGTGTGACGTGAATATTCGAACGTGACGTGGGTGTGACGTGGGAGATTCGAACGTGACGTGGGCGTGACATGGGTGACTCGAACGTGACGTGGGTGTGACGTCGGTGGTTCGAAAGCGGCGTGGGTGTGACTTGGGTGATTCAACATGAGTCGCTAGGCCGGTTACAGTTCTCTTCATGCAGGTGCAGCCCCTGGCTCTTGGCTGCTGCAGGGTTCAACTCTCCTCCGTCATTGTTATGACCGTCACACCCACAGTCATGGGTTGGCGGGGAGTGGCCAAACACCCCCAATGGTAGGCTAGCTGCCTCATACATTCTTCAGCACTGAAGAGAGGAGTTTGAGTGACTGTGGATGACTGCTTTCCTCTTGCAGTGGGGGTCCCATGGAGAGATCCCATAGCTGGGCTAAGAAGGAGTTAATTCCGATCTGCAACAGGGCCCCAGCAGTGAAAGCAGATGTTATCTCTCAGGGTCCTGATGAGGAGGGGACAGTCCTGACCACAGCAATTAACCCTGCCCCAGCAGTGAGAGGAGGCTTTTGTTTCTCAAGGTCCTGGTGCCAAGGCAGGCCTTATCTCAAAGTCTTGACATCCTCCCTTCTGGAGTGTAAAACACAGGAATTCAGGCTATTTGTAACTGGCACCAAATGTGTATGCGGGGGGAGGGGGGAAGCTGGGAGCATCCCCCCACAGGTGACAATGCTGGGGCAGGGTTTGGAGGCATTTGGGGGTCTGTGGAGGTGCTGGGGCAGGACGAGCAGACAGCAAGGTGGAGTGAAACCTGCCTGGATGGCTGAGCTTAGAGGGCTGTGATCAGTGGTTCAAAGTCTAGTTGGAGGCCTGTAGCTAGTGGTGTATCCCAGGGGTCAATACTGGGGCCCGTATTGTTCCACTCATTCATCAGTGCCCTGGATGATGGGACAGAGTGCACCCTCAGCATGTTTGCTGACGGTACCAAATTGGCAGGAGTGGCCGACACACCAGAGGGCTGTGCTGCCATTCAGAGGGACCTCGCCAGGCTGGAGAGATGGGAAGAGAGGAACCTCATGAAGTTCAGGAAAGGGATGTGCAGAATGCACCTAGGGAAAAAGAAGCCCAGGCACCAGTACACACTGGGGGCTGACCTGCCGGAAAGCAGCTCTGCAGAGAAGGACCTGGGAGTCCTGGTGGACAACAAACTGACTGTAAGCCAGCACTGTGCCCTTGTGGCAGAGAAGGATAATAGTATCCTGGGCTGCATTAGGAAGGGTGTTGCCAGCACACTGAGGCAGGTGGTTCTTCCCCTCTCCTCAGCCCACGCGAGGCCACACTTGGAGTACTGTGTCCAGCTCTGGGCTCCCCAGTATAAGAGAGAGATGGAGCTACTGGAGCGAGTCCAGCGAAGGGTCACTAAGACGATGAAGGGCCTGGAGCAGCTCTCATATGAGCAAAGGCTGAGAGAGCTGCACCTGCTGAGCCAGGAGAAGACAAGACTGATGGGGCCTTCTATCAACACGCACAAATAGCTGAAGGGAGGGTGCAAAGAGGATGGGGCCAGACTCTCTTCAGTGGTGCCCAGCGATAGGACGAGAGGCAACAGGCACAAACCAAAACACAACAAGTTCTGCCGGGACATAAGGAAAAACCTTTTTTTTTACTGTGAGGGTGACTGAGCACTGGAACAGGTTGCCCAGAGAGGCTGCAGAGTCTCCAAAAAGCCATCTGGATAGGCTCCTGGGCAATGTGCTCTAGGTGACCCTGCCTGAGTAGGGGTGTTGCGCTAGTTAATCTTTAATGGTCCTTTCCAAACTCAACTGTTCTGTGATTCTGTGATGTGGCAGTTGTTGGGGGCTTTGGGGCAGGATTTCTGGGTGCTTTAGGGGTTTTGGGGGGCTGGCTGGGGGAAGGGGGGCATCTGCAGGGCCCTCAATGCGGGAGTGGGTTTGCAGGGTGGATGGGGTGTGTGGGGGGGGTCCCATTCCAGGACTGAGGGCTGCACGTGTCTATCAGTGTTGCAGGAGGTGCCACAGAGGAGGAGGAGAAGGTGTCAAGGAACTTGTAGGGAACCCCACAGAAGACATCACAGAACTCCCTAAGGGCCCCGTGTCTCACAAGACCTGCGAGCGATGCCACGTCTCAAAGAAGAAGACATCAGATTCCTGGGCCAATGCTAGAGACATCCAGACCTCCGTGTGGTGCATGGGGGACCTAGGGAGATGTCAGAGGCCATGTAGGACCCACTAACACAGAAAGGATTGGCGAGCCCCATGGCTTTGAGGCAGTTGTATGCGGTGGACTGGTGTGGCTTTGAATTAGGTGGTACCCAGCTTGGCTGACACCCACAATCTCTGCCTGGGAGTGGAGGAAGCCTCAGGGTGCCCAGCTGTGCCTTACTGCTATCCCTCTTCTTCTTTCCCTCAGTACAATTCTCAAGTAACTTGCCATTACACTAACTGGGCCTTACTCCCAGTGACCTTAAATCACTGCTCGGTCCAGTGGTTTTAAACTTCCTCGTGACTAACTAGCACTCTGGGGCACGCCTGCCACAACAGGAACCGCCCTTGTGGGACGCCCTGCCACAGCCCTGCTCCAGGGCCGGCCTGCCTCCACACTCCTCCAGGCTGCAGCCACAGGGGCGAGCACACCCTGGGGAGGAACCGGGGCCTAAAGGCAACACACAGAAAAGGGAAGCTCAGCTCCGTGCCCCAGCACACCCTGCCCTGCACAGACCCTGTCCCGCCTCCCCACCCCTCGCCCCGCACCGCCGCCTCCACACAGCGACGGCCCCAGCGCACACGACACAGCCTCATGCCTGCGGCCACCCCAAGGGAAGCGCTTGCCTCACCGGCGCCCCACCTCCTCGGCGCCAGGCAGCCCTGGCCCTCACCCGCCACGGCCCAGGGGAACCCGCACCCCGAGCTGCTGCCATGCTGCTCCACGCAGCGCGCATGCGCCGATCGCCAAGGCAACGGAACGGCGGCGCCGGCAGCTGCTGCCGAGCACTGCGCATGCGCCCGCCACGACCTGAGTGGGAGGGGCCAGGGGAGCGGGGCGGCGGAGGAAGGGCAGGAAATGGCGCCCTCGAGTGCTCACAGCGCGCTACTGCAGCCGGGGCTCGCTGCTGCCGACGGCTGCTCTCAGAGCACTACCGCAGCCCACAACACGACATGAAGCCAGCTCATCAGCTTTGCCAGGAGAGGATGGGGAAGAGTTCTTCGGGCGAGAAGCGGCACCCTAAAAGCTGCATCTTCCCACAAGGCACTGCAGAGAGTGGCAGTTCCTCGCTGGCCTGAGACAGAGGCAAGCGAGGAAAAACAGGGCCGAGAGCTGGGGCCTTAAACCCCTGTCAGAGGGGCTGTCCCCCAAAGTCAGCATCCTTCCTGCTCCCCGAGCTGAGGAGGGCAACCACCTTGTCACCACTCAGGCGTTGCCTTTCGTTACGGTCCTTATGCCATCTTGGCGTACAGAAATGAGAGACCACAGAAACAATCTGACAGGGCGATTTACACACGCCTTAGAACAAGCTGCTTACAAGCCAGCTATAGCACAAGCTTTCCTCTGCTGTGGCAAATGGGGAACTCGAAGACCTGAAGGCCTGCTCCAACTCTGGAGTCTAACGTAAAGGCAGAAGCTGTCAAAGAAAGGCAGAGCACCGTGTTTACGCTACTGTGGCTCAATGAGGCTCGAACAGGCTAAGGAGAATTCACACAAGCACTTCATTTGGCACATGTAAGGATGCAGTGCCTGCAGCAGAGGGGCAATAGGCGACGTGGGGATGTCCTGCCGCGCGCTTGCTCGCCGGCTGTCTCGCTCGCTGACGCAGGCGGAGCTGCTGGGAATGAGCCAGGCTCTCCGGCACTCTCGAGGGCCCCAGTGGGCAGAGCACCCTGGGATGGGAAGTGCTGCTCTTGCTCT